>NC_138772.1:279259433-279634433 GCF_965119305.1 Pelophylax lessonae
CTCTGTACATTACAAGTAGTATAATAAACTTTGTTGCAGATTCCTACTTTTTGTTATTCTGAAGAAATCATTGTTTGTTCCTCTGTGCTGAGTGGGTCAAATGGCAGTGGTTTCATAATTATATGTTAGCTGTGGCAGCTGCAGGGCTCTAATGAGGAAAGCTGCTGGGCCTGCATCCCTTTAGACATGCTCCTATTGGGAGTATCTTATCAAAAAATGACATTTTTGTTACAGGGGATGCCAGAAATCTGACTTGTATCTTAGGCAGACTTCTGGGAAAATTGGTGAGCCAATCACACAAGCAGGAAATGATGTTTCTGGGGTGTGGTCAGTACACATTCTGTGTACAGAACAGCTCCAGGCAGCTATATTGCATTGCATTTTCAGATGATTACAACAGCTGCAGATTAAAAAGGAAAGGCACGCTATACGCTATATTGTTTTTTCTTTGTTTGCTGTTTTTTTTTCCCCACGAAAGTTGAGTGTAGCGTTACCCTTTAAGGAAGAGATTTGTCATATAAGATACCATTCTCTCCCTTTCATACCCGAGGGTCATCTTAAGGCTTCTGAGTATAGTTGTACCAAGATTTAAGTACATTGTATGTTAGGTGCGAAAACGCACAACTGCTCCAGGTCGTTATCTGTACTGAGAAATCACTGTCCTGTGTATTACAGCGTTATCAGTAAAAGCTCTATTGTTCTCATTGCAATTCAGTGTCTTACTATCTTGTCATTGAAAAGGGAAATTATACTAGGTGTGCCAGAGGGGCTGAGACTGTTCCTGGGTTTGGAAAGCAGAAACATAGAACCTAAAGTCAACAAGCGGCTCCTACAGGGGTCGTTCTACAATAGCATCACATATCAATTCTGTAATAGTCCAGAGTTTACTACAGTACTGATCTCTCGTTTTGTTAGCTAAAGTACCCTTGTAGCATTTTAATCCGGGGTGCCATCTATTTTCAGATAATATACTGGTCTATATATTTCCTATAAACAATGTGAACAAATAATTAGTAGCCGGTTCCAATTATAGCAAACAGAACGCTAAGCTTGTTTTTATGGACTCTGTTGCAACAATGAGCCACTACAGGAACACCAAGGTATTTATAATAGTAATATGAGGTTAGGGGGAACATTTATTGATCCACCTAAACCTATGGGACAGTGGCAGACCAATCAGTTTAAATAATAAATAATTAATCAGGGATATTTGCATATATGACCTAATTGGTTCAAATTTTGTTACAGTTGTTCTAACGGTTCTTTTTAATGATTCAGAGCATATACAAAGGAGATAGCTGTGTCATCAGCTATCAGTCGGTGGGAACAGAGAAGAAGAATTGTCCCGCCCTCCCATCCCTCATTTGTCACGGCTCCTTTTTTGGATGTTTGCAGTGTCTACATATAGATGGAAATTGTGATGGAAGTTGTAGTGTTCATGTTTAACTCGAGCGGTTATAGCTGAGTTAACATACTCATTTTATTGGTTTTTGTTTTAATAACAAAAGTGAAAATAATATATTGTATTTTAATACATCAATAAAGGGCCGTGGCCAGTTTCAAACCACAATTTATGGTGTTGTGCTATTTTCAGACTTGTATAAAGTACTCGAAATTTCTACTTGAGTAAAAGTACAAGTGCTCGATCAAAAAATTACTTGAGTAGAAGTGGAAGTGCTCGCAGAAAAAGTTACTTAAGTAGAAGTACTAAAGTATTCAACATTTTTTTTACTTAAGTATTGCAAGTAGTTTTTTCAAAAAATTTGCTACTTAAGTACTAAAAGTAAAAAGTACCAGTAGTTTTGAAAAAAAATTTCTACTCAAGTACTGAAAGTAGAAGTAGAAGTACTGTGTTATGTAGTTATTAAAGAAAGAAGTCAAAAGTATGAATATCATATTGTTTTTATTATTTCAAATGATTTATTCAAATGATTAACCTGTGTTTGTTAGTAGTTTCTTGATGCACTTCAAGCGCTGTAGCACCATTTATTTGTTTGTTTCATATTTTCTTTTTATTGGAAAGATTTGGTATAGCAGCTTTTATTATACACAGCCTTTATTTTCGTATGCGCTGATTTACAAATGACATTATACACATTTTTTTGAGCTTTATGCAACCTGCCATCTACTGTTCTGGCAGTGGTAATTTTTTTAAAAGTAACGAGTAACTATGCAGCACAAAAAAAAAATACTTGAGTAGAAGTATCGAAATCATCGAAAAAATGTAGTGAAGTTAAAGTAGAAGTAGGAGAAAAAAATTCTACTCTAGGAAAGTACAGATACCGCATTTCGGTACTTAAGTACAGTACTTAAGTAGTTCTACTTCGTTACTATACATCTCTGGCTATTTTATTGAACTAAGGTAATGTTTTAGATTGGTTCTGTCTACTGTCCCATACATTTTTGCACATTCATTCACTAGGAAAGAATTTGTCCATTCCCTTCTACATTGAGTTCTATCAAGTAGATAAAATATCTGGTATACCAAGTATTGTGGGCTCTATATGGCTGCCTTACTGTACTATACATGTGTTTGCAGGGTTCTCACCTTTTCACTGTCTTCACCTTTTGCATCCATTTTGGACTAAAAGGGTTATGCTAGGAGAGAGAGAGTTTGTACCCCATTTGTAGTAGGGGCTGGATTGTATATTAAAGTATGTGTCCGAACAAAATTTAATAAAAAAAAGAAAACGTATTCAGTAAATTTCTGCAATACGTTTTTCCCCTAACATTTTATCTTTTTAAAGACCCTGCATTTACAGGAAAACACTTGTTGTCCCAAGATAAGAACTGGGTGGGTTAATAATGTTCCTTGAGATAACACAAGCAGTACACACAGGACAGCTCTGAATTTCTGAAATCAACAACAGGTGTTTAATATCAATTAAACAGATATAACAAAACACATTTACATCTGGCATTTTGGGATCTTGGACAGAATTGCTGGCATTCTATAAATTGCAGCAGATCGCAGCACGCAAAGTTTGTCACCCAAGAGCAGGAGCTTATTTTGGGCAGCAAGCTTCAGGCATTGAGGTTTGTCGCGATTGCCCAGCGACTTATTGCTCAACAATCCTGGCATAACCACACTGCATTTAGGTGCCATTGAAAGTGAATACCACCCGCACACGTGTGATGTGTTTTGCTATTATTACAAATCCAAAGAGATCCTGCGCTAAAAATGAGTTGATAAATAAATTTGATAATGGTGAAAGCAGCTGAAAAACACTTGATTAATAGTAAATCAAACAATATAAATCAAAAAATAGTGCAGTGCTATCAAATATGGTGCAACCCATATAAATGTGAAATAACAATAAAGTATTAAATAAATAACACTAAATGATTAGGTGAACATAAAAGTCCATAAAGTGTTCAATGTGAATCCAAAAAAAAAGAGCAAAAAGTCCCAGAAAGGTGATGTCAAAGTGGTAAGCTTGAATCCCAAGGAAGAGACAGGAAACACGTGTGATGTATATATCAAAGAGGCAGCTTACCAGAAGCTGAGGCCTCCAACCTAATGGAACGGCCACACACACTTAGATATCAATCCGAGTGAGTCGTATCCTTCATGGACCAGGGAGACCAGATATATTCCACTACACCATATAGGTTGTTTGAACTCCAGACGTAATATCATGAATGTATAGGGAGAAATAAGGTGCACATAGCGTAATCCCATTTATATTACACACAAAAATGTATTTGAAAATGCACTTACAATGGGTGAATAACATGAAGGCACATCACAGACAGAAGGCAGAGCCGCGGAGTCCTCTGTATTAACTAATGTCAGCGATGTCATTGAAATCTATAGGCGCCCCCCTTTTATACATCTATTTTCGATTAGTTATACGCCGCACATTGAGGTGGTATTGATGGCCTTTTGCCCTCACTTCGATATGTGTATGCGTGACACTTCCACCCTGTGTGCGCTTACTTCATATGATTGGCTCATAGTACGGACGCGTCATCGCCTCTGGGGGTTTTATTGGTGTGACAGGAGCGTCCGGTAACCACGCCCCGGACGTCGTCATGTATGACGAAACCGGTCGGGCGGTACCGGACGTACGACTGTCACGCCCCCTAGACGCCAGCTCTTCCAAACACGCGGGACGCCGTGGCTCTGCCTTTTGTTTTGCTATTTTTGCAGTGCAATTTGGGATCATGGGTAGAATTGTAGCAATTCTGCCCAAGATCCCAAAACGCCAGATGTGAACAGGACCTTGCTAGTATAGCTAACAGACCATAAGAAGTTTATTATTAGAGTTTATAAACACTTTAAAACCATTGGGAAAAAGTTCTCCCTGCATTCAAAAATAATAAGTTTGGGGAAACTGATTGCTTTCTCAATTGGAACAGCTGTTGTTGATGGGCATCCTTTTTTCTTGCAATCCCTCCTAAGGTGCTTCATGTTTTTCTCCTTCATATCAGAACAGGTCGGATTATAGTCTAAGACTTGAATGTAGTTTACAGTTTTTTTGGAATGAATTGTGATTTGCAGCAAAGGCTGCGAGTGTGCAATAGATACACTATGTGCACAATTATTAGGCAAGTAGGTATTTTGACCAGATCATAATTTTTATGCATATCGTCCAACTCCAAGCTGTATAAACTTGAATACTTATTATATCTAAGCATATCAGGTGATGTGTATTTGTGTAATAATGAAGGATTTGGCCTAATGACATCAACACCCTATATCAAGGTGTGCTTAATTATTAGGCAGCTTCTTTTTCTCAGGCAAAATGGGCCAAAAAGGAGATTTAACTGACTCTGAAAAGTAAACAATTTTAAAAAGTCTTTCAGAGGAATGCAGCACTCTTAAAATTGCTAAGATATTGGGGCGTGATCACAGAACCATCAAACATTCTGTTGCCAATAGTCAACAAGGTTGCAAAAAACATGTTGAGAAAAAAGACGTAAATAAACTGCCAAATTTTTGAAAAGGAATCAAGTGTAAAAGTACCAGGAACCCATTATAATCCAGTTCTGTCATATTCCAGAACTGCAACCTACCTGGAGAGCCCTGAAATACAAGGTGTTCAGTGCTCAGAAACATTGCCAAGGTAAGAAAGGTTGAAACCCGACCACCACTAAACAAGATACATATGTTGAAATGTCAAGACTGGGCCAAGAAATATCTGAAGACAGATTTTTCAAAGGTTTTTTGGGCTGAAGAGATGAGAGTGACTTTTGACTGACCAGATGGATGGGCCTGTGGTTGGATCAGTAACTGGCACAGAGCTCCACTTCGACTCAGACACCAGCAAGGTGATATGGGCTGGTATTATTAAAGATGAGCTAGTTGGACCTTTTTGGGTTGAGGATGGACTCAATATCAACTCCAAACCTACTGCCAGTTTTTAGAAGACACTTTATTCAAGCAGTGTTAGGCTTCTTTCACACGGTCCGCCTCCGCAGGCGGATCCGTGTTGCTCAGCGGGGATCGATCCGCGATCCCCGCTGAGCCGGGCGGATGACAGCTCCGTCTCCGCTTGCAGAGTGGAGATGGAGGTGTCTTGGCACCCGCTGCCCTCTATGGGGGATCGGAGGAGAGCGGACCGTTTGTCCGCTCTCATCAGATCCGCTCCGCTTCGATTACTGAACGGATGGAAAAATAGGGTTTTCACCCGTCCAGATTTCAGCACAGGATCGGATGCGGATGGCAGCGGGTGTCAGCGGAGGTGACCGCTGACACCCGCTGCCCCATAGAGCTGCATGGAGGATCCGATCAGATCCGCCTAAAAAACTGACAGGCGGATCTGATCGGACCGCCCGTGTGAAAGAGCCCTTACAGAAAAAAGTCTGCATCTTTCAAGAAGACCATGATATTTATGCAGGACAATGCTCCATCGCATGCATAAAAAATACTCCACTGCGTGGCTAGCCAGTAAAGGCCTTAAATATGAAAGAATAATGACATGGCCCCCTTCCTCACCTGACCTAAATCCTATTGAGAACTTGTGGGACCTTCTTAAATGGGAGATTTACAGTGAAGGAACCTACCAGCATGTCTTTGGAGTGTTAGGGACCTTCAATTTTAAGCTCCTTGAGGACAGGAACCGATGTGAATGTACAGTGCTGCCTAAATTGACAGCGCTATGAAAGTACCTGTAATAGAAAAATAAATAAAATATTGGGTACTCTACTATCAGTTCAGTAAATAAGTGGTAAATAAATGTATTAAAAAAAGACTTCAGTAGTGAAAAATGATAGTCCAACATTGCATCCTAAAATCACACGTGATCGAATTGAGATGCAATGCCTGGGGATACTTTTTATAATGCCAAGTTTACAGTAATTCATTGTAGTGAATCAAAGCCAATAGGGTCAATTCATTAGGATGCATAAGTTACTTTAACAAATTCAGCTCCGGAAAGTTTTAACCCCTTAATGACTAGGTCATTTTTGCGATTCGGCACTGCGTTGCTTTAACTGACAATTGCGTGGTCGTGCAATGCTGTACCCAAACAAAATTAATGTCCTCCTTTTCCCCACAAATGGAGCTTTCTTTTGGTGGTATTTGATCACCTCCTGCAGTTTTTAGTTTTTGCGCTATAAACAAAAAAAACACATTTTTGAAAAAAACACAATATTTTTTACTTTCTGCTTTAGAACATTCCCAATAAAATTTAAAAAAAAATCTATTTTTTTATATCAGTTTAGACCAATTTGTATTCTGCTACATATTTTTGGTAAAAAAAAAAATCCAAAAAAGCGTATAATAGTTGGTTTGCGCGAAAGCTATAGCCTTTACAAACTATAGGATAGATTTTTGGACTTATTATTATTTTTTTTATTAGTAATGGCGGCGATCAGCAATTTTTATCAGGTTTGCGACATTGCGGCGGACAAATCTGACACAAAGTAACATCAGAATTTATGGTCCCCTATATTCTTCAGTCACCATGCCACAATTAGGGGAGTGGATCCACAATTTGGCAGCTTGAAAATTCATAAAGACATGCCATTGTTTTTTCAAATCATTTTTAGGTTTTCTCTAGTGACAACCATTTTCGATTAGTAATCTAGTGCAGGGCTTCCCAAAATGTTTTGGGCCGAGACCCACTTCTGAATACAGTTATTTTTTCAGGACCAACTTGCTTGTAATTGAGTGCTGTAAAGTGCTACAGAATTTGTTGGCGCTATATAAATGCAAATAATAATAATAATGCATATTTTAAAGGGGAGGGGGATGTTAAATTAAAATGATCAATTTACTACTTTTCAATTTATTATTGAATGCACTTGCCAGCTGTTCTAAGTGGGGGGTAAGAAACCTGTGACATATAAGCAGAGTTGTAAGTAATCAGCACCCTCATAGAAAGTATAAGGCAGGCAGAGGACAGAAATCAACCACCCCAGGACAGTGATCAGCAGGCTATATGGCACCCACCCTCCTCCTTCTCCCAGTGGTCCACAGTGAAGCCCCTGTTTGCCCTCTCCAGGGCCCAGCACACCTCACCCAGAGTCTCCATGATGAGGAGCTTTATGCTGGTCTTGGTGTCTTGGCTCTTCTCCTTCAGATCCTCTGCTGGGGTCACAGAAGCTGTCATGAACTCCTGACACCGCCGGGCCACCTGGTCCTCCTATGACGCCGAGGCTGCCGTCTCTGCCCGCTATAGCTGAGAGAATCCAGCCGCCAGTCTAGTCACCACCACTGCTGCCAGCAGGACCAATGAGCTGGCTCTGCACCCCATGAACATAATCTACATAACAGCCCACATATGTACTCACTGATGCAAGTATCCTCCTCATGGGAAATGCAGACCAGCCTCCATAAACTGCGTGGGTGGGGTCCCGAATCCATCGCGATTTGACTGCTCCAGCTCTTTGTAATTTGCGTTGGTTCGCACAGCACAATTTTAGCGGGCCTGCTCTCAATGTTTTCAGGCTCAGCGTGACCCACTCAAACGCAGCTCGCGACCCACCAGTGGGTCCCGACCTACAGTTTGGGAACTGTATCTAGTGTATCTACTTGCCTCATCAAGTCTGGGTGTCGAATACCACATGCAATACTGCATATAGTAATTACAAAGATTTTGTGAGGTAATCTCTTTGGTGAATTAGCCAATGTAATAGGTGTTAGTTGATGGAAACAACACACTGTAAAGTGCATGATTTATGAAGTAAAGCTTTTGTGAATGACATCTAGATCTGTTACTTCTCCTAACAAATACACCTATTCAATTTGATATTTTCTCATGAACATCTAAACTTTGGTATAAATACTCAGTATGGAAAAGAAGAAAAGCTCAACGCTCATTCTCATTTCTTTTTCCCACTGATGCAAATACTAGTCTAGCAACATGTGCTTCAAAGGTTTAGTTCAAAATTTCTCCCAAACCAAACTACTTCTGTGGTTTAATAACAAACTTATACAAGTTGTCTTCATGTGAAAGCCAAGAGAGCGAGAAATTATTCCAAAACAAAGGTGACCAATTTCCCACTGCTGTGCATATATTACTCATATCATGTATGTTGTAGCGTTTTTTTTTTTTTTTACATTTCTTTCTAAAAGTGACTGATGGCTTAGCTCCTGCTGTAGTGTAATTTGGGGGTACAAAGAAACATATTCAGACAGACTTCACAGCTTCACAGCAAACAAAAATGTATGGGGAGTTCTGAAGGCAGTGACAAGATCTTTTATCCTAACATCTAATAATGATGTTTGTGTGAGAAACTGGTACAGAGAGCTTTGGATGCAGGCTTTCAAATTACGTATTTGTTTTAGAGAGTATTTTGTTTTAGGAAATAACCTTATTTGCAAAGTTTTAAACCAGGTAACGTATTTAAAAATAGAAAGAAAAATGAAGGATATGTTGAGGAGGCATATGCTAACTAAATTCTTGCCTAAAGCCTAAATTCAGTAACAAATTATAATTATAATCACAAGGAATCAAATTAATCTAATTAATCTGATGTATCTCTTGTGCTTTTTGGTTTCTGATTTCATTGAAATCTTCATCTTCTGACTCCCACCCCCGCTGCCCTAATCTTTCAGTGAAGGTTAATGGAACAAAGGAAGCTGTGACAGGCACTTTTCCTGTCCTTTTCCACCCCTCCTCTATTAGGAGCTATTGATTGTATGAATGAAATGTGATCTAGGAATGGAGAAGGTGGCCTTTTTAATCATTCACCCCTCCTCCAATCACAGATCCTATAATATGGCTTCTATGAATGGAAGAGCTGGGCATAAAAGGAAGGCATAGTAAGGCAGCCTACAGCCTACTCTGTTTTATTTTCCCTGCAACACTGTCAATTAACAGTGCTGCTCAGGGAGTGTAAGTGCCATTGAATTGTGCCGGGGGTGCATCAGACTATTGTATTGTGCTGTGTTGTGTGTCAGAGCAGCAATTGAGCCCTCCAGCATGCTGTCAGCACAGGATATTTTAACCCTTGCTGTAGCATCTAGAAATTTAAAAAACACACAAATAAGAGCAAAAACATAGAAGAAAAACTCATATTTTATATAAAAGCATTACACTCAGAGTGATATATTTCAAGCATTTATTTTTTGAATTTTGATGATTATGTCTGATTATTGGGTCTGGTGTCTCTCATCTTCCTCCTGACAATACCCCACAGATTTTCTATGGGGTTTAGGTCAGGTGATTTTGCTGGCCAATCAAGCACAGTGATACCATGATCATTAAACCAGGTATTTTTGGCACACTTTTGGCAGTGTGGGAAGGTGCCAAGTCCTGCTGGAAAGTGAAATCAGTATCTCCATAAAGCTGGTCAGCAGAGGGAATCATGAAGTGCTCTAGAATTTCCTGGTAGAGGGCTGTGCTGACTTTGGACTTAATAAAACACAGTGGACTAACGCCATCAGATGACATGGCTCCCCAAATCATCACTGACTGTGGAAACTTCACACTGGACCTCATGCAACTTGGATTCTGTGCCTCTCCACTCTTCCTCCAGAAGTTAGGACCTTGATATCCAAATAAAATTCAAGATTTTCCGCAATTTGGGGAGCCATGTCATCTGCTGGTGTTGGACCACTGTGTTTTATCAAGTCCAAAGTCAGCGCAGCCCTCTACCAGGAAATTCTAGAGCACTTCATACTTCCCTCTGCTGACCAGCTTTTTGGAGCTGCTGATTTTATTTCCAGCAGGACTTGGCACCCCCCACACTGTCAAAAGTACCAATACCTGGTTTAATGATTATGATATCACTGTGCTTGATTGGCTAGCAAACTCGCCTGACCTAAACCTCATAGAGAATCTGTGGGGTATTTTCAAGAGGAAGATGAGAAACACCAGACCCAACTATGCAGTTGAGCTGAAAGCCACTATCAAAGGAACCTGAGCCCGCAAAACACCTCAGCACTGCCACAGGCTGATCACCTCCATGCCACGCTGCATTGATGCAGTAATTTATGGAAAATGAGCCCTGACCAAGTATTAAGTGCATACTATACTGACTGTACATAGACCTACTTTTTCGTAAGCTAACATTTCTGTAATAAAAACCTTTTTTTTTTTTTTTGGTCTTATGTAATATTCTGAGATACTGAATTTTGGGTTTAAACTAGATGTAAGCCATATTCATCAAAATTAAAAGAAAGAAATGCTAGAAAAATATCACTCTGTGTGTAACGCATCTATATAAAATATGAGTTTCCCTTTATGAATTAAATTACTGAAATATAAAAAAAAAAAAATATTTATATATATATATATATATATATATATATACACACACACACACACACACACACACACACACACACACACACACACACACACACACACACACACACACACACACACACACACACACACACACACACACACACACACACACACACACACACACACACACACACACACACACACAGTATCTCACATTTTTGTAAATATTTTATTATACCTTTTCATGTGACAAAACTCAAGAAATTACTCTTTGCTTCAATGTAAAGTAGTGAGTGTACAGCTTGTATAACAGTGTAAATTTGCTGTCCTCTTAAAATAACTCAACACACAGCCATTAATGTCTAAACCTCTGGAAACAAAAGTGAGTACACCCTAAGTGAAAATGTCCAAATTGGGCCCAAAGTGTCAATATTTTGTGTGACCATCATTATTTTAAAGCACTGCTTTAACCCTCTTTAACCATCTTGGGCATGGAGATCACCAGAGCTTCACACTTTGCCACTGGAGTCCCCTTCTACTCCTCTATGATGACATCATGGAGCTGGTGGATGTTAGAGACCTTGCGCTCCTCCACCGTCCATTTGAGGATGGCCCACAGATGCTTTATAGGGTTTAGGTCTGGAGACATGCTTGGCCAGTCCATCACCTTTACCCTCAGCATCTTTAGCAAGGGATTGGTAATCTTGGAGGTGTGTTTGGGGTCTATATCATGTTGAAATACTGCCCTGCTGCCCAGTCTCTGAAGAGAGGGGATCATGCTCTGCTTTAGTATGTCACAGTATATGTTGGCATTCATGGTTCCCTCAATGAATTGTAGCTCCCCAGTGCCGGCAGCACTCATGCAGCCCCAGACCATAACACTCCCACCACTATGCTTGACCATAGGCAAGACATTCTTGTTTTTGTTTTCCTCCCCTGGTTGCTGCCATACACGCTTGACACCAACTGAACCAAATACGTTTTTCTTGGTCTTTTCAGACCACAGGCATGGTACCAGTAATCCATGTCCTTAGTCTGCTTGTCTTTAGCAGGCTGTTTGTGGGCTTTCTTGTGCATCATCTTTAGAAGAGGCTTCCTTCTGGGACCACAGCCATGCAGACCAATTTGATGCAGTGTGCAGCATATGGTCTGAGCACTGACAGGCTGACCCCTGACCCCTTCAACCTCTACAGCAATGCTGGCAGGATTCATATGTCTATTTCCCAAAGACAACCTCTGGATATGACGTTGAGCACGTGCACGCAACTTCCTTGGTCGACCATGGCGAGGCCTGTCCTGAGTGGAACCTGTCCTGTTAAACTGCTGTACAGTGGCGGCTGGTGCTCAAAATTTTTGGGGGGCGCAAAGAGAAAAATTTGCGGCAAAAAATGCTGTAAAAAATTGTGTGACTTTGACTTTGCTGGTGTTGTAGTGCCATAGACTGAAGGCAAGCAACATGATATTCTATGGATACTGTGCAGTAGACTGAACACCAGCAAATCAACATGTAATGGGTGCTATGCTGTAGAAAGAGATCCTACAACAGAATTGCAATGGGCGCTGTGCCATAGACTGAAGACTAGCTATATAGCATGCCATGGGTGCTGTTCCATACACTAAAGACTGGATCTGTAATGGTGCTGTGCCATACTCTAAGACCAAATATGTAACATCTCATGGGTGCTGTGCTATAGACTGAAGACCAGCTATATAGCATGCTATGGGTGCTGTGTCATAGATTGAAAAGACCAGCTATTTAGCATGCCATGGGTGCTGTGCCGTAGACTGAAGACCAGCTATATAGCATGCCATGGGTGCTGTGCCATAGACTGAAGACCAGCTATATAGCATGCCATGAGTGCTGTGCCATAGATTGATAAGACCAGCTATATAGCATGCCATGGGTGCTGTGCCATAGATTGATAAGATCAGCTATATAGCATGCCATGGGTGCCGTGCAATAGATTGATAAGACCAGCTAGCATGCTATGGGTGCTGTGCCATAGACTGTAGACCAGCTATATAGCATGCCATGGGTGCTGTGCCATAGATTGATAAGACCAGCTATATAGAATGGCATGGGTGCTGTGCCATAGATTGATAAGACCAGCTATATAGCATGCCATGGGTGCTGTGCCATATATTGATAAGACCAGCTATATAGCATGCCATGGGTGCTGTGCCATAGATTGATAAGACCAGCTACATAGCATGGCATGGGTGCTGTGCCATATATTGATAAGACCAGCTATATAGCATGGCATGGGTGCTGTGCCATATATTGATAAGACCAGCTATATAGCTTTTCACGCTTGCCTACTGCCACCCACTCCGCTTTATCCCGACCCTTCACAAAATTTCATCCTATGTACAAATGTATAATGGCTGATGTACAGGGGGAGATGGGGGCTCTACACAAATAAAGTGTCCATAGCAGCTCCGCACATTCCAGAATTAATTGTGGAAAAGTATTAGATACATCTGTACTTCTCCTCCCTGTCACTCCCCTCCCTTGTACCGATCTCTCCCCTCCTTCTACCTATTCTATCTTCGGCCTGCCTGAAGACTCGACTGACCTGGTGGTGGGACTGGTCACTCACTCCTCGTGCTCCGATGTACGATCCGTTCGACTCAGCTCCTCCACGGTCAGCTCTCTCTCTGTCGTTGCTTGCTCCTCTCTGCGCCGGGCCGACGCTACGCCTCACTCACTCCTCGTGCTCCGATCCGTCCACTTAGCTCCTCCACGGTCAGCTCTCTCTTGATCGTTGCTCCTCTCTGCGCCGGGCCGCGGGCGGGAACGGAAGGTGGACGTGACGCCGGGGGGGGGTGCACCGCCCCCCCCCCCGCGTCACGTCACCAGGTCCGATGTCCTCCTGTGATTGGTCCAGGCTGGACTCTGGACCAATCGCAGCCAGGATATCAAAAAGTGGGGGTGTCCAATCGCATACACTTGCGCCTAGGTTACGCCCCAGAACTTCAGAAGGCAGCCAATCGGCGCCTCTTCTGGGACGTAACCCCACCCCCCCCAGCCACCAGTTCCTTCAGGCGAGGCCGTAGAACACAATTTTTTTTTATACAACTTTATTTGTATGTTTTGTAAATTTTTTTTTTTTCTTTTTTTTAGGGGTAGGGGGCGGCGCCCTGGCGCCCCCTATGCACGGGCCGCCACTGCTGCTGTATGGTCTTGGTCTTGACTACCGTGCTGCAGCTCAGTTTCAGGATCTTGGCAATCTTCCGATAGCCTAGGCCATCTTTATGTAGAGCAACAATTCTTTTTTTCAGATCCTCAGAGAGTTCTTTGCCATGAGGTGCCATGTTGAACTTCCAGTGACCAGTATCGAATCACATGTCACCAGGGAAGGAAAATGGCTAATTGGGCCCAATTAGAACATTTTTGCTTAGGGGTGTAGTCACTTTTGTTGCCAGCAGTTTAGACATTAATGGCTGTGTGTTGAGTTATTTTGAGGGGACAGCAAATTTATACAGTTATACAAGCTGTACACTCAATACTTACATTGTAGCAAAGTGTCATTTTTTCAGTGTTGTCACATGAAAAGATAGAATAAAATATTTACAAAAATGTAAGGGGTGTGATTACTTCAGGGGGGCAGATACAAGACTGGCAACCAAAGACGAGGAGAAAGAGTAGCAATAACCTGTGTTTGTCACAGCAGCTCCTGCACTAAACTGTAGGAATTTTATCAGTCTGGATTACTGCAAACGTCTAGAAGCCATACCAAAAGGACACCATTGTTACTATATTTCATACCCTCAAGTTCACCATTAATTTGTAAATAACTTTTCTAAGAAGTGCACCAACACCATTGTTTAAAAATCACACTTATTGGCATAATTCGCAGAATCCAATTTAATTTATATATACTTTGACAGTGTGAGGCCCTGCCTTTTTGTAAATGTAAGGGAAAGAGACACAGGGTTCCCATGTATGCAGAGTATGGAGCTTGGGAATTTCAATCGTGAGTGGAGAAAACATTTTTTTTTTCCTCCAGATTTTGGTATTCCCAGATTTGGTTCCAGAGTTTGGAGATTTCAAAGAGCTTTGGGAGGTAAGAGATCCATTAACTCTTTGTCCAGGTCTTGCAGGAGACCGGCAGGCTGTGAGGGCAGGTGCAAACAGTCCTTATAATGAAGGATATGGGCAAAGCTCAGAGCTCCTGTTGGGTGACCTGTATACTCTGCTCAAGGGACAGCACTCCATGCTGGAGGGAAAATTCCTTGGCCACAGGACTGAGGAAGTCGAGAAGGCTAGGGGAGTCTGGAGGACAGGGAGAGCCAAGATAACTAGGTGACAGAAATAGATTGTATTACATGCATAATTATGCAGATCATGAATAACTGAAATTTGGACAATCATTTGGACAGTATGGATAGATTCCTGGGGCATGTGATCTTGTTTCTATCTTGCTATATGTGGAGTTTATTTTTTGGGCATCTCCCTTTTATTCCGGTCCCTGTGCACATATGATTTCTAAACAGGAACTGCTGGTGTGGGGTGGCGCTGGAGGTTCCGGATGCCAATGGCATTTTGATTGCTGTCCCCTCCCTTTTTCTTTCATGAGTTTGTTTATAACTGTGCCCTCTTTTTCTTTTCTTTATTGACTGGCAAATAGAATGATAGACAATACCGATAGGTCCTGATGCAGGTAATATGTTAATCATTACTCCCCCCCCCCTTCATAGCTTATTTAAAAGATCTGACAAATGGGGGACTGGTTTGACAAAGGGGAAAAACCCACAAAACAAATAACCTCCCCTTTTAATGTACATGGAGTGTTCAGCTACGAGAACTAACGATGCCGCTATACGCTGCTCCCAGTGATTGCACCATCTGTCATCTGGAGCAGGTCTCTTCCCCCATGGGATAAACCATTGCCGTCTCACCCAGGCCTAGTGTGCCTAGTGGTATAATCCTCTACAGTCTGTGGTTAATGATTTACGGCCTAGTGTGCCTAGTGGTATAATCCTCTACAGTCTGTGGTTAATGATTTACGTTATTTTTTACGTAAGTGTGCTATTTTAGTTTTATAATAAATCACACTAGTTTTTAATGAGATCCCTCACTCCTGTTTTTATGTCTTTTTGCCAGCTTGAATTAGCCTGGATCTGTTTGGAGGTACTGTATCTGTAGGACCCATTGATTACTGACATACTGCCCCTTTCTTGTGAAATGATCGATTGTGTCCCAACATCTACCTTTAGAAGTTGCAAGCAGATGTTTGACTGTGCAGTCAAGTGGTTGTTCTTTGCAAGATGGTCTGAGGGACCAGTGTGTAACCAAGGTTGAGACCTAAGCAGCGGCACTGCTGTAGATGGAGCCAGGTGGCATTTTTCTATTACCTGTTATTGATTATGAATATCCACTGTGTGGGCAACTGTTTTTTTTGAACATTTACTTGTGTTTGTTTAATAAAAGTGGGCTGGCAATCCTTAAAGGAGTTGTAAATAGAGTTGAGTGGACACCTGGATGTCCGTGTTCAGTGGGTCCGGACTTTTTCCGAACTTGACCCGGACACCGAACTCCATTAAAGTCAATGGGAACCCGAACTTTCAGGCACTAAAATGGCTCTAAAAAACCAATGGAAAGGACTAGAGTGCTGCAAATGGCAGCAAAATGTAGTTAAGAGCATGGCAAGTGCTCTGCAAACAAACATGGATAGGGAAATAACTTAAAACAACAAAAAAAAAACAGAAAAATAAAACAATTTTCTTCATCTGTGAAGGACGAGGCCCATATGGAGTAGGAGGGAGGTTGAGGTGGCGGTGGATGTGGCAGTGTAGGTGGAAGCGGCGGTGGAGGGGGACGAGGTAGCCAACACTGCTTTTTTTTAGTCATTTTAAATTAGGGTACACCCCAAAAGAGTGAGAAAGATCAAAAATATAACAATGGCTGGGTAAGGCCGGTATCCATCTCTATTCTGCACAAGGTACGGACAAGTCCTGTGGGATTCATGCCTGGTTCATTTTAATGAATGTGAGCTTGTCCACATTGGCTCTGGACAGGCGGCTGCGCTTGTCTGTGATAACGCCCCCCAGACGTGCTAAATACACGTTCAGATAATACACTGGCTGCAGGGCACGCCAGCACCTCCAAGGCGTAAAGGGCAAGCTCAGGCCATGTACCCAATTTGGAGACCCAGAAGTTGAAGGGGGCAGACCCGTCATTCACTACATGTAGGTATATTACACATATTGCTCCACCCTGTTGGTGAAATGCTGCCTCCTGCTAAGACGTTCCATATGAGCTGCTGGTGCTGCTTTGTTGTGGCGTGCTGACAAAGCTTTTCCACATTTCGGCCATGCTAACCCTGCCTTCTGAGGTGCTGGCGGTGCCCTGGTTGCGTTGGCGACCTCTTCCTCCTCCTCTTCCTCCTCTGCCTTGGCCTTGTGCTTCCACTGTGGCCCCGCTGTCAGGTGGGAATGCCAGCAGCATTGCGTCTACCAGCGTGCGCTTGTACTCGCGCATCTTGCGATCACGCTCCAGTGAGTGAATTAAGGACGGTACGTTGTCCTTGTAACGGGGATCCAGCAGCGTGGCCACCCAGTAATCAGCACAAGTTAGAATGTGGGCAACTCGGCTGTCGTTGTGGAGACACTGCAGCATGTAATCGCTCATATGTGCCAGGCTGCCCAGAGGCAACGAAAGGCTGTCCTCTGTGGGAGGTGTATCGTCTGTGTCCTCTGTATCCCCCCAGCCACGCACCAGTGATGGCCATGAGCTGGCCTGGGTGCCACCCTGCTGTGAACATGGTTACATCTCTTCCTCCATCTCCTCCTCCTCATCCTCCAGAACTGTGCCCCTGCTGGACAATTGTGTACCTGCCGTTTGTGGGTGCAGGAACCCACCTCTCGAAGCCACTTGTGAATGACTGCCCTGAAAGCCTTGGAAATGATCCCTCTTCCTCCCCCTCCTCCTGTGCCACATCCTCTTCCATCATCGCCCGAATCGTTTTTTCAAGGAGGCATAGAAGTGGGATAGTTAAGCTGACAACGGAGTCATCGGCACTGGCCATGTTGGTGGAGTACTCAAAACAGCGCAACAAGGCACACAGGTCTCGCATGGAGGCCCAGTTATTGGTGGTGAAGTGGTGCTGTTCCGCAGAGCGACTCACGCGTGTGTGCTGCAGCTGAAACTCCACTATGGCCTGCTGCTGCTCGCACAGTCTTTCCAACATGTGCAAGGTGGAGTTCCACCTTGTGGGCACGTCACATATGAGGCGATGAGCGGGAAGGCCAAAGTTACGCTGCAGCGCTGACAGGCGAGCAGCAGCAGGGTGAGAACGCTGAAAGTGCGCACAGACGGCCCGGACTTTCTGCAGCAGCTCTGACTTATCAGGGTAATTTTTAAGGAACCTCTGCACCACCAAATTCAGCACATGCGCCAGGCAAGGGATGTGCGTCAAACCGGCTAGGCCCAGAGCTGCTATGAGATTTCGCTCGTTATCGCACACCACCAGGCCGGGCTTGAGGCTCGCTGGCAGCAACCACTCATCGGTCTGCTGTTTCATGCTCCTCCACAACTCCTGCGCGGTGTGTGGTTTTTCCCCCAAACAAGCAAGTTTTAAAACTGCCTGTTGTCGTTTACCCCGGCTGTGCTGAAGTTGGTGGTGAAGGTGTTACGCTGACCGGATGAGGAGGCGGTAGAGGATGAGGAAGCGGAGAAGGAGGAGTTAGGAACAGGAGGCAAACTGAAGCGCCCTGCAATCCTCGGTGGTGGAAGGACATGCGCCAAATTGCTATCCGCCTCAGGCCCAGCCGCCACTGCATTTACCCAGTGTGCCCTTAGGGAGATATAACGCCCCTGACTGTGCTTACTGGTCCACGTATCGATAGTTAGGTGGACCTTGCCACAGATGGAGTTGCGCAATGCACACCTGATTTTTTCCCCCACTTGGTTGTGCAGGGAAGGGATGGCTTGCCTGGAAAAGTAGTGGCGGCTGGGCACGACGTACTCTGGGACAGCCACCGACATAAGGCTTTTAAAACTGTGCGTCTCCACCAGACGGAATGACAGCATTTCAAGAATTTTGAAATGCTGGCATTCAGGGCCAGGGATCGCGGGTGGGTAGGGGGGTACTTCCTCTTCTTCTGAAGTGTTTGAGAGATGGAAAGCTGAACGCTTCCACGGGACATTGTGGAGATGGTTGGTGACCCAGGTGGTGGTTTTGCTGACAGATTGTCTGTTTGCGGGGTGGCAGGTGCCGGTATCACTACAGAGGTGGATGAAGAGGCCGAGACTGCAGCAGAAGAGGAAGCAGGAGGAGACAGAGACCTTTCTTGGTTTTGAAGGTGTCTACTCCACTGCAGCTCGTGCTTTGCACTTAGATGCCTGATCATGCAGGTTGTGCTCAGATTGAGAAGGTTTATGCCTCGCTTCAGGCTCTGATTGCACAGCGTGCAAACCACTCGTGTCCTGTCATCAGCACATTGTTTGAAGAACTTCCACGCTAGAGAACTCCTTTGACCTGGCTTTGGTGCGCTCGGTCCCTTGCTGCGTTTGGCAGTAGCAGGCGTAGTGTCTAGGGCAGGGCCGCTCCGCTTCTGCACCCTGCTCCCTCTTCTGCTGTGCTGGTGGCTCTGTGCGACCACCGCCTCTTCCTCCAAACTACTCAGGTCACCTGCATGACCTTTATTCCATGTGGGGTCGAGGACCTCATCATCCTCCACATCATCTTCCACCCAGTCTTCACCCCTGCCCTCCTTGTCGGTCTCCACAATTCTGAGTGCCGCATCAGTTGGCACCTGCGTTTCGTCATCATCGGAGACATGCTGCGATGGTCCTTCCATGTACTCATCGTGAGAAATAAGTGGTTGGGCATCGCTGCACTCAATCTCTTCCACTTCTGGGGCAGGGCTAGGTGGATGGCCCTGGGAAACCCTGCTGACAGTGTCATCAAAAAGAAGAAGAGACTGCTGCATGACTTGGGGCTCAGACTGCTTGCCTGATTTAATAGGGGGTGAGGTGAAAGACGGTTGGACATCGGCTGCAGGTTCCAACTCTGACCTTTCTGCAGTAGACTGGGTGGGAGACAATGTGAAGGAACTGGAGGCACTGTCAGCAACCCAATCTACTATCGCCTATACTTGTTCTTGCCTCAACACTTGTAGAGGCGCATGATGCCCTACCAAATACTGCTGCAGGTTCTGTCGCCTACTCACACTTGAAGGTGTTTCACTTGTGCGTGTAGCTGGCACAGATCGACCATGTCCTCTCCTTGCAACAGGAGCTCTACCAGCAGCACCACGACCCAGGCCACGGCCCCTATTTGACGTTCTCCTCATATTTCTGTAATTTATGATCTTGCCCTAGAAAGGTGTTTATTGAATAGCGGAACAAAACAACAACAGTATCCCACGGGTGTATCTCACAGTCAAATATGCAAACTATGCCGCAATTTAAGTTTTTTTTACCTCAAAAGGGTGTTTATTAAATAGCGGAATAGAAAAACAGTATTCAAATACAACGGGTGTATCTCACAGTCAGATATGCAAACTATGCCGCAATTTAATTTTTTTCACCCCAAAAGGGTGTATATTGAATAGCGGAATAGAAAAAAGTATATAAAACTGTGTATCTCACACGTACAAACACAGACTAGGCCCCGATTACAATTTTTTGTACCCTAAAGGGAGGATGAGGATGAGGAAGAGGAGTAGGAGGAGTTCGGAACAGGAGGCAAACTGAAGCGCCCTGCAATCCTCGGCGGTGGAAGGAGATGCGCCAAACAAATTTAAAAGGTGTATCTCACACGTACCAATACAGACTATGCCGCAATTTAATTTTTTTTCACCCCAAAAGGGTGTATATTGAATAGATGAATAGAAAAAAGTATATAAAACGGTGTATCTCACACGTACAAACACAGACTAGGCCCCGATTACAATTTTTTGTACCCTAGAGGGAGTATGAGGAGTAGGAGGAGTTCGGAACAGGAGGTAAACTGAAGCGCCCTGCAATCCTCGGCGGTGGAAGGAGATGCGCCAAACAAATTTAAAAGGTGTATCTCACACGTACCGATACAGACTATGCCGCAATTTAATTTTTTTCACCCCAAAATGGTGTATATTGAATAGCGGAATAGAAAAAAGTATATAAAACGGTGTATCTCACATGTACAAACACAGACTAGGCCCCGATTACAATTTTTTGTACCCTAAAGGGAGGATGAGGATGAGGAGTAGGAGGAATTCAGAACAGGAGGCAAACTGAAGCGCCCTGCAATCCTCGGCGGTAGAAGGAGATGCGCCAAACAAATTTGAAAGGTGTATCTCACACTTACCGATACAGACTATGCCGCAATTTAATTTTTTTCACCCCAAAAGGGTGTATATTGAATAGCGGAATAGAAAAAAGTATATAAAACGGTGTATCTCACACGTACAAACACAGACTAGGCCCCGATTACAATTTTTTGTACCCTAAAGGGAGGATGAGGAGTAGGAGGAGTTGGGAACAGGAGGCAAACTGAAGCGCCCTGCAATCCTCGGCGGTGGAAGGAGATGCGCCAAACAAATTTAAAAGGTGTATCTCACACGTACCGATACAGACTATGCCGCAATTTAATTTTTTTCACCCCAAAAGGGTGTATATTGAATAGCTGAATAGAAAAAAGTATATAAAACGGTGTATCTCACACGTACAAACACAGACTAGGCCCCGATTACAATTTTTTGTACCCTAAAGGGAGGATGAGGAAGAGGAGTAGGAGGAGTTGGGAACAGGAGGCAAACTGAAGCGCCCTGCAATCCTCGGCGGTAGAAGGAGATGCGCCAAACAAATTTAAAAGGTGTATCTCACACGTACCGATACAGACTATGCCGCAATTTAATTTTTTTCACCCCAAAAGGGTGTATATTTAATAGCGGAATAGAAAAAAGTATATAAAACGGTGTATCTCACACGTACAAACACAGACTAGGCCCCGATTACAATGTTTTGTACCCTAAAGGGAGGATCAGGATGAGGAAGAGGAGTAGGAGGAGTTCGGAACAGGAGGCAAACTGAAGCGCCCTGCAATCCTCGGCGGTGGAAGGAGATGCGCCAAACAAATTTAAAAGGTGTATCTCACACGTACCGATACAGACTATGCCGCAATTTAATTTTTTTCACCCCAAAAGGGTGTATATTTAATAGCGGAATAGAAAAAAGTATATAAAACGGTGTATCTCACACGTACAAACACAGACTAGGCCCCGATTACAATTTTTTGTACCCTAAAGGGAGGATGAGGATGAGGAAGAGGAGTAGGAGGAGTTCGGAACAGGAGGCAAACTGAAGCACCCTGCAATCCTCGGCAGTGGAAGGAGATGTGCCAAACAAATTTAAAAGGTGTATCTCACACGTACCGATACAGACTATGCCGCTATTTAATTTTTTTCACCCCAAAATGGTGTATATTGAATAGCGGAATAGAAAAAAGTATATAAAACGGTGTATCTCACACGTACAAACACAGACTAGGGTGTTTATTAAAGGGTGTTTATTAAATAGCGGAATAGAACAACAGTATACAATGGGTGTATCTCACAGGAACGTATGAATTAAATATTTTTTATTTTTCACTTAAATTGTTGATTTTTGAATAGCAGATGTGAACACAGCAGTGTCTTATGTTTTATCTCACATTCAGCAGGCTATGAAGGAAAAAATGTAAAAAAAAAAAATTCCCCTTTAAATTTGTAATTTTTAAATAGCAGATTAGAACAGCACTGTGTAGTAAAATATAGCTGAACGCTGCACACAACGGACTAATAAAAATATTTTTTTTTCTCCCTCCTCCTTTTCCTCCTCAGTGGGCTCAAGTGAGGGCAAAAAGATTGTTCACTGCACCACCCCCCACACAGCAAAATCGATATAGATCGCTAACGGACGATTGTTCTATCCTGTGTCTGCTAATCTCTCCCTGCCTACTCTCTCCAGCCTGTCCCTAAAATGCTTTTCTATCTTTCCCTGCCTACACTCCGACCTGTCCCTACATTCTTTTCTAACAGCCACAATGTTTTTCTCTCCTGTCTCTGTCCCTAATCAGCAGCAGCCAGCACCCTTGTGTGTGCTCTCTCCCTGCATTAGAACAGACTAGCTTATAAAGACCTGGGTCACATGCTTCAGCTGGCCAATCACAGCCATGCCATTAGTAGGCATAGCTGTGATGGCTTCTATGGCACACCAGTTAAACGCTTGTTGATTGGCTGTTGAACCCGCGCCATTAAAACCGCGCCATTACATACAAAACAGGAAATAAAATTACCGAACGCTGATTTTAAACCGGAATATACAGCAAAAATCCAATTATCCGGTACGGACCCGAATAATACAGTCCGTGTTCGCTCAACCCTAGTTGTAAAGGCAGAAGGTTTTTTATCTTAATGCATTAAGATAAAAAGCCTTCTGTGTGTGGCAGCCTTCCCAGCATCCCCTAATACTTTCTTGAGCCCCATCTCTGTCCAGCGATGTCCACGAGTCCCTTGGCTGTCTGGGACTCTCCCTTCTGAGAGTCCTGGCTAAGACACAGCTGCGGTGTCATTGGCTCCTATGGCTGCCATTCAAAGTCCGTTATCCAATCAGGAGAAAGGGGGCAGGGCCAAACCGCAGCTCCGTGTCTAAATCGACACACGGAGCTGCAGCTCGGCTCAGGTGCCCACATAGCAAGCTGCTTGCTGTGAGGGAACTTGACAGGAGGGAGGGGCCAGGAGCCATGAAGAGGGACCTGAGAAGAGGAGGATCCAGGCTGCCCTGTGCAAAACCATTGCATAGGGCAGGCAAGAATAACATGCTTGTTTTATTTAAAAAAAAAAAAAGGCTACAATCACTTTAAACCACAGTTCAGACTGGCATGGTCCCATGAAAAATGCATCTATCACTGAGCAAAATAACCCAAACATCACAATACACTAACACTGGTTGTTTAAAAATGATTACTGGTCCAAAATGGAAAAAAAAAGTTACTTTTTTTTAATACTTATTTTTAATTCTATAAAAAAAAAAAACTTTGTTGTCTTCTTCACTAAGAAAAAAGAATATACAGCTGACATAGCTGTTTTAGTGCATTATGTTTTCCTATTTAGTATTGGATTGCTGTTTTGTCTGTGCTCCGCTCTACCAGCTGTGCTATCGAAGGGAATGCTTTATGTAGTATTGGATACTATAAAGCTGAAGAAATGCTTTTGACACAAGCATCTTGGTTTTGATAAGCCATTGCAGGGTGATCTGTGCCAAAATTTGACACACCAAGATTTACCCTTGGTAGTTGGTATAGCACCTTAAAGCTTTGAGTTTTAAACTTCAGTACAGTGACTTCTGAAGCTCAAAATAGTGCACCTGATATTACGAATTCTAATGATTTCTCAAGTTAAGTTCTAATGTAATGCTTTTAAAGATGAAAGAGCTTCTTTAAACAAATGCCAGTAACCTCCTTCTGGCAAGTTTTGCTATGAATGAAATAATTTCTATATATTCTCAGGTGTTATTGGACCACACAGTAGCATATGACCATTATAGCAGTGGGTGGCCTAGAATACGTGCAGTTCAGTCTCCTGCCTTCATTGTAACTATATCAGATTTTAAATTGGGTCGGTTTTCCTAACTGGATGAAGTACTTGGTGGTCTTCGAAAATAAGGAAAATAAGACAGCATACACTATTTCTGACCTAATTGATAAACTATTTCATTAAGTTTAATTGATATATGCAGCATACTTTGTCCACATAACATAACTAAAATGCAAAACTTACTGCTAATAAAGTCATTCTACATTAATGCATGTTAAAGAATAAAAATACATTAGGACCTAACCATTTGTTCTGCTTGGCATGTCAGAGATGTAAGTGGGGGAAGACTCAGATACAGCATGTGCTATTACTGACCCTCATCCTATAGCAGCACATTATTTTGGTTGTTTCATTTAAATCAGCTAGATTATGGTTACAGATAAAAACAGCTCTACCACTGCAAACTAAAGAGAGGTTTTGTTGTATGAAACGAACAGAGCTCAGATGCATGTTTGTGCTGACAGAAAAGCAAATAGTACCATCTGCGATGCATAATATATTAAAGATGTTTCACCCAACACATCATAATGCTAACATGCACAATCTAATTATGTGCCGTGGTCAAGGAAAATGGGTGAGAGAGGAAAGATGTCTGGCACAGTTAATGGAACCAGTGTTTAGTGACAGGTGTTGTAGCTGTATGATTTGGTGTCTCTTCATTTTCCAGCATGGGTTGTGTCTAAATAGGAAAATGGCAGATGACTGGAAATGAGCAGTTATAGTCACACAGTAGGAAAATGCTTTTGGTAAAGCAAAAACAGATGGAAACAATCTGTTTCTCGGTGACGAAGATTCTGGCTGGCACTGGTAAGTATTGCTCCACTCAGACTCCTGACATTCGTTTTCCAACATTTTATACTTTAAATACTCTTCATTTGTTTCCCTGTTACGGTTACTACACAGTCAATGTTTATTGGATTACTTTTACTTGGTTTCCTGGTATATTGCATTTTAAAGAAGAATTCAAGAAAACCTCTTTTAGTCTAGTTATGTATTCAAAGAGAACATTAAAATACTGGTGGTATAACTGCCTGATATCAATCATTTAATATCTAGTCACAATTCCCTGCATATTAAAAATCAGACTAAAAATGTGAGCTAGGTACTGTGAACCACATAAGCTCTATTGTATTGCAATGCATGGTGTGTGGGAGGCTGGGTGAGGTGTTTAGGCAGCCTGTGGGAAAAGAAAGGAAAAAAAAAACATCGCAATTATGCTCTTTAATATTCTAATGAGTAGGTCGGTGACACAGGAAGTTGTAAAGCTTTAATTGTATATAATGCTGTTACCTACCAGGCAGAGTTGTATAAAGTACTCGAAACCCATACTTGAGTAAAAGTACAAGTGCTCGATCAAAAAGTGACTTGAGTAGAAGTGGAAGTGCTCGATCAAAAAGTGACTTGAGTAGAAGTACTAAAGTATTCAACATTTTTTGTACTTAAGTATTGCAAGTGTTTTTTTTTTTTTTTAATTTTGCTACTCAAGTACTGAAAGTAAAAGTACCAGTAGTTTTGAAAAAAAATTGCTACTCAAGTACTGAAAGTAAAAGTACAAGTACTGTGTTATGTAGTTATTAAAGAAAGAAGTCAAAAGTTTGAACATCGTATTGTTTTTTATTATTTCAAATGCAGCTTTTATTTATACATACAGTAGCATTTATTTTCGTATGCGCTTATTATACACATGTTTTGAGCTTTATGAAACCTGCCATCTACTGTTATGGCAGTGGTCATTTTTATAATTGTAACTAGTAACTATGCAGCACAAAAAAAATTATCGGAGTAAAAGTATTGAAATCATTGAAAAAATGTAGTGAAGTAAAAGTGGAAGTAGGAGAAAAAAATTATACTCTAGGAAAGTACAGATACCGCCTTTCAGTACTTAAGTACAGTAGTGAAGTAGTTCTACTTAGTTACTATACATCTCTGCTACCAGGCTATGCAGTATAACAGGCAAGTAGGCAGAATTACAAATATGTTGGCAGGTAAAACAGGACAGAAATTGTTTTTTTTTTCGGTAGTGTACTTAAAGCGTTTGCTACCCCCAAAAAAATAAATAAATAAAGATCCTGTTCCTTTAAAGCATGTTATATAGCACAGTGTTGGTACTGTGTAATTTGGCCCCCCGTATCATTGAAAAAACCTTGCTGATCCTGCCAGTTTCCACCCTCCCCTCTGTAAACTGACCATGGTGTATCATGGCTGCTGAGCCCTGACACCGTGGTTAGTGTACGTGCCTCCATTAGCTGCAGCTCTCCTGTCCTCCTCCCCCCTCCCCTCCCTGCTTTCTGCTCCTGTGTCAGGTGCCCTCCCCCTCTCCTTCTGCTGCTGAAAAACCTTTTTTTATCTTATATAATCCTCTTTCTTTCCCAATGATAGGTTCTTCTGTCAGTGTGTTTTATTAAAAAATGCAGTTTCTACCTGTTTTGACAGCGCTGATCGGCCGTAACGTGACAAGCCAGCTCTCTCCTCCTCCCCTCCTGACTGACATCAGCAGGGGAATCTTGTCTCTGCCCACCGCAGCTGTCAGGCGGGGAGAGGAGAGCGGCAGCGGGTCATGTGACGGCTGATCGGCGCTCTAAAAACAGGTATAAACTGCATTTTTAAATAAAACACAGTGGCAGGAGCACCTATCACTGGGAAAGAAAGAGGATTATATCAACTTAGCAGTGTGGGCTAACAACCACTTTAATGTGTATCTAAACCTAATTTAAAAATTTGTGATGGATTGCAAGTTAGAATTGGTACTTCCTTAGAAGTGGTGGATGCATTAGTTTTCCCTTTTTCAGTCACTTTTGTTGTTGTTTTACCTGAAGATCCTGCTGCTAATACTCTTCCTGTCCTAGGGTGACAATGCTCACTTACCATACTGTATTTGTCGAGGAGAAATGTTGTCACCCTAATACAGGAAGTATGTTTGAATTACAGAACACCTTTCTGTTTATCTTCATATAGCAGGTAGGGGGTGTTCTACAATCCAAGGGAAAACTGAATAGGGCTCATAACACTTCTTGAGATTTCAGTGCAGCAGAGGAAGAGTGCATAGGAAATCAGGAGCTCACTGAATTTCTGACAGGATTTAAATAATGTGTGTTTTTTTTTTTTCATTTTCAAACATATCAATGGGAACAAATAAGAGAAGTCCTGTGTTAAGGCTTACACACACTATATTACCAAAAGTATTGGGATGCCTGCCTTTATACCCACATGAGCTTTAATAGCATACCAGGCATAGTCCATAGGGTTCAATATTGAGCCGGCCCACCCTTTGCAGCGATAACAGCTTCAACTCTTCTGGGAAGACTGTCGAAAAGGTCCATAAAGAGAAGGACGAGCGAGTTTGGGTTGGACGAACTTGACTAGTCTTGTCTTCAATCCAATAGAATACCTTTGGGATGAATTAGAATGGAGACTGTGAGCCAGGCCTTCTCGTTCATATCAGTATCTGACCTCACAAATGCGCTTCTAGAAGAATGGTCAAACATTCCCATAGACACACTCCTAAACCTTGTGGACAGCCTTCCCAGAAAAGTTGAAGCTGTTATAGCTGCAAAGGGTGGGCCAACTCAATATTGAACCTTACTGACTAAGACTGGGACGCCGTTAAAGTTCATGTGCGTGTAAAGGCAGACGTACCAATACATTTGGTAATATAGTGTAAGTATTTACTGCCTCTAGCAAGTCACTAATTTACAACTTTTCCATGTCACTTGAGTGATTTCAAAGGCAAACTCCAGCTTCAAACGAATGTAATACGGTATTTAATTGCTACCCAATCCATATTGTAATTTTTTGACATAAAAATTACCTCTCAATTTTAATTACTAATTACCTCTCAATTTTAATTACTAATTACTAAATTACTAATTTAATTACCTCACTCTAATTTGTGCATAGCACAGTAAAGCTACCCTGCAACTAAAGGTGTTCATATGTCTTATTCCATCAAATATCCTCAAAAAAAGGAGGATTATTCCTCATTTCAGGATAGAAGGCAGTGCCAAGCAAACCATTGCTTTCCCCTCATTGGCAAAATGCATCTCTAGAACCGTCAGAGTATAGTGCAAATATAGCCTAATGTTTTAGAGCTTTTTAATCAAAACTGCATACAGCTATTCCAGGTTATTTGGCCATCATAAGTGAAGTGTATGGAAACCATGGTTTTCATAGACTGCAATATACTCTGCTTACACCAGTTCTGGATACTCTTGGTCCCTAATAAGGTATATATGACTGCAATGTTTGGGATTAAGTTAAAGGTTAAAGGCATAGACTACCTTTTAGAAAAATTATTGCAACCGCAGACATCAATGTGTAGCAGGTGCAATGCACAAGCTCTTGCAAAATTTTTCCCAAGCCTCCCATACAGTAGAGAGGCATGGAGCTAGTTGGAGGAATAACAGCTTTTATACAATACACAATTTACAATATTACTATCATTAAATGTCTGGTTTAATGCATTGGTAGGACTACCCAACTAGAGTATTAAGAGATCATCTAAATTATCATTTGAAGCAAACAATTCAATCATTGTCATTATGAAAAAGTGACATGTTAAATATTTAAAAGATAGAAAGAGTTACATCCTAACAGAGGGGGTTATGTATGTTCACAGCTGTGCATGATAGGGATAACTAAAATGTTTCTATTGTATTGGAAACATGAGTTAAACCATGAATGTAATGTTTCATATTTTTATGAATGAGTACAGTGGGCTTCCCTGGATAGGTGTTAGACAATGGCTAATAGTAAAATTACCCTAAATTTGAATGGAATTTAGCAGTAATATCTAAAAAAATATGAATTTAGTTTGTCATATGTTTATACATTGTATTTTTTAAATGTCGTTTGTATGTAATACTTTTCTTGAAGCTGCAGCTGAATTGATGCTACTTCCTCATTAAGAGAAGTTTGATTTATTAATATGCCTGTTGGCATTGGAGAGCATAAAAGGGGTAAGTGTTTTTTTCTCCTGAAATGTACCATGTGTGACAATTTTCATGAAAGACTAAAGAAACCACAAGTATTGCTGGTGTGCAATCATCAAATAATTCAGAGGTTATAAATGGTCAGATGAAATGGGTTTGCACCTGGCTTTTAGAAGTAAGAGTGAACCTACCTGGAGAAACATCTGTTTGGCTTTCTAGGTGTTATGATTTGGCTACAAAAGTGGAAATAAACTTTGAATTGAGGTTTCAATGTTAGAGGAAGGGCTAAGTGTTATTTCCAAGTTAAATATTAGGAGTTATATTTAGAACTTGCACTAATGGTTAAAATAATTATTATGTGCATGTTAAGAGTGAAAGGTCAGTTTTTTGGAAAGATTTGTTATAGGATAACAGTTAAATGTAAGGCTTAGGTTAATAGCTAGGATTAGGCTAGAGGAAAGAGATATTTTAGCTTCCTGTTAAGTTGCTATATGTTCTCAATGCTGAAAGCCCTCCAAGTGAATATTTACCCTATCTGCTCTGTTCACTTGGCCATATCTATGAATTATGATGTTTTACTGCCATCTTTGAAGAACATCAGTAAAGTGTGGAAAATATATTTCCTATGTGGATATTCCTCTTATGAATATGAAGGCCAATAGCTGGAAATGTCGTGAGTAGGCCTCTGGCAAGAGGTTGGGCACAAGATGGTGAAGGCTACTAACTACCAGCAGGGTATTGTTGTCCTTTCCAAAAAGAAGCAGGGCAGGATCTTGGGTCATTTTGAGCAAACAGTAAACCAATCAGAAGCCCCCTTACAAAGCCCATTGTGCTTTTTGTACAAACCAAGAGCTAGCAAAATGGAAGTGTTATAATTATGTATATAGTAATACCATAACAGCAATACAACAGTCAAATCTACATTGCATTTATTTGAACTGATAGTGGGAAAACTAACAAGCCAGAGGTGTTTTCCTCTGAGGTCTACAGTACTCACAGTGGCAGATGGTTTGTTTTATTACTCCTGACAAGATTATATTTGCTGCAAACTTCCTTTAATGATAAACATTATACATAATTACACAAAGTGTCATAAAAAAACATTGAATGCTTGTTTGCAAATGAAAATACTTGGTTGTAAAAGAGTACTAATTAAGATGAGGAAAGATGTGAAATTATATTTACCAATTATCACTGACTTTCAAAATCTGCAGAGAGGTAACTTATGTACATAGAATTGGCAACATTTATGAATACATTTTGAAGCCTGCAAAATGCCTGATCTTGGCAATATACTCTGTTAATGAGTTCTGAAAAGGCTGTCCTAGATTTATCCTCTGAGAAAAAAGAACCTCTCCAGTGTAAATAATTTCCTTATTTAGATACATTGATAAAGCAATCATATTGAGCAACTTCATTTATTAAACCTGTCATGTTATGTTATCTGTACACAAAATATCTCTATGTTTAAAGACTGGTAAATAACTTTGCATTTAGCAATTACATGGATCTTCAGCTAATCCTATTTAAAGGAGAAGTGCTGGAATTGAAAAAAACACATATTCACCTCTATGGCGGCAGCAGCATCGTGGGATGCTGAGGCTGTCACCAGCAGTTGACCTCTGAGTTCTTCTCTGATCAGAATGCAGTAACTGTCTGTTGCACTCTTCTCTGCCCCTTCAGTGCTCATTGGAGTGCTGGCCTGGGGAGGGGTGGGAGCGGCTTGCTCAGGCTCTCAGAGGTGTACTGAGAAGCTGAGCCAATTATTGTTGGGATCGTTCCAGAGCCTGGAGCAGCTCTGTGACACAACACATAACAACACACAGAGGGTGCACCAGCCTAGTGCTTTACCTTAATACACTGTTAATTGACGAATAAAAGCAAGTAATATAAGCTGATTGAAACAACAGGCATATCAATAAATCAAAAAGCAACTGTTCCAAGGTCAACAATGTTTAGCCTATGATGGGTGTTAAATATTTATTCTAAATTCATAATTCGGCACTTATTGGAATTTTATTATATTTACAGCAAGCTTGCAAAATATATGTGATTTTATGATTAATCATAGTATTATTATGTGTGAATGACCTTGATCCAGTGATTAACAATGGAGTTCTTCATCTGAGCTGAGACAGTAAAATGTCAGATAATTCTGGAGTATGTAGCTAGTTGGAAGATGACATATAAGGTATCTGCCGGGATAGTATGTCATGGAAGTCAAGAATAGGATCCATGTGTATACTAGGAATATACATATATAAGTTTAAATAATGTTAGTTCGGATTAGAGTAATCCCAGTCATAATTGATAGTATTTGTATGTATTTACTTAATGTTATACAAGTCGTATAAGTTGGTTATATATGTGTTACTTTTGTGTAAGATAAATGATGGTTATTTGGTACATGACATCAGCCACATTAGACGTTACAAGAATAGAGTGTTACATGTGGGTTTGTCAATCAAAGACCATATATGACTTTATAAGTTTAATACCTCCTCTTGTATAGAATAACTGACGTTAGCGGAAATTATGTATGCCATACAAGGATTGGAGTATTGAAAGTTCATGACGTCTACATGTAAGATAAATTGTCAAGCGGTTCGCACACTCACGGACAGACTAGAACACACAGAAACTCAGACTAGGAAAGATCACACATATCACATCCTCTCCACACAATTCTATTCATAGTCCTTTTTGACAACCTAAGCAGGTGTTTTGCTCTCTGAAACCTAGCAACGTCATTTCCTGCTTCTAACTAGACATTTACTCAGAAGAAGGACACTGAGGATCACACATGTCTATACAGCCATGACTTCAAACTGAACACATTTTTTCATGAATTATTGTTTTTATTCTTCCTATTTTTGACCTACACTGAACTGAACTGTTATACATTTTACATTGTATTGTTGATGCCAAGTGTGTTTAAATAAAATCACACTTTGTTTTTAAAGTCAGTCTGGCTATCAATGCTAATCACATCGAAAACGCCTAAAGAGATTAGAATATTAGAGATATTCTATATTTTACATTTGGCGAGCGCCAGCCATACTCGTTTTCATCCCCAATCCTTGCTGAGGGGGGGGGGAGACTTACACAATTTCATGATTGATCAAGTCTCGGGGAATCAACGATCAAAGAACCTAGCAAGAAAAAGGCGTTTGATTCATCAGATGTGGACAAGACGTCCAGTGATTGAGCCGACTGAAGACGAGAAAATCTTCTGATCACGGTGAGTAAAAATTATGGAATTTATTGATGACTTAGCTAGAGAAAGCAAGCTAGCATTTAAAGATGTGTCTTTGTATCCAAATGACAGTCATTTATGGGAAATGAATGTACAATGAATGTTTACAGGCCAATACAAAAGATTGACAAATCCAGGTTTATTATGCACAAGTTAAGAAAAAAGATAAATAATGTGTTACAGTTAGTAAGAATATTTAATAAGATGGTTATTACTATACCTGCCAAAAATGTTTGCACATTAAATCAGACAGAGACTAACAATGTACAGAACACAGGAATACATGGAAATGTGTCCCAAGATTCCCTTAACTGTCCAATCTGTGAGATTCTTTGTAATTGCATAGAGGATCTTGAAACACAAATAGAATCTAAAACAAATCTTTTGTTAGGGTTACAAAATGACAGTAGACAGATTGCTGTAATAACAGGTGACAAAAAGACTGAATGCAAGTCAAAGGCTCAACCTTCTTATATTCCTGAAAGTTCGGAAATGGAGAATGTTGATGCTGATGACGAAACAGAGATTAAACATAAAGAATTATTATGTAGAACTGCAAAACTAAAGCTGCAAATACATGACCAACTAATGAAATTTTTAAATGACATCCCACAATATAATTTTAATGCGAATGCATTTCACAATGCAGATGTATTTGAGTCATACACTGACAGATACAATCTGAAAGACGAACAGCGCAATCATATCTTTTATCTCTGGTTGCCTGCACATTTTGCTCGACGGTTAACAAAGTCACCTGTTACTGATAACCAAGGTCAGGAGAGACATAGTGACGCAATGGACAGATTGCAACAATTGCTGCTATGTACGACTGGTGAAGAAGTACCATCCATAGAAATGTTAGAATTAATACAAACTACTGTAGACGAAGACCCGTTTGAATTTAAAATTAAATTTTGCAAAGCATATAAAATGATTTTGGGTGTAGACGATGACAATGACACTGGATTGATACATTCATTTGTGAAAAAGTTCAATTACCTTGACCCAACTTCATTAGCCATAGCACAGGAACGACAAAATTTGAACGATATAGTAAGTTTCATTGATAAAGTTAGGAGACAATTGAAACAGAGCAATCTCACATATGAGGTAGCTATGATTCAATGTGACGACAATAGTCTGACTGGAGACATGTCAGATACTACAGATCTCAGCGAGAAAGACAACGACAGCTGTAGGCAAGTGAGACAAGGAGAGTCTATCACGTGTTTTTACCGTCATAAAGTTGGCCATATGAAAAAACATTGTTGTAAACTTGAGAGACTCACAAATAAACATTCAAGATATGGAGATTGAAAAAGCAGCTTTTGAACAACCTGCTTTATTATGTCAAGATATATTTTGACCATATGCCACCATAGTCAAACAGATCAGTAATTTAACTGTCCACAGCAGTTCAGACAACATGGCAAAAGGAGCTGTCACTGACAGAGATGGTTTATTGCCATTGCCAAAATTAGAATCACATCGACCTTCAATTTCTCTACCATTAGAATATGTTGCACCAATTATATTGGATGAGAATGGTAGACCACATATACAAGGTTTGCTAAATGGTAAAAAAAATAATTTTCTCATTGATAGCGGAGCTGAGATTAGTCTAACCAGAGAAAACATACCTGTGAAACCAAATACCCCTATATGTCATATTATGGGTTTTAATAATACAAGTAATTCCACTGCTAGACAAATGTCTAATGTAACATTTGAAGTGCCCGGACAAGTTAAAACTAACATTGACATTTGGGTTTGTCATGGTGCAGAGAATATACTTGGCAGTGATGTAATCAACAAACAAAAGTGGGTGATTGATTTGGCTAGTAAAAGTATTTGGAAAGATCCATCTAGGCCCAAATCAGTGCTAATAGATCCCTCTGTGTACAGTAATGTTGGTTCCATTACTAATATGTCCACAGCAGGGGCGTACCTAGAGCATTTGGCACCCGGGGCGGATCCTATATCTGGCACCCCCCCCCCCGGCGTGAAGGCGACGAACCCCACATTGACCCGGCGACCAGGCCCCTTCTCCTCTGCAAAAACTGCGCTGATTGACCTGAGGCGCCAGACAGAAATACATGTAACTGGCAGTGGCATACTTACTGTGTGCTACTGCCAGTGGTGTCACTAGGGTTGGTGTCACCTGGTACAGTAAATCATGGTGTCACTCCCCCCAAAAATTTTTTCCTGTTTTCTGAAAGCGTGCCAAAGATGCAGCATGCAAGACTTTTGGTGCGCTTTCAGAAAGTGCAGAAAAAAAAAATCTATAGGACTGCAGTAATAACTGCAAGTAAAATGTAGGAAGACCCCCTTTACATTACACAGCCCCCGTACCCCTGGACCCCTTTACATTACACAGCCCCCGTACCCCTGGACAATGCAGACCCCCCCAATAGAACCCCTTTACAATGCAACCCCCCCCAATAGAACCCCTCTACAATGCAAACCCCTATAGAACCCCTTTACAATGCAGACCCCCCCCAATAGAACCCCTTTACAATACAACCCCCCCAATAGTACCCCTTTACAATACAAACCCCCCCCAATAGAACCCTTTACAATACAACCCCCCCCCCCCATAGAACCCCTCTAAAATGCAGACCCCCCCAATAGAACCCCTTTACAATGCAGACAACTCCCCCCCCCCATAAAACCCCTCTACAATGCAGACACCCCCCAATAGAACCCCTTTATAATGCAGACACCCCCCCCCAATAGAACCCCTTTACAATGTAGACAACCCCCCCCCCAATAAAACCCCTCTATAATGAAGACCCCCCCCCATAGAACCCCTTTACAATGTAGACAACCCCCCCAATAAAACCCCTCTACAATGCAGACACCCCCCAATAGAACCCCTTTATAATGCAGACCCCCCCAATAGAACCCCTTTACAATGTAGACAACCCCCCCAATAAAACTCCTTTACAAGGAAGACCCCCCCCCATAAAACCCCTCTACAATGCAGACCCCCCCCCCAATAAAACCCCTCTACAATGCAGACACCCCCCAATAGAACCCCTTTATAATGCAGACACCCCCCCCAATAGAACCCCTTTACAATGTAGACAACCCCCCCCCAATAAAACCCCTCTATAATGAAGACCCCCCCCCCCATAGAACCCCTTTACAATGTAGACAACCCCCCCTCCAATAAAACTCCTTTACAATGAAGACCCCCCCCATAAAACCCCTCTACAATGCAGACCCCCCCAATAAAACCCCACTACAATGCAGACACCCCCCAATAGAACCCCTTTATAATGCAGACACCCCCCCCAATAAAACCACTCTACAATGCAGACCCCAGCAATAAAACCCCTCTATAATGCAGACACCCCCCCCAATAAAACCCCTCTATAATGCAGACACGCCCCCCAATAAAACCCCTCTATAATGCAGACACCCCCCCCCAATAAAACCCCTCTATAATGCAGACACCCCCCCCATAGAACCCCTTTACAATGTAGACAACCCCCTTACAATGGAGACCCCCCTCCCCCCCAATATAACAACTTTAAAATACAATTGCGCCCCCCCCCCTCTCTTACCTTATGAGGAGCAGAGGAGGAGAGCAGAGAGGGAGGAACTGTTCAAAGAGAATGGGAGAGAGGCTCACGAGCCCTGCATACACAGAGGTCAGCGGGAAATGCCGAAGTTAAATGTGCTTAGTAGTTAATGAGCCGTGATTGGTTGCTAGGCGGTCCAAGCAACCAATCACCTTCTCATTATCTAGCACACTTAACTCCGGCATTTCCCGCAGTGTATGCAGGGCTCGTGAGCGAAGTGAGTCTCTCTCCCTTTCTCTGCTATACAGTTTCTCCTCCGGCGGCCGGCCCCGGGTGTCACCCTGGTGCTCGCTGACACCCCCCTAATGTGTGGCACCCGGGGCGGACCGCCCCCCCTATTGGTACGCCACTGGTCCACAGAACAAAATTGGCCTAATACTGATGGCAATTGTGCTTTAACGGAAGTGGTACAACGTTTTCCATGTTTGTGGTCAAAGTTCAAAAATGACATAGGAACTTTGAAAAATACTGAACTGAATATTGAAGGAAAAGATCCAGAACCTCATAATCAGTATGAGTTACCACTAGAATCAATTGGTCCACTTTCTGAAATTATTCAAGAGTTTGAACAACTAGGAATTGTAAAGAAAGCACAATCAGTGGTAAATAATTGTATTTGGCCTATCAAAAAAGCTGACAATTCATATTCTTTATCAGTTGACCTAACAACATTGAACAAACATGTCACAAATAACACGTTCATTCCTGATAAATCTAACATAAAGCTAAATTTGGATACCAAAGCTAAAGTGTTTTCGGTATTAGAAATCTCTAACAGTCATTTTTCTATCCCTTTAACTAAAAATTGTCAATACAAACTTGCGTTCACATTCAACAAAGAGAGTTATACGTTCACTCGATTAATACCTGGCCTAGGTATTGGAGATGGTGTAGTTCATGAAACTATAGCAAAAATATTGTTAAATTTTTCAAGGCCAGAATGTATTTTTCAGCATGTGGATACGATTCTGCTGAGTACTGAAAATATTGATGAACATATTGCTCTTTTGTCTGAGTTGTTTACGTTGTTACAACTTGCAGGTCTAAAATTAAACACTGCAAAAGTTCAGCTCATGAAAAGTCAGGTGAAATACCTTCACATGCAAATTAGTCAAGGAAAGAAACAGTTGTTGCAAGAAACAATTAGAGATATTACTTCTATCCCAACTCCAACAACTCAAAAGGCATTGCATCAGTTTTTGAATAAAATAAATAATTGTAAAGAATTTGTAAACAGTTTCGCAGAGAAAGCTAACCCACTATATAATCTTTTGAGGAATAAAGGTAATGTAGTTGACCAATGGGGTCCAAATGAGAAATACGCTTTTGACGTGTTGAAAAAAGGTTTGCAGAATGCTCCAATGTTAAGTACAATTGAGGTTTGTTCTGAAGTACCTTTTGTTTTGAAAACTCATGTATCTGAAAATGCAATCTCAGTAAAGTTGTCTCAACTAAAAGATGGTAAGGAGAAAATAATTGCCTATTTCTCCAGAGTTTTATCATTTTTGGAAAAAACTTTCGAGTCAGATGTAAAGCAACTGCTAAGTGTTTACTATGCAATTAAAGTAACAGAGAGCATAGTGAAATCAAACAAGATAATTTTAGAGACATCTGATTGTTCACTAAAAGATATTTTTGAGAAAGATGGAAAACATCGAGAAATGTATCCTCAATGGATTAGAACATTTTCATCTAAAAACATTCAGATAGGTGTAACAAGACATTTTCAGATAAGCACACAAGCACATGTTTATACAGCTGTATCTGAGAAGTCTGTACCTCGTGTTTCCAGCATAAGAGCTGAGAAAAGTATTGAACCAGTACTTGTTACTGCAGAACAGTCTAACACTAGCATAAATGCTTCAACACAGAAAACAGTTACGCATATTTCTAAATTTAAAGAGATGAGAACAAAGGCATAGTCCATTGTCATCTCTGGGGTGATACAAAACCTTTCTTTGTTTGTGAAAACAAGATTTTGTGTCATGACCAAAAGGAGATGTTGCATTCTGTCACACCTAAACTTCATAGGATATTTGTATTATAGTTTAGGACATGAGTACAGTACATTTCAAACAGAAGTTTTTCTTGAAGAAACATATTAAGTATTATTTCACATATAGTTTTACAAATTCATGAAACTTTTGTCCCATAATGTTTTAACATTTGTTGGAAAAAGAAAAAAAAGGGTAAAAGAATAATGTAAATTGTTTATGCCAAAGCAATGATACTGCATTTCTTTTACAGAATGGTGTTTAAAACCAAATAAATATGGAGGATAATAAGCTCCTAAGAAGCGCAAAGATAATATCAAGAAATTCAAAGTTGAAGAAGAGATCTTTTCGAGAAGAAGATTGGACGAACGATTTATACTTCATATTTATGACTGTTTTATCTTAAACACAAGGTTTTCCTAACAGAACTTAAAGAAGAACATATTTCATAAACATTACATGAAGAAAGGATTCATCAGAAGAAACTTTATCTATTACAGATAAAAATAAGGACTGAAACATTATTTTTTTTTCACATATGGCTCCTTTCACACGGCCGCTCCATGTGAAAGGTCCGCTGCGGGACTTTTTTTTTTTTTTCCACGGAGCGGATGACATTTCTGTCATCCGCTCCGTGTGCCCGCATATCATCCCATCCGTTTGCGGATGATATGCGGACATAATGTAAGTATATGGCACTGCGGATGTCAGCGGATGACACCGCTGACATCCGATTTTCCTTCCTTTCCGTTTTTTACACGGAAGGAAAAATGGGGTTCTGTTCCATTTGTAAAAACGGAACAGAACTGAAAGGAGGAAAATCGGGTGTCAGCGGATGGTATTCCGCTGACACCCGCAGTGCCATTCACTTACATAATGTCCGCAAATCATCCGCAAACGGATGGGATGATTTGCGGACACACGGAGCGGCCGTGTGAAAGGAGCCATATACATTTTTTGATTATGCAATTATTTTGAAACGAATGTTCATATTAAGTTAAGAGTATCATTATTATTATTTTTTATTTTATTTTTTCTTATTCATATATTGAATATTTTTAGGTTAAAACTTCACTATCATTCTAGTAAATAGAACATCCTTTGTTAATAAGTTAAGAAAATATATCACTCTTAAAAAAAGAAGAAAATTAGGAAGTTATGACAAGTATATTTCCAAAGAGCTAAAATATTATTTAAGCACAAATATGGAAATATAATATTACATAATTTAATTATTATTATTATTATATTATACAGATTTAAAAATCTATATAATTATTTTAGAAATTTGAATAGTTAAGATCCAAGAGTAGCTAAAGTAAGGAGAAAAGAGTTTAATAGGAGAGTTATTTCTGGCTGGTTCACTTCTGAAGAATTTTATGTCCGATCATTTGATACAAGGTTGTGTAAATGAGATACGAATGTTTTGTGTGGATTTATTATTTTAGTATGATTAATCATAATTCAGGGGGAATTGTTAAATATTTATTCTAAATTCATAATTCGGCACTTATTGGAATTATATTATATTTACAGCAAGCTTGCAAAATATATGTGATTTTATGATTAATCATAGTATTATTATGTGTGAATGACCTTGATCCAGTGATTAACAATGGAGTTCTTCATCTGAGCTGAGACAGTAAAATGTCAGATAATTCTGGAGTATGTAGCTAGTTGGAAGATGACATATAAGGTATCTGCCGGGATAGTATGTCATGGAAGTCAAGAATAGGATCCATGTGTATACTAGGAATATACATATATTAGTTTTAAATAATGTTAGTTCAGATTAGAGTAATCCAAGTCATAATTGATAGTATTTGTATGTATTTACTTAATGTTATACAAGTCGTATAAGTTGGTTATATATGTGTTACTTTTGTGTAAGATAAATGATGGTTATTTGGTACATGACATCAGCCACATTAGACGTTACAAGAATAGAGTGTTACATGTGGGCTTGTCAATCAAAGACCATATATGACTTTATAAGTTTAGTACCTCCTCTTGTATAGAATAACTGACGTTAGCGGAAATTATGTATGCCATACAAGGATTGGAGTATTGAAAGTTCATGACGTCTACATGTAAGATAAATTGTCAAGCGGTTCGCACACTCACGGACAGACTAGAACACACAGAAACTCAGACTAGGAAAGATCACACATATCACATCCTCTCCACACAATTCTATTCATAGTCCTTTTTGACAACCTAAGCAGGTGTTTTGCTCTCTGAAACCTAGCAACGTCATTTCCTGCTTCTAACTAGACATTTACTCAGAAGAAGGACACTGAGGATCACACATGTCTATACAGCCATGACTTCAAACTGAACACATTTTTCCATGAATTATTGTTTTTATTCTTCATATTTTTGACCTACACTGAACTGAACTGTTATACCTTTTACATTGTATTGTTGATGCCAAGTGTGTTTGAATAAAATCACACTTTGTTTTTAAAGTCAGTCTGGCTATCAATGCTAATCAAATCGAAATGCCTAAAGAGATTAGAATATTAGAGATATTCTATATTTTACAACGGGGGAAATGCCCCTAGATGTCCAATATAGCATTTCGATTGGCAATGCCTGTTTCTCAAAGCCAAATCTTTGACATAGTTACATAGTGGGTAAGACTTAAAAAAGACACCAGTCCATCCAGTTCAACCTGTGTGTTTGTGTGTGTGTGAATATGTTTATGTCAATATTAAATCGTATACCCTTGTATTTTGTGATCGTTGAGATGCCCATCTAATTGTTTTTTTTAATCTATCGACACTCCCTGCTGATACCACTGCTTGTGAAAGATAATTTCACATCCATACTGCTCTGACAGTAAAGAACCCTCTACGCAGATTACGGTTAAACAGCTTCTCTTCCAATTTCAGCCAATGGCCACGTGTCTTTTTAAACTCCCTTTCACTGGAAAGTTTTTACCCTATGCTACGGTCACCAGTAAGGTATTTGTATATCGCTATAATATCACCTCTCAAGCGTCTCTAATTGAGGTTCTCCAGTCCACCTATTAGCTTTGTGGCCCTTCTCTCTCTTTCCAGTTTCAGCACATCCTTCTTGAGGACTGGTGCTCAGAACTGGACAGAATAACATAAGATGCAGTCGGACCAGAGTCTTGTAGAGTGTGAGGATTATCGTTTTATCTCTGGAGTGAATACCCTTTTTAATGCATGCTAATATTCTGTTGGCTTTTCTTTTATACGCTCGTATTTTGTTTTTCAACATTAAGGGGTTGTAAAGTCAGAAGGTTTTTTTATCTTAATGCATTCTATGCACTAAGATAAAAAGCCTTCTGTGTGCAGAAACCCCCCTCAGCCCCCACAATATTTACCTGAGGTCCCTCTATGTCTAACCATGTCGACAAGTGTCTTAGCCGTCAGAGATTCTCCCTTCTGAGAATTTACAATCACTTTAAACCTAATTTGCATATGGTTGCCCACCATGTTATTTTATTTAGGTCTTCTTGTAAAGTTTCCACATCCTGCGCCTTAAGTTATTGCCTTGCTTAGCTTTGCATCATCCACAAATACTGAGATTGAGCTATTTATTCCATCCTCTATCTCATTTATAAATAAATTAAACATAATTATCCCTAGGACAGATCCCTGGGGGACACCATTTACCACACTGGAACATTCCGAGTACTCGCTATTTATCACAACCCTTTGGACACACTCCTGCAACCAGTTTTCAGTCCAGGTACTCACCCAATGGTCCAAGATCTCAGTTTGTAAAATAAACGCTTGTGGGGAACCGTATCAAATGCCTTTGCAAAATCCAGATACACCACATCCACAGGCCTTACTTTATCTAGATGGCTGCTAATTTCCTCATAGAATGTTCATAGATTGGTCTGGCAAGAATGATTCCTCATGAATACATTCTGATTACTACTAATGATACTGTTTTCATTAGCAAAATCTTGGATATAGTCCCTTATCCCCTGCAATAGCTTACAGACTATTGATGTTAGGCTGACTGGCCTGTAGTTTTCAGGGATATTTCTCGGCCCTTTTTTAAATATCGGTGCCACATTGGCTTTTCTCTGTGGTCTGTGCTCTGCAGCTCTGTGATGTCAATCAACAGTGGACTTTAGCCCATGGTCGGCTAATTCTGGGTCACAGGAGAGCACAAGTACAGTAGGTGCACTTCTGTGACCCACGAGAGAAGTCTTTTAAATCTGAGGGGTTTTTTTTCTATTCAGAAGACCTGTTTTTAGGAATGCATATTTTAAGCACCTTGCATACTTGGCTTCATTTATTAGGACTTCAGATCATAGCAAATAGATTTGCATTTGCACAGTTGGAGGAAGGAAGAAGTTTGACACACTCACAAACAAACAACCCGTTGTACAAAACAGGTAAAAAAATGAAATGCTTGGTAAACAAGGCAAATCTAAAAAGCAACTAAACATGACACGAAATTATAATTTTGTTCGGTTCATCTTATGATCTAGATACTCCTGTCAGATACCATAGCCAGGTTGGAGACTTCACTTTTCTCTTCTGCAGATTAATAATATAGCTTGGCGCCAACCTGCCTCCAGCCCATGACTGGACAATGAAAGTAAAACAACATTCCTGAGGTCTTTTCTGTGCTACCCTCTGCTCTAAGCACTTTAAAACTATTTACTGATAGCACTGTGCAAAGCAACAAAGCTCTGATTAGTTCAGAATGCTCACATTTCCTCTCCAAGTCTGTATGCTACTAAACCAAAAGTTACACAAGCTGCTGATTTCAAGATAGAAGTAGAATTTGGGAAAAGAGGAGGCGTCTAGCCCCCCCCCTTTTCTTATGGGATGGCGAAAGGGGTTCATTAAGCCATTTTAATAGTCAATTTATGGATAATGGGTTAGGGTTTTCTACTTTAAATATCCTGAGGCATAGGGACTTGACCTTTTGAGTCCTAAGACAAGTCAGCACCTTTTCCTGCTTCAAATTCCAGCTTCTTTTAGTAGCTAGGTAGTTTTAGCCAGGTATCTAGGTAGTTTAGACTTACCTCTATTTTTAAATACGAATGGGAGTCATTCCCGCTCTTTTTTCCCGCCCCAAAGCCCGCTCAAGCCAGCTTTTGGGGCTATTTAATCAGCTGTCCGAGACTCAGTTCTCAGTACTCAGGACTGAGGCTCAATCCTTTTTGAAAACCCTCTGTTTTTTTTTCCCCTCCCTTCCTCTCTTTGTTTGTCGTGGCCATAATTATTATGTGGTAAGGTCACCTCTATGTTGTTGAGGGGGACGATGTAATATTCTGTATTATTTATGGATACTATGATTTAAATGTGATTGTGGTTGGTACAACCCGAGTTGTGATGACTGTGTTGCTTGAGATGTTATTTGCTTTGATATATTTATTTATTGTTCTTAAACCAGTAATAAACGGCCGCGGCCTTATTTTTCCAACCCAAGTGTCTGTTGTGCCTTTTTTGTTATTTGTTTATAGTGTTTTATTATAATGTTTAGAGCTTAAGTCCCCGTTCACACTGGGGCGACCTGTCAGGCGACCTGGTCACCTGACAGGTCGCCGTAGGTCGCTCGCCATAGAGAAGCTATGAACCCGTTCTAATAGGAGCGACACAAGTTGCTCCGACTTAGAAAAAGGGTCCGGAGCTTCTTTGGGGGCGACCCGGAGCAACCTGCATAGACTTCAATGTTATGAAGTCCGTGCCGGCCGCTCCGAGGTCGCCCCGGCAAGTCGGATCGCCCCAGTGTGAACGGGGCCTTAGCATCCTTCCTGCCATTCTATAAATACTTGAATCAATTTCAGATAAAATTAAACATTTTTAATTAATACATATATTTATTACATAGCGTGTTTTTAAAATTTTAGTTTTAAATTATACTCTTTATGGGCTACTCATATACATATAAAATATAATCAATTCACTAACCTATCACGATCATTGTTTGCCCTAACAGTTATAATTTTCAGCAATAAAAACCAACAATAGCTGAAAAGAATATTTCCCTGGTGAAAATATTCTAACTAGCACATGCAATCTAATGTAAATGTAAGTAGCAATTACAGTATATATAATTGTAAAAATAAAAAAAAATACATAACCAGGTTTATACTGTAAATCCAAAAAACACAAATATGTTAATAGTTGTAATTTTTAGACAGAAATGGATCTGCCTGGTTTGTGGTATCCAGAAGGATTTTTTTCCTACCTGAGAGAAAATACTACAAAGCCCCGGTCTGCACTCTGTGTATAACAACCACCTGTCAAAGAGAAAGTATGGGCTTCAGCCACAGTCTCTACCTGTTGGTCATGCCCCTCTGATGCATTTCACTTTGATGTAGTGTAATCATAGAGAGAGGTAATACTATTCATAGTAATAAAGTGGATTTTATACCTTGCCTTACCTAAAACTGATGAGCATTTTTATTTTTTCAACCCAGATAACTGGGTAATCCTGTGTTTACTAACATATTATTATGTAAAAACTCTCAGCCTCACACAGCCCTCGGATACATACAGACTGGCAATAGCTGACAGCAAGACAAAGTAGACAAGGAAGAGGACAGGGCAGGCAGCAGAATGGAGTTGTGGTCAGAAGCTAATTGAGTAACAGCGCTGAACTTCTTCTTATCTGTGAACAAGCTGTTCTTTGATAAATAAGGAACGTATAAATAGCAACAAGCTTGACAATGCATCATAAAACCTGACAGGTTATGTGGAACAAAGCAACATTTCCTACAGTTTTCACCAATCAACTAATAAGTGTTTAACCACTTAAGGACCGAGCCTATTTTTGACACATGTTGTTCAAGTTAAAATCAGTATTTTTTGCTAGAAAACTACTTAGAACCCCCAAACATTATACATATTTTTAGCAAAGACGCTGGAGAATAAAATGGCGGTCATTTCAATATTTTGTGTCATGTGGTATTTGCGTAGCGGTCTTTTTAAACGCCATATTTTTGGAAAAATTACAAAAAATTACATTTCACTGCATTTAAAAAAACTAAACAGTAAAGTTAGCCCATGTTTTTTGTATATTGCAAAAGATGATGTCACGTCAAGTAAATAGCTAACCAACATGTTACGGTTTAAAATTGCGCACAAACTACAGTCAATAAAAATCTCCATAGGCGACGTTTTAAAAATGTTTAACGGTTACCAGTTTAGTGTTAGATAGTAGCTCTTTTTTTAAATTATTGTTCTCACTCTGGCGATCGCGGCAATACCTGACATGTGTGGTTTGAACTGCGATTTCCTTTGCGGGCGCGACTTCTGTATATGTTTTATTTTGTGCGCGAGCTCACGGCGACGGGGGCGGCTAAAAAACATTTTTTTTCTTTTCCTATTTATTTTATTGATTTTTTAAATTTTAGTACAGGTTTTTTTTAAAAAAAAAAAAATATGATCACTTTTATTGCTGTCACAAGAAGGGATAGCCTTGCGGTTCGCGGCAAACTTTTCTTGTTCGCAGCCCGCCGATTTTGCAAACATATGGCGTTGTTCGCGGCGGCCATATTCATTTACATTGTGGAGAACTTTGATCCATGACACAGCCATCAGGTGGAATGGGAACAGCCAATTGAAACATTTCAGCACATGGACCTACCCCCTACCTTATAAATAGACCTGAGCTGGCGGCCATTTCACATTCTGCTTTTTGTCAGTGTAGGGAGAGGTTGGCTGTGTGCAGCAGGGACAGACTGTCAGTGACACAGATCGCTCTGTTAAGGTCCACAAAAGTCCTTTTAAGGACTTGTATTTGGTATAGGTGTGCAGTGCACTATATAGGGGTGTAATCCACGGTATAATATACTTTGTAATATAGAAAGCATATTATAGTGGATTTGTATTGTGCACTGTGCAGCATTGTGACTGGTGTGTTGAGCGTTTCTGCAGCAATACTACAAACAGTGACAAAAGTACTTTTAAAAAAGTATTATAACTGGTGTGATAGACCAGTGGCCCCCCAATACCACATATTGAAGTGGGGTGTTATCTGAGTATACTTTTATAAGTGTATTTGTGTCCTGCATATACTTTTATAAGTGTATTTGTGTCCTGCAACAATATTGCCTCTTTTGCTGAGTTAACTCTGCTACACACAGTGCAAACTTACTGGCCATTTTTTCGTACAACTAATGTGATAAACCAGTGGCCCCCCAATACCACAGATTGAAGTGGGGTGTTATTTAACAGTATACTTTTATAACAGTGTTGGTCCCCGCTGTTTCTGCCTACTTCGAGATCTCGAATGTTAGTGGTGGGGAAGGTGACGTGGATGATGACGTGTCTATGGACGTCACATGAGTGGCCAAAAGAGAGGAAGAGGAGTGGAGTTCAGAGGGAGAGAGACGGACCAGCAGATAGGGAGGAGAAGCAGGCGGAACTTGCATTGCACAAGAGGGACAAAGAAGACTGCAAATGTATCAGAAACAAGCCATCAACCATGTACAGTCACATCTGGTGCTCCCAGGACGCCAGCACATGGCTCCGCAGTGTGGGCTTTTTTTAATGTGTCTGCTGCTGACAACAGTGTTGCCATCTGCAGCCTTTGCAGTCAACGCATAAGTCGCTGTAAGCCCAACACTCACCTAGGGATGACCGCCTTAAGAAGGCACCTGAACTCCCATCACCGAGCCCAGTGGGAGCAATGCCGTCAGAACCCACAAAGCCACACTCCAGTCTCTCACCGTCCAGCCTCTTCTCCTTCTCCTCTCTCCTCAAAATTGTCCTCCACTCCACCTCCCATCATGTCGTCCTCACATTGTTCTGGAAAAAGGCAGGCTTCCGTGGCCCAAATGTTGGAGCATAAAAAAATGATGATGCCAGATAACCCTCTTGCCCAACGTTCGACTGCTGGCTTGTCGGAACTGATAGCCCGCCAACTACTGCCATATCAACTGGTGGACTCGGAGGCCTTTCGGAAATTTGTGGCCATTGGTACACCACAATGGAAGGTCCCAGGCAGGAAATATTTCTCACAGAAGGGCATTTCAGAGCTGTATGGCCATGTTCAGCGGCAAGTGACTGTATCTCTGGCACACAGTGTCGGTGCCAAGATACATCTGACCACAGACACATGGTCTAGCAAACACGGGCAGGGAAGGTATATAACTTTTACTGGGTTAACCTTCTGATGGCTGTCAAGCATGTAAACCGTGGCACCCATGTATATTTGGTTTTACCGCCACGGATTGCAAGCAGGCCTGCCTCTTCTTATCCTCCATCCTCCCTCTCCTCCTCGGCTGACTCCTCCTCTTCCGCTGCTACCGTCTCTTCTCCTGCGCCACCCAAGATCCCCAGAACCTATCCCACATGCCAGGTGAGACGTTGCCATGCTGTGCTGCGTCTGTTGTGCCTGGAAGCCAAGAGCCACACTGGTCCAGCACTCCTTTCAGCTTTGTGTTCACAGGCAGATTAGTGGCTGACACCACACAATTTGACAGTTGGTAAAGTGGTGTGCGACAACGGTGCCAATCTGCTGAGCGTGATGAAACCGCGCAAAATTACACACATGCCATGCATGGCACACGTCCTGAACTTGGTCGTGCAGCAATTCATTGCCAAATACCCTGTGGTCCAGGACGTCTTGCAGCAGGCCAGGAAAATCTCGGGCCATTTCAGAAGATCTTACACAGCAATGGCTCGCCTTGCTGACATTCAGCGGCGACACAACCTGCCCGTCAGGCGTCTTATTTGTGACTGCCCGACGCGATGGATCTCAATGTTGCATATGTTAGGCTGCTCCAGCATAAACGTGCGGTTTTACTGGCAGCTGTCAGTTCTGCCTGATTTAGGAAAAAAATTTTTTTTTTGCTGTAAAAAAAAAATAAACATTTTTAGGGCAACTTTTCCAATTGCAATACTTCTGTTATGACATTGTCCATTGGGTGGGACTATTTGTGCACAGCTAGTAAGTCTTTTGTGGCTGCAAATATGACCTAAAGGTTTTTAAAGTTCACCTCCCATTAAAGTCAATGGGGCCCACCGCGAACTTGCGGCTCGCGGACATTTGAGAAAGTTTGCGGCTAACGTTTGCGAACCGCCCCGACCAATGTTCGTCCATCACTAGTCACAACTTAGCAATGTAAACATCCCTTGTGACAGCAATAGGCATGACAGGTACTCTTTATGGGGGGATTGGGGGTCTAAAAGACACCAAACCCCTCCGCTGCACTTCAAAGTATTCAAAATGCCAAAAACTGAATTCTTGAATGCTGTCACTTTTTAAATTCGGCGCCTTTAGCAGCCGAGTAACCTGGACGTGATGTCACGGATGCCGCCTCCGGGTTACATCATCGGAGACCTGATTGAAGACACATCTGGATTTGATCGGGACTCCAACCAGCCGGCGGACATGCCGGCTGGTTGCCCGGGTCTCCTGGTGGGACCTACGTCGGTTTGCGTTAAGTGGTTAAGCTCTTTCACTATGACTGAAGCAGACATAGTGAGCATTTGCATTTGTTAGTACTGCCCATTGACCGTACCGGTTTATTTATTATTTTTAATTGATTATTTTGTTTACATGATGATCACATTTTTAGTTGATTTTACCTGGCAGGGACTAGTGATGTCGCGAACCTAAAATTCGCCGTTCGCGAACGGCGAACGCGAACATCGGCAAATGTTCGCGAACCGGCGAACCGCCATAGACTTCAATAGGCAGGCGAATTTTAAAACACACAGGGACTCTTTCTGGCCACAATAGTGATGGAAAAGTTGTTTCAAGGGGACTAACACCTGGACTGTGGCATGCCGGAGGGGGATCCATGGCAAAACTCCCATGGAAAATTACGTAGTTGACGCAGAGTCGGGTTTTGATCCATAAAGGGCATAAATCACCTAACATTCCTAAATTGTTTGGAATAACGGGCTTTAAAACATCCAGTGTGTGAATACGATCAGGTATGATGTTGTATCGGTCAAGTAGTGTAAGGGTTACGCCTGCTTCACAGTGACAGACCAAACTCTGACAGACCAAACTCCCCGTTTAACAGTCAGTCAGTCAGTCCATTTGCACAACCGCAAACTCCCCATTTGCACAAGGTTGGATACCAAGCTAGCCATGTCCCGTTCCTTGTCCTCACTGACATCATTCAAGGTCTCTTCCTCCACCCAGCCACGTACAACACCAAGGGTCCCCGAAAGGTGAGAACAAGCCCCCTGGGACGCCTGCTGTGGCTGGTATTCCACCTCCTCAAAGCCACCTTCCTCCTCTGACTTCTCTTCTTCAGACTCCTCTCTCTGCGTTGCCACAGGTCCAGCAATTGACAACGACAAGGCTGCTTCTGGTGGTGATGGGGACCACAACTCTTCCTCTTCATGCTCATCTACAGCCTGATCCAGTACTCTTCGCAGGGCACGCTCCAGAAAAAACGCATATGGGATGAGGTCGATGATGTTGCCTTGGGTTCGACTGACCACCAGGTTTGTCACCTCCGCAAAAGGACGCATGAGCCTACAGCCATTGTTCATGAGCATTCAGTAACGCGGCCAAAAAATACCCAGCTCCGCAGAAAGAATGAAAGAAAATGAATGTTTTTTCTATGAAAAATTATCCCGCGGATCGCTTTTGGTCTGTTCACAATGAAGCAACGGCCTTATCATCTGGGGTGTGCCAACACACTCCTAGAGGTGATCGCTTCATTGTGATATGCAAGCCCCTTCACCACGACAAGGTAACGACCACGAAGGGGAATTGACACATGTATGTGCCTTTTTTTTTGTTTTTTTGCAGCCACAGTGTAGGACCAGAGGCCAGAAAAATTAGGCATGTACACATGCATGAAAAAGTAGGTATTGTTGCAGCCGCTGCTGTAGCAGCGGCCTGAAAAATTGAGGTTTTCAAGGCAGAAAGTGCACTAAAACATTGCGGCTTGAACCGTAGTCATCCGGCATGCAGAGAATGATTAAATACAGCAGCGTGTGGACCATTTTTAGCCCAAGGCATCTCAGTCATCACCAGGCCTTTTTTAGTCAAATGCATCCCCCACTGTCAGTCCCTTCGGGATCCATGCCTCATTCATCTTAATAAACGTGAGGTAATCAAGACTTTTTTGACCTAGGTGACTTCTCTTCTCAGTGACAATACCTCCTGCTGCGCTGAAGGTCTTTTCTGACAGCACACTTGAAGCGGGGCAGGCCAGAAGTTCAATGGCAAATTGGGATAGCTCAGGCCACAGGTCAAGCCTGCACACCCAGTAGTCAAGGGGTTCATCGCTCCTCAGAGTGTCGATATCTGCAGTTAAGGCAAGGTAGTCTGCTACCTGTCGGTCCAGTCGTTCTCTGAGGGTGGACCCCGAAGGGCTGTGGCGATGCGTAGGACTAAAAAAGCTCTGCATGTCCTCCATCAACAAGACGTCTGTAAAGCGTCCTGTCCTTGCCGGCGTGGTTGTGGTAGGAGGAGGATTACTTTCACCTCTTCCCCTGTTGGATTCCCGTTGTGCTGTGACATCACCCTTATATGCTGTGTAAAGCATACTTTTCAACTTATTTTGTAGCTGCTGCATCCTTTGCGACTGCCGGTAATTGGGTAACATATCAGAGACTTTCTGCTTATACCGGGGGTCTAGTAGCGTGGCCACCCAGTACAGGTCGTTCTCCTTCAGCCTTTTTATACGAGGGTCCCTCAACAGGCATGACAGCATGAAAGACCCCATTTGCACAAGGTTGGATGCCGAGCTACTCATGTCCAATTCCTCGTCCTCACTGATGTCATTGAAGGTGTGTTCTTCCCCCCAGCCACGTACAACACCACGGGTACCAGATAGGTGACAACGAGCACCCTGGGATGCCTGCTGTGGTTGGTGTTCCTCCTCCTCAAAGCCACATTCCTCCTCTGACTCCTCTTCCTCAGACTCCTCTTCCAGTGTTGCCGCAGGTCCAGCAAGCGATGGTAAGGCTGTTTCTGGTGGTGGTGATGGTGACAACAACTCTTCCTCTTCCTCTTCACGCTCATCTACGGCCTGATCCCATATGTTTCCAGAAGAAAACATATGGGATGATGTCGCTGATGGTGCCTTCGGTGCGACTGACTAGGTTTGTCACCTCCTCAAAAGGACGCATGAGCCTACAGGCATTGCGCATGAGCGTCCAGTGACGTGGCAAAAAAATACCCAGCTCCGCAGAGGCTGTCCTAGCACCCCGGTCATACAAATACTCGTTGATCGCTTTTTCTTGTTGGAGCAGGCGGTCGAACATTAGCAGTGTTGAATTCCAACGTGTCAGGCTGTCGCAAATCAAGCGCCTCACTGGCATGTTGTTTCGCCGCTGAATATCTGCAAAGTGTGCCATGGCCGTGTAGGAACGCCTGAAATGGCCACACACCTTCCTGGCCTGCTTGAGGACGTCCTGTAAGCCTGGGTACTTCTGCACAAAGCGTTGCACAATCAGATTCAACACATGTGCCATGCACGGCACATGTGTCAACTTGCCCAAATTCAATGCCGCCAACAAATTGCTTCCGTTGTCACACACCACTTTGCCGATCTCCAGTTGGTGCGGGGTCAGCCACTGATCCACCTGTGCGTTCAGGGCGGACAGTAGTGCTGGTCCGGTGTGACTCTCTGCTTTCAGGCAAGTCAACCCCAAGACAGCGTGACACTGTCGTATCCGGCATGTGGAATAGCCCCTGGGGAGCTGGGGGGGTGCAGTTGGTGTGGAGCAAGACGCAACAGCAGAAGAGGACTCAGCCGAGGAGGTTAGCAAAGAGGATGGAGTAGGAGGAGTAGAGGAGGTGGCAGCAGGCCTGCCTGCAAGTCGTGGCGGTGTCACCAACGCCTCTGCAGCAGAGCCACGCATTCCATGCTTGGCAGCCGCCAGCAGGTTTACCCAATGCGCAGTGTAAGTGATATACCTGCCCTGACCGTGCTTTGCAGACCAGCTATCAGTGGTCAGATGGACCCTTGCCCCAACACTGTGTGCCAGACGTGACATGATTTCCTTTTCCACAATAGAGTACAGGTCGGGGATTGCCTTTTGTGAAAAATAATTTCGGCCGGGTACCTTCCACTGCGGTGTCCCAATAGCGACGAATTTTTTGAAGGCCTCAGACTCCACCAGCTTGTATGGTAAAAGCTGGCGGGCTAAGAGTTCCGACAAGCCAGCTGTCAGACGCCGGGCAAGGGGGTGACTCTGTGAGATTGGCTTCTTACGCTCAAACATTTCCTTGACAGACACCTGACTGTGGGCAGATGAGCAGGAACTGCTGAAGGTGAGAGGCGGAGGGGCGGGTTGTTGATAGGGGGCATGGAGGACAGCAGTGGTTGACGTGGCTGAAGATGCTGGACCAGGAGGTGGCTTTCAGTTTGTGTGCTGCTTTTACTCATGTGTTGATCCCATAGGCGTTTGTGATGTGAGATCACGTGCCTTCGCAAAGCAGTTGTACCTAGGTGGGTGTTGGACTTTCCACGACTCAGTTTCTTTTGGCACAGGTTACAAATAGCATCGCTGATATCAGAGGCAGACACACAAAAAAAATGCCACACTGCTGAGCTTTGCAAGGATGGCATTCTGGTGGTGGCAACAGCTTGCGTTGATTGGCGTGCTGTCTGGCTGACCCCGGGTGCCGAATCTACATGCTGTCTGACTGCGCCACTAGCTCCTTGCGATGACCTCCTCCCCCTGCTTCCAACTCGTCTCCTCCTCCTCTCTGTCTCCCCATCTGAACTTTCCCCCTCTTCTTCTGCTCTTCGAGCAGGCACCCAGGTGACATCCACAGACACATCGTCATCATCAGCCGCTTCACTTGACAACTCAGCAAAGGCAGCAGCAGCAGGTACAACATCATCATCATCATCACAATGTACGTCCATGTGTATAATGCTGCCTGACTGAGACATATCCCCGTTATCTACATCCTCTGGCACTAATAGTTGCGCATCACTTATTTCTTCCAACTGATGTGAAAATAACTCCTCTGACGGATCAAGTGAAGCGGCTGTGGTGCTAGTGTTGGTGGTGGTGCCGGCGGGCTGGCGAGTGGTAAATTGAGAGGTGCCCGAAGCTGAGCTGGAGGAGGATGGTGCATTAAGGTTCCGAGCGGAAGCTGTAGACGATTGGGTGTCCTGTGTAAGCCAGTCAACTATGTCCTCAGAATTTTTTGAGTTCAGGGTCTGTGGTGGCCTCTGAACACTGGGAATTATTCTAGGGCCTAAGGAAATCACAGCACCACGACCACGACGGCCCTTGCGGGGTGGCCTGCCTCTGCCTGTCATTTTTTTTTTTTTAATGTGTTGTACTATGAGTGCAAGGTGCTGTGCCACCCTATAGGAGTGTTGGGCAGTGGGTACAGTACACTCTGTGGACCTGACAGTTACTGGCAGCCCAGGCAACTGCAATTATAAAAAAAATATATATTTTTTTTACTTTGCAAGCTGCTGTGCCACCTTATATATCAGTGGTGGGTGGGCAGTGGCACAGTACACTCTCTGTGGACCTGACAGTCACTGGCACCCAGGCAACTGCAATTATAAAAAAAATATATATTTTTTTACTTTGCAAGCTGCTGTGCCACCTTATATATCAGTGGTGGGTGGGCAGTGGCACAGTACACTCTCTGTGGACCTGACAGTCACTGGCACCCAGGCAACTGCAATTATAAAAAAAATATATATTTTTTTACTTTGCAAGCTGCTGTGCCACCTTATATATCAGTGGTGGGTGGGCAGTGGCACAGTACACTCTCTGTGGACCTGACAGTCACTGGCACCCAGGCAACTGCAATTATAAAAAAAATATATTTTTTTTTACTTTGCAAGCTGCTGTGCCACCGTATATATCAGTGGTGGGTGGGCACGCAGTGGCACTGCAGTGGCCACAGTACACTCTGTGGACCTGACAGTCACTGGCAGCCCAGGCAACTGCAATAATAAAAAATATATTTTTTTTCAATTTGCAACAAGATGCTGTGCCACCGTATATATATCAGTGGTGGGCAGTGCACTGCAGTGGGTACAGTGCACTCTGTGGACCTGACACAGCACTCACTGCAATTATGACAGAGGAAAAAAAAAATATTTTTTAAAATGCAAGGTACTGTGCCTGTGCCACCCGAAATGAGTGTGGTGTGCACACAGTACAGTCTGTGGTGGGTCTGTGGCCTCTCACACACAGCGGGCAGGCAACTGCAGTGTACAATAGATATATATATATATATATATATAAAAAGAAAAAACTCAATTACCAGCCCTTAAAAGGGCTTTTGGGGACACTAGATATATATATATATATATATATATATATATAAGAAGAAAAAACTCAATTACCAGCCCTTAAAAGGGCTTTTGGGGACACTAGATATATATATATATATATATATATATATATATATATATATATATAAAGAAAAAACTCAATTACCAGCCCTTAAAAGGGCTTTTGGGGATATTATATATATATATATATATATATATATATATATATATATATATATATATATATAAAAAAATTACACAAATACCTTAGAAGGGCTTTTTGGGGTGCTGTCAGGATGCTGTCCTTACAGCAGTAGTGGACCAAGAACACTGCAAGACCAGGAACACTGACTAACAACTGTACCTAGCTATTAACAGCAGCAGCAGCAGCAGCAGCTCTCCCTGCTCTCACTAACACACACTGCTTCAGAATGATCTAAGATGGATGCTGCCCTTGCTTATTTATAGGAGGTGGGAGGGTGTGGGAGGGAGGTATGCTGATTGGCTGGAAATGTGCCTGCAGACTGTGAAGTTCAGGGTCAAAGTTTGCCTCAATGATGTATTATAGGGGGCGGACCGAACATCGCATATGTTCGCCCGCAGCGGCGAACGCGAACATGCTAAGTTCGCCGGGAACTGTCCGCCGGCGAACAGTTCGGTACACCTCTAGCAGGGACTGTTGGTGAGCCCTATGTAGATGTGCAGTCACAGAAATTATACACTCACCAGCCACTTTTTTAAGGTACACCTTGTAGAACCAGTTTGGACCTCCTTTTGTCTTCAAAACTTCCTTAGTTCTTCGTGGCACAGATTCAGCAAAGTGTTGGAAACATTCCTCAGAGATTTTGGTCCATATTGACATGATAGCATCACACAGTTGCTGCAGATTTGTCAGCTGCTCATCCATGATGTGAATCTCCCATTCCACCACATCAAAAAGGTGCTCTATTGGATTTAGATCTGGTGACTGTGGAGGCCATTGGAGTACAGTGAACTCATTGTCTTGTTCAAGAAACCAGTCTGAGATGATTTGAGCTTTGTGACATTATCCTGCTGGAAGTAGACCTAAGAAGATGGGTACACTGTATTCATAAAGGGATGGACGTGGTCAGCAACAATACTCAGGTAGGCCATAGCATTTAAACAATGCTCAGTTGGTACTGAGGGGCCAAAAGTGTGCAAAGAAAATATCCCCCACACCATTACACCACCAGCAGCCTAAACCATTGATACATGGCAGAATGGATCCATGCTTTCATGTTGTGTACGCCACACTCTGACCCTACCATCTGAATGTCGCAGGCAAAATGGAGACTCATCAGAACAGGTAATGCCTTTTTTTAATCTTCTATTGTCCAATTTTGGTGAGCCTGTGCGAATTTTAGCTTCAGTTTCCTGTTCTTAGCTGACAGGAGTGGCACCCGGTGTGGTCTTCTGCTGCTATAGCCCATCTGCTTCAAGGATTGATGTGTTGTGCATTCATAGATGATATTCTGCATATCTTGGTTGTAACAAGTGGTTATTTGAGTTACTGTTGCCTTTCTATCATCTCAAAGCACTCTGCTAATTCTCCTCTGACCTATGACATCAACAAGGCATTTTCATCCACACAACTGCCACTCACTGGTTATTTTCTCTTTTTCGGATCATTCTCTGTAAACCCTAGAGAGGGTTGTGCATGAAAATCCCAGTAGATCAGCAGTTTTTGAAATACTCAGACCAGCCCATCTGGCACCAACAACCATGCCATGTTCAAAGTCACTTAAATCTACTTTCTTCCCCATTCTGATTCTCGGTATGATTAGCAATTTATGTTACCAAGCAATTGAACAGGTGTACCTAATAAAGTGGCCAGGGAGTGTACATGACCATGTCAGCTCCGGAAAGGTTTTACCTCCCTAATGACCAGGCCATTTTTTGCGATTCGGCACTGCGTTACTTTAACTGACAATTGCGCGGTCGTGCGATGTTGTACTCAAATAAAATTGATGTCCTTTTTTTTCCCACAAATAGAGTTTTCTTTTGGTGGGATTTGATCACCTCTGCGTTTTTTCTTTTTTTCTTTTTTTTTTTCGCTATAAACAAAAAAAGACAGACAATTATATTTTTTACTTTCTGCTATAAAACACCTCCCTTAAAAAAAATGTAAAAAAATCAAATTTCTATATCACTTTAGGCCAATTTGCATTCTGCTACATATTTTTGGTTAAAAAAAATCCCAAAAAGTATTTATTGATTGGTTTGCGCAAAAGTTATAGCGTTTATAAACTATGGGATAGATTTATGGACTTTTTATCTTTTTTATTTCTTTCACTAGTAATGGTGGGAATCAGCGATTTTTAGCAGAACTGCGACATTGCGGCAGACAAATGACACTAACCCGTGACACTTTTTGGGGACCGGTGACACCAATAAATTTATCAGTGCTAAAAATATGCACTGTTACTGTATAAACGACACTGGCAGGGAAGGGATTAACATCAGGGATGATCAAGGGGTTAAGTATGCTCTTAGGGAGTGCTTTCTAACTGTAGGGGGAATGGACTGACTACAGGAAGAGAGAGATCTGTGATCCTTGTTAGTAGGAACATAAGATCTCTCTCTTCCTGTCTGACAGAACGGCGGTCTGCCTTGTTTACATAAGCAGACCGCCGTTCTGTCATCCTCCTGAACAATTGTGGGTGGCCGGCGGCCATTGTGGTTGCCGTACCCGCTAATTGGCTCCTGCTGTGTCCAATCACAACAGGAGCGTAGCTCTGGTGGCACGTGCACCCCCCTAGAGCCCTTTTACAAAATCACGTACACGCATGTGATTTTGAGCTTAAGGGCCGCCCTGCCGCAGTGAATGTACGTGGGGCTGTCCTTAAGTGGTTAAATTCCAGCAAGAGGACAGTGCTCACAGTAGCAGCAGTAATAATTACTGTGAAATGAACCTGCTTGTTCTTATCAATACACGGCAAACAATCTAAAATGAAATAGATAAGCATCACCAAAGCTGAATACTAAGGAAATGAAAGATATGGTGTAGAAAAACAGGGATCCTAGATTATTTATGTCAAGAAGGCCAGATGAATGACTGAGAAACTGCAGGGAATTGCGAAAATCTTCCAAAAGGCAACAAGGTTACAAAAAATAGATAATGAAATCCACAAAGCAGAAAAGAGAAAGCTTCCTGGGAAGGATTTCAATTATTTTATATCAATGACAAAAACTTCCGCCATTATTTTCCAAGCAATCATCATTAAAAAAGTACAATTAAAACTGTATCATTTTTCTAAGAATATAATAGCATGTAAAAGCAAGTCGCATCAAAGCCTGCACATATGGTCCATAGTAATGTTAAATCCACTCAGTAGAAACAAATGTACCACTATTAAAATAAAAGCACATATGTAACTAGCATAGCAAACAGGCACACTGTATGATCTTTGCCAGATTTGCCTATTTTCTGCCTAAACCCCCTGACAGTCAACAGTAATATTCACCATTCCTATATACCGGTGATTCCCGGGTTACAAACAAAATAGGATCTGCAGGTTTGTTTTTAAGTTGAATTTGTTTGCAAGTCAGAACAGGTAAATTTTTTTGCAGCTTAGTCCCGGTTCACACTAGGGCGACCTGTGAGGCGACCCGGTTGCCTCACAGGTCGCCGCAGGTCGCCTCCCATAGGGAAGCTGCGGACCCGTTCTAATAGGAGCGACACAAGTCGCTCCAACCTAGAAAAATGGTCCGGAGCTTCTTTGGGGCGACCAGGAGGCGACCGCCATAGACTTCAATGTTATGAAGTCCGTGTCGGCCGCTCCGAGGTCGCGGCGCGCTGCTCGCACCGCGACCTCGGAGGTCGCGGTGCGAAGTAGCGTCGCCCCTATGTGAACGGGGCCTTAAGCCAAAAGAAAAATGTTTACGTTTTTTGGATAGCATAGGGACGGGTTTTAATGTCAGTGCCCCTGTTCTGAAGATTTCAGCTCACTTTCTGTCCATATGACAATTGGAATTTTGAAAATTTTGGGTTGTTGTGGAAACAAGGATTGGTGATAAAGCTTCAGTAGAGACACCTTTTTCCCATGAGAACTCTTACAGGAGTGAACTTCCCTTCCTAGGGGTGCATTTCCTCTCACTTCCTGTTGTCTCCCTCCGTTTGTAAGTAGGAGTCATTTGAAAGTCGGATGTTTGTAACCCGGGGACCGCCTGTATAGGAATAATATTACACAATATATGACAATGTTATCATATACTCAATAAAGGGACTGAGGCACCTCCGTAAGTCATATTTTAAATCTTTAGCACTATGTATAACAGCTAAGTGTCCAAGTATTACAGTTGTTTATGTTAGAATGGTGAATACATGTAGGCCAGGTAAGCAATACAGTTTTGTAGGACCTAAAATCTTCATTGGGGGTGTTTTGAACTTCTTTGCTATATAAAGGGATCTCACATCTGATCTCTGATCATTTTATTCTGTTCTGGGGAGAGCATGTTTATAATGTCAATTCTCTTTTCCGATGTAAAAGAGAATGCTATAGGCAGTAAAAAACAGTAATGTGCAGAGCAGTGATTTGTGAGATCAAGTAGTTTCTCAAGGTGGGACAAATAAAATACAGTATGTAAAAAAAAAAATCACATTTTAGGTGCCATTAAAAATAATTTGCACACAAACACACGTGCTGCATTTTCCAGTATGCCAGCAAGTGATAAGCTGCATTTGGTGACAGGCATCAGTGGCAAGTGACAAGCTAAGTCTGGCGGCAGGAAACATTGCAAGTGACAAGCTGCATCTGCCGGCAGGCAACGTGGCAAGTGACAAGCTGCATCTGCCGGCAGGCAACGTGGCAAGTGACAAGCTGCATCTGGTGGCAGGTGACGTGGCAAATGACAAGCTGCATCTGCCAGCAGGCAACGTGGCAAGTGACAAGCTGCATCTGCCAGCAGGCAACGTCGTAAGTGACAAGCTGCATCTGGTGGCAGGCGACGCGGCAAATGAAAAGCTGCATCTGCCGGCAGCCAACGTGGCAAGTGACAAGCACACATATGAGGTATCGCCACAAACATTATAGCAAGAGCAATAATTCTAGCTCTAGACCTCCTTTGTAACTGTAAACTGGTAACCTGTAAAAAATGTTAAAGCGTCGCCTATGGAGATTTTTTAGGTAGTATAGTTTGTTGCCATTCTATGAGTTTGCACAATTTTAAAGCATGACGTGTTAGGTATCTGTTTGCTCAGCACAACATTTTATATTTTTTCAAAAAAATAGGGCTATAGTGTTTTCCATATTAAAATTAATTGAAGTGTATCTTTTTCCAAAAAATAGAAAACTGCTGCTCAAATCCCCTGTGACCTAAAAAATTACAACAACCGCCATTTTATTCTCTATGGTCTCTGCTAAAAATATACAATGTTTGGGAGTGTAGCAAAAAAATACAATGTTTTACATGTAAAAGAGAAGGGTCAGAATAGGCCTGGTCTGCAAGTGGTTAATGGCATTGACTGAGGCTGGGCTAAATTTTCCATTGCTGTTGTGTTACTGACAGTCCAGCCTTGCACTGGCAGCCATGATGAACATGGCTGCCAGAGCCAGGTTGGACTGATTAGGCATCAGTTCACAATATTATCCGCATATGAATAACCAGTGGCGGCCGGTATACTTAGGGCGCAGGGGCGCCGCCCCCCCATCCATGCGTCCGGCCCCCTAATCTGCATGCAGGGGCGCCGGACGCATGGAGTTTAATGGGGATTTTTTTTGCATCACCTGATTAGAGCCAGAGGCTCTAATAGGGCGATGCAAAGGGTGGCCCACCCATTGTGTGACAATAGCGAATGAAAATTCGCTATTGTCACACCGATCCTCCTCCTGGCCAATCAGGAAGCGCGTCCAATACCCCATGCCATTGGCCGAGGAGGAGGCGGGAGCAGAAGGACTGGAGGAGACGCGCCGCCGGTCACCGGGACTGAGGAGAAGCCGCCCGCCAAGGCTGCTGCCCCAGGTAAGTAAGGGGGCACGCACGCTGATCTTTGCATTGGTGGCATGTATGCTGGTCACTACATTGGGGGAACGCACGCTGATCTCTGCATTGGGGGCATGTATGCTGGTCACTACATTGGGGCATGTATGCTGGTCACTGCATTGGGGGCATGTATGCTGGTCACTACATTGGGGGCACGCACGCTGATCTCTGCATTGGGGGCATGTATGCTGGTCACTACATTGGGGGAATGTATGCTGGTCACTACATTGGGGGCACGCACGCTGATCTCTGCATTCGGGGGCATGTATGCTGGTCACTACATTGGGGGCATGTATGCTGGTCACTGCATTGGGGGCATGTATGCTGGTCACTACATTGGGGGCACGCACGCTGATCTCTGCATTGGGGGCATGTATGATGGTCACTACATTGGGGGCATGTATGCTGGTCACTACATTGGGGGCATGTATGCTGGTCACTGCATTGGGGGCATGTATGCTGGTCACTACATTGGGGGCACGCACGCTGATCTCTGCATTGGGGGCATATATGCTGGTCACTACATTGGGGGAATGTATGCTGGTCACTACATAGGGGGCACGCACGCTGATCTCTGCATTGGGGGCATGTATGCTGGTCACTACATTGGGGGAATGTATGCTGGTCACTACATTGGGGGCACGCACGCTGATCTCTGCATTGGGGGCATGTATGCTGGTCACTACATTGGGGACATGTATGCTGGTCACTGCATTGAAGGGGGCACGCATGCTGATCTCTGCATTGGGGGCATGTATGCTGGTCACTGCATTGGGGGCATGTATGATAGGTCACTGCATTGGGGGAATGGTATGCTGGTCACTGCATTGAAGGGGGCATGTATGCTGGTCTCTGCATTGGGGGCATGTATGCTGATCTCTGCATTGAAGAGGGCATGTACGCTGGTCACTGCATTGAAGGGGGCATGTACGCTGGTCACTGCATTGAAGGGGGCATGTACACTGGTCACTGCATTGAAAGGGGGCACGCTGGTTACTGTGCATTGAAAGGGGGCACGCTGGTTACTGTGCATATAAAGGGGGCACGCTGGTCACTGTGCATTGAAAGGGGGCACGCTGGTCACTGTGCATTGAAAGGGGGCACGCTGGTCACTCTGCATTGAAAGGGGGCACGCTGATCTCTCTGCATTGAAAGGGGGCAAGCTGGTCTCTCTGCATTGAAAGGGGGCACACTATACCTTAATTACTGAAGGCCCCTTTCACACTTTTGCGACCTCAACGTCATGCAATTTTTTACATAATTTTTTGCCGCAAAGCAATGCCTATTACATTTTTCTGTTTGCGCCCCCCCAAAAATTTTGAGCACCAGCCGCCACTGCTCTTATCAATAATCAGGGTCTGGTATTGATTTTAAGGGTGACCCCAAGCAAGAAAAAAAAAACTGTGGGGTCTACCTCAAAACCTAAACAAGACCCTTATCTGAGCATGCAGCCTGGCTGGCCAGGAAAGGAGGGAGCAGCAAGCAAGCAAATTGTCTTCCAGAACCATACAGCCCACATGCCATCAATATGGGGAGGGTACTTTGCCAGGCAGGACAAAAGTCTCTTACCCACATTCCAGGCCTGGTGATTGTCGGGGTTGTGCTAGGAGCAATTTATTACTGATCAGTTTTGGAAAAAGGATCCCCCACCCTTCCCCATGTGGATGAAGAAACCACTGGGTATGTTTTCACAGAAATATTGAAAAGTTAAAGCGAAGTTCCGGGCACAAAATCGACAATCGATTTTGGGCCATCCGCTTGCTTTTGGTCACCTGAAAAAGAAATGGATAGTTACAATTTTTTTTTTGTTTACTTACCTTGTTATTGAAGAAAGATATATTCACCTTTCTTCCACCTCCTCCCTCTGTGGCCACGGCCCGTGCCGTCACTTCCTCTTTGCATTGATTCCTGGGAGCTGAACGTCATCGCTCCCAGGAATCAATGCGCCTGCACTGGCCCCGCTCGTCACTTCCGGTGTTGCGCCTCATTCCCTGCTAAACAGCTTCTGGGCATGCCCAGAAGCTGTGGAGGGATGACGCGCCCGCACCGGAAGTGACGAGCGGGGCCGGTGCAGGCGCATTCTGGGAGAAGAGGACACAGAAGAGGATGCAGAAGAGGACGCGCTGGCTTCAGATGCCCACATCCGAGATGGCAGCGCTGGAGAAGAAATTTTCAAGGTAAGTATTTCTTCTAAAAGGTAAGTGCGACCCGGGACAGTACAGAGGCTATCCATTGTGGAATGTATTAGCCCTGACTGTCCCGGGGGTATTTTTATTGAAAACTCTGCTTTAATAAACCCACACATCTGACAAAAAGTATATTCAACAAAAAACAAAGTCCTTTAATAAAATAAATATAAAAAAATCCCCACCATGTATTTCCATCAACAATCCCACAATTTAGAAGAATTTATAGGATTTAACTTTGATACTCTGTTCTGTACATTAACCACTTGCTGACCGCTCACATTGAGCGTCCTGCGGCAAAGTGGCTCGTTATCGTCCAGCGACGTAGGTCTACGTTTCTGGACTCCTCCCCTTGTGGGCGGCGTGCACGCGCTGCCGCAGGCTGTGTAAACAAAGCGGGCGGGTCTCCTAAGTGACAGGCAGTGACAGATTGCAGGGTTCAGCATAGCTGAACCTGCCATCTGTGCCTGTGTCACACAGTCCCCTCCCTCCACACACGTCAGTAAGCACCAGGCATACATTAACCCCTTGATCGCCAATAAAAGTTAGCCCCTTCCCTGCCAGTGTCATTTTTACAGTAACAGTGCATATTTATAGCACTGATTACTGTAGTAATGTCACTGGTACCCCCAAAAGTGTCAAAAATGTCAGTCAAGGGTCCGATCTGTCCGCCGCAATGTCGCAGTCCCGCAAAAAAAAACGCAGATCGCCGCCAGATCGCCGCCATTACTAGTTTAAAAAAATAAAAATAAAAATTACATAAATTTCCCATAGTTAGTAGCTGCGATAACTTTTGCGCAAACCAATCAAAATACACGTATTGCGATTTTTTTTTTACCAAAAATATGTAGCAGAAAAAAAATTGGCCTGAAATGTTAAAAAATTTTGATATTCACATGGGGGGGAATTTCATATAAAAAAAAAATGTGAAAAATACTGTTATTTTTTAAAAATTGTCGCTCTTTTTTTGTTTATAGCGCAAAAAGTAAAAATCGCACAGGTGATCAAATACCACCAAAAGAAAGCTCTATTTGTGGGGGAAAAAAAGACATAATTTAACTTGGGTACAGCGTCGCACGACCGCGCAATTGTCCGTTAAAATAACGCAATGCCGAATCGCAAAATATGGCCTGGTCAGGAATGGGGTAAAATCTTCCGGTCTTAAAGCGGTTAAAAATACGCTCATTGAGAATTTTTTTGTCAAAGACATGTAGCTAAATACATTTTGGCCTAAATCTATGACAAAAATTGAATATATTGTATATTTTTTAACTGTCAAAGTAGGAAAACATTGTTATTTTTTCAAAATTGTCGCTTTTTTTAATAATATCGCAAAAAATGAAAAGCGCAGAGGTGATCAAATACCACTAAAAGAAAGCTCTGTTTGTGGGGAAAAAAAGGACGTAAATTTAGTTTGGGTGCGGCGTTGTATGACTGCACAATTGTCAGTTAACCACTTTACCACCGGAGGATTTTGCTGTCTTACGTCCAGGCCACTTTTTGCGATTCGGCGCTGTGCGACTTTAACTGACAATTGCGCGGTCATGCAAAACCGTACCCAAACGAAATTTACGTCCTTTTTTTCCCACAAACAGAGCTTTCTTTTGGTGGTATTTGATCACCTGTGAGATTTTTACTTTTTGCGCTATAAACAAAAAAATAGCGTTTATTTTGAAAAAATAACAATATTTTTAACATTTTTTTATATGAAATTCCCCCCAAAAAAGATGTAAAAACCAATTTTTTTTTAAATTTTTGGCCAATTTGTTTTCTGCTACCTATGTTTGGTAAAAGAAATCACAATAAGCGTATTTTGATTGGTTTGCGCAAAAGTTATTGCGTTTACTAACAAAGGGAAAGATTTCTGTCATTTTTGGCGTTTTTTTTTTAACGCGTAATGGCGGCGATCTGCGATTTTTTTGCGGTACTGCGACATTGCGGCGGACAGATCGGACCCTTGACTGACATTTTTGACACTTTTGGGGGTACCAGTGACATTACTGCAGTAATCAGTGCTATAAATATGCACTGTTACTGTAAAAATGACACTGGCAGGGAAGGGGTTAATTTTATTGGAGAGGGAGGGGTTAATGTATGCCTGGTGCTTACTGACGTGTGTGGGGGGAGATGACTGTGTGAGACAGGGACAGATCGGATGTCCAGCTATGCTGAACACTCCGATCTGTCACTCCCTGTCACTTGGGAGATCCGCCCGCTTGTGTTTACACAGGCGGGCGGATCTCCACACTAGATCCCCGACGATCGGGGAAGAGCTGCGGCGATCGCCGCTGCTCCTCCCCTGGCCCGACTCCCGCTGTGACCGAAAACAGCGGGAGCGAGCCTCCGGCGGCGCGCAAGCGCCGCCCAGAAGGGGGAGTGTCTGACGACGTAGTACTACGTCGTCAGACGATAACGAGCCACTCTGCCGCAGTAATATTACTGTGGGCGGTGGTAAAGTGGTTAAAGTCACACAGTACCGAATCGCAAAAAAGTGGCCTGGACGTAAAGCAGGAAAATTCTCCGGTGGTAAAGTGGTTAACACGCTTATCAGGCTTTGCCTACTCTTCTTCGAATATTTCAAAGTCCTTTCTTTGAAGAAGGATAATATTTCCTTACTGAGGGCCTGTTTACACCATAAATTGCACAGATTTCCACTTTTGCAGCCAGACTGGGATAACACCTACTTTATATTTGTTATATGTCCCATTTACACAGCATAAATTAACATAAAAAAAAGTTAAATTATTAAACATTGCAGCTTACCTGTTTAAATGCTATTTCTGGACCCTCCAGCAAGGAAACATTCTGTTTGTTGCTGTATTCGCTATAATAGGCCCTGTCTATACTGTGCACACACTGTAGATCTGCATTATCAATTGAAACTAGATTTAAGCTGTCTGTCCTAACAAAAACGTAAAGATGTAGAGAGACCGGGCTTCTTGCATTGTATGTTAACACCTTCCCACCCAGCCTATACCAGATTGACGGCAGGGTGGGTGCTTTCTCCTTCTGAGTGGATGTCATATGATCAGTGTACCCACTCGCTGCCAGTATCATGTGACCACTGTAATCACATGGTACAGAGTCAGACAGGGCCAATCACAGCCCATCTGTTCCATGTGATTAGCTCTGGCCAATCACAGCCAATCACAACATAAACTGAATCATTTTCAATCAGTATAATGCTTCTTTTTAGCAATGAAAATTAGTGCTATAAGCAATCATAATGTGTAAAAAAAAAAAAAGAAACTCCTGAGCACTTCCTCAGAGTAGTATAATGTTACTATGGTAGCATTATATTGCTCTGGTCACAATATGCTAAAAAAAAAAAAAAAAAAAAAAAAAAAAGAAGCGTGAAAAAAAAATATATATATAATATTTATTTTTTTTTTATTTTTTTTTTGTACTGTGACCAGTCAGTGTCATTGATCACTGCCACACTCTGGTGACAGTATGTAAAAAAAAAAAAAAAAAAATGTGAACATTTTGTTTCTTTTTATTTCTTCATTTTTTAAAACAAAAAAACTTAAAAAAACCCGCCATGCCTTTTACTTATTACATTGAACAGTCTAATTTCCAAAAAGCGGTAATTTGGGGGGGGGGGGGGGTATTTGTACTGTCTAGACACTTTTGGATCTCAAGAAATAAGGCCATGAGTACATCAGGATTGATCAATATTCAGATATATACAATAGTTTGTGTAACACTTTACCTTTCCTACTGACTAAATAATATACACTGATTTGGGTTATTTTCACCAAAGAAATGTAGCAGAACATATTTTTTCCTAAGTTTATGATGAACCTCGGATCGATACAAAGGGTTGGTCTAATTTCTTCCAGGAGGCTGATGGGTACTTATGTGGTTCTCACCCCTTCCCCCCTTTACCTGGCCCCCATCCCCATCCATAACCCCCCCCCTTTTTTTTTTCTTTTCTCTCGTCTCTTCTTCTTTCTCTTCTCCCTTTGACCTTTACTTCTTCTTCACTACATGTCCCTTCCTCCTCTTAGGTAGCAATATTACTTCTCACACATTGGGTTACTCTTCAATGTCACCTGGCTTGTTTAGTTGATTGATTGATAAATTGAGAGATTTGCTACTTAGGATGGACTACCTGAAAAAAATTGCTGTTTTTTTTTCTTTATTTCAGATGGTGCTGTATGTGTCGCTGCATCTTTTGTTCTATCATTGTGATTAAGTTAAGGGCGAACTGCACTGTATGCTGTTTGTCAGGGTTGTTGTGAATTATAACTTGCCTCTTACAAAAACATTTATGGAAAAAAAAACTTATACAGAACAATTATTGATTTGCATAATCTTATAACAGAAACTGAGAAAAATGCATTATTTCTCTTTTCAAAATTTTCAATAATTTTTTGTTTATTTAGCAAAAAATAAAAAACCCAGTGGTGATTAAATACCACCAAACAAAAGTGCTAGTTCTGTGAACAAAATTATAAAAATGTGCTTTCGGTACAGTGTTGCATGATCACACAATTGTCATTCAAATTACGACAGTGCAAAAAGCTGAAAATAGGCCTGGGCAGGAAGGGGGTAAGAGCCGGTTCACACTGCCGCGACCACTAAAGTCGCCTCATAAGGGGCGACTTCTAGCGCGACTTTTAGCGCAACTTCAGAGTGACTTCGGCGCGACTTGTGAATTATTTTACGTGAGACGACTTTTTAGGACTTTGTATTTGGCCAATCAGAATATGATGTGCTGTGACCTAATTTCCCTTTCCTTTTTTTTTTTTTGCTGGCATTTATCGGGCATTTTTTGGGCGTCTTTGGAGGCAGGCATGTCTTTAGTGTCTGGGGGGGTCTAAAAAGTGTACCTGTGAAGTTTCATCTCTGCAGCATGTCCAGAACCAGAAAAAAAAGAGCATTTTTCTTATAATTTTTATGAGCACATGAATATGGCTTCTCTCATCTGGGCGTTTTTCTTGCAGGCATTTATCGGGCATTTTTGGAGGCAGGCATGACTTTTTTTGGATTAGTGTCTGGGGGGGTCTAAAAAGTGTACCTGTGAAGTTTCAGCTCTCTAGCATGTCCAGAACCCCCCAAAAATATAATTTTTCTTATAATTATTAATGCAGCAGTGTGGCGGCTTCTCTACACCTTGCATTTTTTCTTGCAGGCATTTATCGGGCATTTTTGGAGGCAGGCATGACTTTTTTTGGATTTAGTGTCTGGGGGGTCTAAAAAGTGTACCTGTGAAGTTTCAGCTCTGTAGCATGTCCAGAACCAGAAAAAAAATGAGCATTTTTCTTATAATTTTTATTAGAACAGGAATACGGCTTCTCTGCACCTGGCCGTTTTTCTTGCAGGCATTTATCGGGCTTTTTTGGAGGCAGGCATGACTTTTTTTGGATTTAGTGTCTGGGGGGTCCAAAAAGTGTCCCTGTGAGGTTTCAGCTCTGTAGCATGTCCAGAACCAGAAAAAAAAAACATTTTTCTTATAATTATTAATACAGCAGTGTGGCGGCTTCTCTACACCTTGCATTTTTTATTGCTGGCATTTATCGGGCATTTTTTTGGCGTCTCTGGAGGCAGGCATGACTTTTTTGGATTTAGCGAATGGGGTGTCAAAAGAGTGTACCTGTGAAGTTTCAGCTCTGTAGCATGTCCAGGACCCACACTGAACCCACTGAACCCACACTGCTGTATTAATAATTATAAGAAAAATGCTTTTTTTTTTTCTGGTTCTGGACATGCTATAGAGATGAAACTTCACAGAAGTTATTTACCGGAAGGTAAATAAGCCAGATCACTTCATTAGCCCATCAGAAGTGATCTGGCTTATTTACCTTCCGGGTCGGAGGATGCTTGGGCGTGTCCGAACCTTGGGCGCAAGCCGAGGATTGGTCCGTATGTCCGGAGTACACAGTCACGGGCGCTGGCCGCTGATTGGCCAGTGTTCCGGTTTCCTTCCGCCCTGTGATTGATCATTAGGGGAGCGTGATGGTGCGTGCTCGCGCCCTCCGTAGAAGTCTGGTGTGACGAAACATGTAAGGGCGTGAGCACGCAACCATCAGCTGTCACGTTGAAGTCGGTGTCCCGGTTCTCAAGTTCCCGCTGGCGGTCAGAGGTAGCGGTGAGTCACAGACACACTGCAGACTTCCAAGCTTATTCTACATGCTATTATCAAGTAGAGCTTTTGTGAGTGCATTATATGGGGAATGGGGAAACTGAAATAAAGTGTGTGTTTTTGCGGTATTACACTGTTAGTCCTCCCCTTTCTTTCTTCACATGTTCTCATGATTCTTGCCATGCATATACTGCATTGAGGCTCAGGTGCAATTAATCATTTGACATTGGAGATTCCGGTGGATGTTCCCTATAGCCGCATACCACACCACGGTACTGAATCCTTCTTAAGGCTGTCTTATACCCAGGGTCTGGTGAGTGTTCACTATCAAGGGGGACACGTTTGGAGGTGTGGTGACGGTGGTCCGGATACGTCAGAGATACTATAGGTGTTCTATGGGTTTCAACTCCGGGATCCAGTGCACTTTATGAACTCTTGGCATATATGCCACATTTGTGTGTATTTTATTACATTGTGTGGACATTTTTTGCACTCTTATGAGATATTTTATGGTGCATTATATTGTACACATCTTTTAGGGCACATTTGTGTACTGTAGCGCTGCTAGTGTATGTGAGCCTTCATCCTGGAATCTCATTATACACCTTCTTTACTCCATTGGCCCTTGTAGAGAGCATTTTTGAGTCAAGAACGAATCCCGCTGACAGCAGATGAGTTATGGTTGTCAAGAATGCAGCTGCTGCCTCCTTAACAACCAGCTAAAATGAAACACATTCCTTAACCACTTAAGCCCCAGAAGATTTTACCCCCTTCCTGACCAGGGCCTATTTTGCGATTCGGCACTGCATGACTTTAATGGACAATTGCGCAGTCGTGGGACGCTGTTCCTAAACTAATTTGACGTCCTTTTTTCCCCACAAACAGAGCTTTCTTTTGGTGTTATTTGATCACCTGTGCGATTTTTTGATCATGCGCTATAAACAAAAAAAGAGCGTCAATTTTGCAAAAATAACAATATTTTTCACATTTTTTTATATGAAATTCCCCCCCAAAAAATGTAAAAATCAATTTTTTTTAACATTTTAGGCCAATTTGTTTTATGCTACCTATGTTTGGTAAAAAAAATTTCAAAAAGCGTATTTTGATTGGTTTGCGCAAAATTTATTGTGTTTACTAACTAAGGGAAAGATTTTTGACATTTTTATTGTTTTTTTTTTAAACGAGTAATGGCGGCGATCTGCGATTTTTTTTGCGGGACTGCGACATTGCGGCGGACAGATCGAACCCTTGACTGACATTTTTGACACTTTTGGGGTTACCAGTGACATTACTGCAGTAATCAGTGCTATACATATGCACTGTTACTGTAAAAATGACACTGGCAGTGAAGGAGTTAACTTTACTGGAGAGGGAGGGGTTAAGTGTGTCCCTAGGGGCGTGTTTCTAACTGTGATTGGCTGTGGCTACTAGCGTAAGAACAGAGATCAACGGTCCTACATAGTAGAACCATATGATCTTCATTCTTACACAGGGAAGAATGACAGGCGGCTTTGTTTACATTAGCCGCCTGCCTTTCTTCCGGTGTAACGGACGATCGCAAGTGCCCGTCGGACATCGGGTCCGCCGGGCACACACGCGGGGGGTGGTACCGTGACCGCGCGGGAGCGCACCTCCGGCGGCGCGCGCTCGCTCCCTAGAGCCTCGCAGGCTAGCGACGTAGCCCTACGTCGCTTTGCCTGTGAGGGGCTGACCGCCACAGTAAATAGTCGACTAGTTGACCACTACTTATTTAACGCATTATTTTTTATTTATTTTCTTTAGTGAGTTGACTTTACTTCAAAAAAAAAAAAAAAAATGCTTGGTATATACCGCATAGAACAGCGTTAAATAAAGGAATAGTGAATTGACATTTTCAGCATAGCATGTGATATTTGGGTAAAATGTGTCACATCACCTAAATACTGCATGCGATCTGCTTTATTAAATAGAGCCCAATGACCGGTATATAATCACCCCAAAATGTAAAAAAGCCTCATGCATGTGGCATCCTCATATTCAAAAGGAGTAGCAGAATGTGCTTTGGGCTGTATGCCTATGATGTGTGTTAGAAATATCTTATTAATTGATAACTTTGAGTAAAAAAAAAAAAAAATACTTTTCATTTTCTTTCCTGAAAGGAAACCTTTTTTTTTTTTTGTTTTGGATAGAGTGGAGATGAATTGGAACACCTGTCAGGTTTTTATTGTTGTCTATGCCCTCGTTAGGGAGATTCACCCTCTCTATATTTGCCCTGTATACCATTATCATTGAAAATAAAAGTAAAAGAAAATCTCAAATTTTGGATTGTTTCCAGAAAAGTAAAAGAGGGGAAATCTTCTAATGGGAAACAGATAGGGGTTATAACGCTTCCTTACGTTGTGCTCTACCTTAAGACGAGTATACTGTGCAATTTGCAAGTTGCTCCAGAGTTTAGTAAATGAGCTAAAGCTTCACTTTACAAAGAATACCCAATCGCATGCAAGGAAAATAAAAGAAATGCATGTTTGCTTGCATATGATTGGATGATGGAAGTCATCAGAGTTCCCCCTCATTTACTAAGTTCTGGAGTACCTGCATGTGCAAAGTCCTCAGTTTATGTGCCTTTAGTAAATCCACCCCATTACATGTAGTGAAATAAAGGTGCATCTCATACAATTAGAAAATCATCAAGTTTATTTCAGTAATTCATTTCAAAAAGTGAAACTTCACACTGAACCTCATGCAACTTGGATTCTGTGCCTCTCCACTCTTCCTCCAGACTCTGGGACCTTGATTTCCAAATGAAATGTAACATTTTTCACAGTCCGTGATCATTTAGGAAGCCATGTCATCTGCTGGTGTTGGTCCACTGTTTTGTCAAGTCCAAAGTCAGCACAGCCCTCTACCAGGAAATTCTAGAGCACTTCATGCTTCCCTCTGCTGACCAGCTTTATGGAGATGCTGATTTAATTTTCCATCAGGGCTTGGCATCCGCCCATTCTGCCAAAAGTACCAATATCTGTTTTAATGATAATGGTATCACTGTGCTTGTATCACGTACCTTGTGTGGAGGCTAATGGAGAGAGGGCTTCCCCTGCGGCTAAGTTCTAGACTCCCCTAAAAGTGAGAACAGGAGGAGTCAGGCTCAAAGTAGCACAGGTCGCCTGTGATGTTGATTGCAGAAGAACTCAGAAAGGTTTCTGATGTGCGAAGTAGTGGCTGCAGCCAGGTGGCGCCTGTGAGAGGTGGTAGGTCTGTGTTTGCACTAAGGCAATAGGAAGTCAGTTCAAGCCAGAGTTCAGAGCCGGGAGGATACCAGAGCAGGCAAGGTCAAATAGGGAAGCTGAGATCAGACACAGGTAACAGGAGAGAATATCCAAAGACAAGCCGAGTTCGGGTCAGGAGACAAGCAGAATAGTAAGGATAAGCCGGGTCGGTAACAGAGAACTTTCAGGAACAAGGATCACAGGAATACAGTACAAGCTGAAGATCAATCAGCAACTTCAATCACTGGCACACCTCCCTTTAAAGGCCCATGTGATGTGCTGGCTGAGATGCTGCGTCTCAGAGCCCTTCTCCTGCCATTGGTGTCCTGACTGATGCTGGGTCCTATAGACCCTCTTCTACCACTGGAGCCCTGACAGCTTGATTGGCCAGCAGATTCCCCTGACCTAAACCTCATAGAGAATCTGTGGGGTATTGTCAAGAGAAAGATGAGAGAAACCAGACCCAACAATGCAGATGAGCTGAAAGCCACTATCAAAGCAACCTGGGCTTCCATAACATCTCTCAATGCCACAGGCTTATTGCCTCCATGTCATGCTGCACTGATGCAGTATTTAATGCAAAAGGAGCCCCGACCAAGTATTGAGAGCATACTATACTGTACATGGACATACTTTTCACTAAGCCATCATTTCTGTATTAAAAATCCTTTTTTTATTGGTCTTATGTAATATTCAAATTTTCTGAGATACTGAGTTTCGGGTTTTCACTAACTGTAAGCCATCATCATAAATAAAAGAAAGAAATGCTTGAAATATCTCATTCTGTGTGTAACCCATCTATTTAAAATGTATGAGTTTTACTTTTTGAATTGAATTACTGAAATAAATGAACTTTTTGATGCTATTCTAATTGTATGAAATGCAACTGTATATTTATTTAATCTGTTCATTTTGTCAGATTTGTGGAGACTGTCTTTACCAGCATATGCATCATTTGCTACAAATCTCCCAATCACTCCATACCAGCATATGCATCATTTGCTACAAATCTCCCAATCACTCCAAACATAATACAATGTACATGCATATCACAATGGTCTAATAATCCCTTACTACAACACATGTCATATGTAGTGGGAATACTTTACTTATTCACAATTATTTTTAGAGAAATCCTTGGCTTAAATATTTGCAAGACAGAATGGGATTATGAATAGTCAAGTATTCCTATAACTTGAGCTGGCAGGAGAGGGGTGCCATTAATTTGAAGGTTTGACAGATAGATACCAGGGTGACACATTTAAGAACATCACACCATGACAATGGCTATTCTCTAACAAGAAAAAACAGACCTGTCCAAAAATATAGCAGTGACTTTGCAAAATATCACAGCAAAATGAATTTAACCACTCCTGGACTGGAAGATTTTCCCCCCTTAATGGCCAGGCCACTTTTTTCAATTTGGCACTGCGTGACTTTAACTGACAATTGCGCGGTCATGCAATGCTGTACAAAATTGACATCCTTTTTTTCCCACAAATAGAGCTTTCTTTTGGTGGTATTTGATCACCTCTGCGCTTTTTATTATTTGCGATAATAATAAAATAAGAGTGAAAATTTTGAGAAAAAATGTCAATTTCTACTTTTTTTTATAAAAAATATCCAATATACTCAATTTTTGTCATATATTTATGCCAAAACATATTTAGCTACATGTCTTTGACAAAAAAAATCTCAATAAGCATCTTTTTATTGGTTTGCATAAACGTTATAGCGTCTACAAACTATGGTGTATATACTGGAATTTACGCAGCTTTTACTTTCTGACTGCCTATCTCATTTCTTGAAGTGCTAAAATGGCAGGGCAGTACAAAATCCTCCAAAATGACCCCTTTTTGTAAAGTAGACATCCTAAGGGATTTCCAGAGAGGCATTTGGAGCCCATTGAATATTTATTATTTAACACAAAGTTGTCATTGAAATGATATATTGCTCACGCATGCCATGGGTATATGTGTAATTACACCCCAAAATACATTCTGCTGCTTCTCCTGAGTACAGAGATACCACATGTGTGAGACTTTTTGGGAGCCCAGCTGTGTATGGGACCCCAAAAACCAATCACCACCTTCAGAATTTCAAATGGCGTAAATTGCTCATTGCACTTTCTCACTACCTATCACGGTTTAGGTGGCCCTGAAATGTCAAGATAGCACAACCCCCCCCCCCCATGACCCCATTTTGAAAAGTAGACACTCCAAGCTATTTGCTGAGAGGCATGGTGAGTCCATGGAATATTTTATATTTTGCCACAAGTTTCGGGAAAATTATTGTTATTATTTATTTTTTTTTTTTACACAAAGTTGTCACTAAATAATATATTGCTCACACATGCCATGGGTATATGTGAAACGACACCCCCAAATACATTCTGTTGCTTCTCCGAGTATGTAGATATCAGATGTGTGCAGCCTAGCAGTGTACAGGACCCCGAAAACCAATCACCGCCTTCAGGCTTTCCAAGGGCGTAAATTGTTGACTTCATGCCTCACTACCTATCACAGAAATGCTGTGTCTCCCTGGATTTCTCTTTCTCCCAGCTCCTCCAGGTCTGGTCAAGAAAGAGACCCTGTCAGGCCACAAAGAGAATCTTCTTCAAGGTCAAGACGCCATGAGTCTCCATCAGGGAGCAGGCATGAGAGGAGACGCTCAAATTCCTCCTCCAGACACCTCACACACCGCCACAGTAGCCATACGGCCCAGAGAGCCTGTTGGGGTTGTGGGGCGCATGTCCCGGAGGACAAGTCCCTTTGTGAGGCCTGTTTTGCTTGTGCTTCTGGTGAGAGGGAGTCTGAAGATCAGAGATTGGAATCCCTGGTGAGACGGGTTGTTCAACAATCCCTGAAAGAATGGGGTGCTAGTCCCATACCTGGGCCTGCTACTTCCAGCTCTCCTGCTGAGGCCCCTGAAGACCAAGGCCCCTCTCAACCAAGCTTCACTTCCAGGAAAATCTTCAGAAAGTGATTCGGAAGAAGAGGAAGGTGCAGTTGGGGGCTTTGATTTTGCTCTCGTTCCACCTCTCATCAGAGAGGTCAAGGAGGCTCTGAAATGGGAAGATCCCATTACCCCACAAACGAAACAGCGAAGGTTTTTCAAACACTTGGGGAAAGAGCGGCTAAATTTTCCACTCCTTTCAGAGTTAAAGGATGTCATTTTGGAAGAATGCAGCAGAGGCCTCCCTATCTTCTAAATTAGCAAAACTGTATCCCTTCAAACCAGAAGAGGTCATTCACCTGGATTCGGCTCCTCTGGTGGATGCCGCAGTCACCAGACTGGCAAAGCATGTTACCCTACCGCTGGATGATGCGGTTTCCTTTAAATCTTCCTCTGGACAGGAAGGAATCTTCCTCTGGACAGGAAGGTTTCCTTTAATCTTCCTCTGGACAGGAAGATGGATCTAGATTTTAAAAGAATCTATATCACGGCCGGTGCGGCTTGTAAGCCTGTGCTAGCATTAGCAGCTATGTCTAAGGCCATGGAAACCTGGGTTTCTGATGTCCAACTGAAGCTGAGAAGTGTGTCTGAAGATGCAGTGGAGCGTTCTCCTGTTCAAGAACTCAAGCTAGCTTCTGTGTTTTTTGGAGAAGCATCCATCGATGTGCTATGTTTTCCTATCCAGAACCATGTTGTCTTCAGTCACAGCCAAACGAGCCCTGTGGTTGCGTCCTTGGCTGGCAGACCCAGCTTCCAAGCAGGCTTGGTGCAAGATCCCTTTTGAAGGTTCTTCTTTGTTTGGAAACAAATTGGATAGCGCTATTACTAGAGCGACGGGTGGAAAGTCAGGTTTTCTTCCCCAAGATAGGCGCCTCTTTGGCTCTATGAAGCAGCAACCAAGAAAACAGTTTGCAGAGCGTTCAAGAGATGCCCGCTCATACAGGCCTGGGTGAGACTACAGGAGAAACTGGAAAGGAGGTCAAACATCTTCCCGTAAGACGGTCAGAGGCTCAGCACCTTCCGGGCAAGAAACCTCAAAGCCTTTTTGAGATTGGGCCCGTTCAGACATGCCAGGTGGGGGCGTGCCTGCTCCACTTTCAGCGTGTCTGGGGGGCCTCACTCAGACTTCTGGACCATCAGGACAGTGTCCATAGGACACGCATGGACTTTCTCGACAGATCCCGTTTCCAGGTTCATTCCCACCCGCTTGCCTTCTCAGGATGAGAAAAGAAGTGTTTTGCTAGACTATGTAAGCACTTTGGTGGCTCAGGGCGCAATAGTTCCGGTGCCCGTGCAAGAAAGATTCCAAGGCGTATATTCGCCCCTCTTTCTAGTACAGAAGAATCGATCATGGCGACCGGTGATAGATCTACCCTATCTCAACAGATTCATAAAGAACGAAAAGTTCAAAATGGAAACCTTATCTACCATTCAGAAAGCAGTGCTTCCAGGAGACTGGCTGGTGTCAATAGATGTCAAAGACGCGTATTTCCACTTGCCTATAGCAGTGAACTTCCACAAGTACCTTCGTTTCGCGATAGAGCTTCGGCACTTCCAGTTCATCTGCCTTCCTTTTGGCCTGTCTACATCCCCAAGGGTGTTCTCCAAGGTCCTTCTGGCTGTGGTAGCTTTAATCAGAACAAAAGGTGTACATCTTCACCACTACTTAGACGATCTCCTACTGTTATCGCAAGACAGGGATCAACTTCTGTCCCACAGGGACCTGGTCGCCACAACTCTCATGGAGTTCGGATGGTTGTTGAATCTACAAAAAAAGTCATCTGGAGCCCTCTCAACATCTGGTCTATCTAGGGGCCCAGCTCAACACCGTTCAAAATACACTTTCTCTGCCTCTAGAGAAAATCCCGGTGGTTCGGGAGAGGATCCGTCCAGCCCTCTCCTCCTCCCTTCTGACGGCATCCCAGTGTCTCAAGATCATCGGCACTATGGTCTCAACGGCCCCTCTGGTCAAGTGGGCACTGTGGCGAAGTGGGCCTTTTCAAAGGGGCTTCCTTCTGCAGTGGAATCCGGAGGAACTCGAGCAGCGTATCTTTATTTCCCACAGCATGAGAAGCAGCCTGTTATGGTGGCTCCAACACAAGAACCTGCTCAATTGCCATTCCCTAGTCCCTATCTCTTGGGTCATCATTACAACGGACGCCAGCAACTCTGGTTGGGGAGCCCATTGCATGGCAGAAGTGGCTCAAGGGAAGTGGCCTCCACAAGCCCACTCCCTGGTCTCCAATATCCTGGAGATCCGTGCGGCTTTTCTAGCTCTACAAGCTTTCCATCATCTGATAGAAGGCAAATATGTGCTTCTTCGAATGGACAACACCACGGCAGTGGCTTATGTGAAGAGACAGGGCGGAACCAGAAGTCTCTCCCTTCTTTTTTTTTAATCAATCTTTTTATTGAGTTTTCAGCAAACAAAAGAAAAACAAACAAAGGTACAAACATTTGGGAAGTACAATTCCCAGTAACTTTCATGGACAATTACATTTTCCGTCATAACAATCTCAGTATAACATTGAATATTACATATTAGTACTGTCATCAAGATATTTTTATTAGGCAATCCGCTCATTCCTATTAGGTGATTTGTAGATAATCCTGGTAACATTCTTATCGTGGGGACCTTGTTGGTTGGGAAATAATTCTGTTCCACCGCTAAATGGCTTTAATATATTAAAGTGTGTTCAAAGTAGAGGTTATGCGTGAACGAGGTGTACCCCACCTACCGCCCGACACCTCAGAGATAGCCACCCCAAATGGGAACCACACTGTGGCCATCTCCAGCGTGCCAGGCCTCAGCAAGGCACCCCCCCGCTTGCTCTAGGGGATTAAATCTCACATCACCTCTGATTAATCCATGTAGTCCAAGGTAGCCAAAGCTTAGACATACGGGTGGTGGATTGGTGTTTCAGAGACAAGGCTCGCTCATAGGAATGGTGCAAGGCCACTAGTTCAATCACCTCTTGGGTTGTAGGAGGAGATTCCTGCTTCCAGGCTCTGGCTATAAGCAGTCTAGCTGCTAATAGACCATGGTTAACCGAGTGTCTCATAGGATGGGGAATATGATCAAGGCCAAGTGATAATAGTGCAAGTCCAGGGTCGAGTGCAATTGAGGAATTAGTCAAGTCAGACAAGAGAGAGAACACCTCCTGCCAGAAATTCTGGAGTTTTGGGCACTGCCAGAAGACGTGGAAGAGAGAACCCACTCTGCCACATCCTCTCCAGCACCCTCCGTCACTTTGCTTGTCAAATTTGCTTAGTCGTTCAGGAGTAAGGTACCAGCGTAACGATAGTTTCAAGTGCAATTCCCATAGGTTGGAATTGCATGTCGTCGAGTAGACAGAGCGAATCGCACGTGTCCACTGTGCTACTGAGTATTCTACACCCAAGTCCCTCTCCCATTGTATGGGAAGACTTCTTTCTGTTGGAGTAGATTATAGAACGTAGTAATGCCTTTGGTCTTGGGAGGTAATTTTGAGATAAGGTAATTCCACGCCGTAGTAGGGACAGTCAGTGGCCAGGTGGGTACAGAGGTCAGGAAATGGCGACATCTAAAGTGTAGGAAAAAGTCGGTCGCCGGTAATTGGAACTTAAGTTACAATGTAGGGAGTGGGGTCAATTTGGAGTTGTGGTACAAGGTATTCAGAGTGGTAATGCCTCGTTTGGTCCAGGGGTGGAAATTGGTATCGGGCATGAGATAATGCAGGGCGGACAGGGGTATCTGAAGGTCCTGTGTCATTGGGCCATCGTGTGTTTGTGTCAGCAGTACTTTCCAGGCGTTGACCGAAGCTACCATGGCCGGGGGAAAGTGAGACGGAATTTTCGCCCCTAGGGATGTCGCCATCAACCATGATGGAAGGTCCGATAGTGTACAGAAGGGCGCCTCTAGTTCCCTCCAAATATGGGGGCAGTCGGGGGTAAACCATGCTCGTAATTGTGTGAGGATAGATGCTAGGTAGTAGTCATATATGTCCACATAGCCCGCCCCCCCCTTGGGTGCGTGATTTAATGAGTTTCGCATGGGCGCATCTAGGTTTCTTACCCTGCCATATATATTGCGATATGATAGATTGTAGAGAGCGGAAAAACTTTTTGGGGACCAGGATTGCAACAGTGCGAAAGATATATAGGAGCTGAGGTAGGTGCATCATCTTGAACGCTGCCAGTCTCCCCAGCCACGAAAAGCCTGATAGTTGGGGGCGTTTGAGGTCATTTTGGAGTTTAGTTCGGGCCGGAAAGGAAATTGTGTAAAAAAAGCGTTTTCGTATTCGCCGTAAGTTTAATACCTAGGTACGAAAGATGTGTGTCCGTCCACGAGTAGGGAAACTGGGTTTGTAATACGGCACTTGTTGTAGCGTCAATACCAATATTTAGAATCTGGGACTTAGTTTCGTTAACCTTATATAGGGATACTGCTCCAAACCAATTTAGAATTTTTTTAATTTCGGGAAGGGACCCAGTAGGGTTCGTTACCATTAGGATGACGTCGTCCGCGAAGAGACTAATTTTATGTGACTTGCCCGCTACCTCTATACCTGATATTCTAGGGTTTGATCTAATATGTTCTGCAAGGGGCTCCATAATCATGTTGAATATGAGGGGGGAAAGAGGGCACCCTTAACGAGTGCCATTCGATATCTCAAAGGATGAGGATATGGCATCAGGGGTACGCACTCTCGCTGATGGATTCGAGTACAAAGCCATAATGGCTTCGTATAGAAAGCCGTGGATACCAAATTTGTGCAGTACCGCTGAGAGAAACCCCCAGTGAACTCTATCGAATGCCTTCTCTGCATCCAACGATAGGAGCAGAGAAGGCGTTCCAGTAGTGCGGGCGCAATGTATGGCATCAACGACTCTTCTCGTCGCATCGGACGCCTGTCGGCCTTTCGTGAACCCCGACTGGTCCTTGTGTATGATCGTTGGTAGGACGTCAAGCAAGCGTAATGCAATCATTTTGGCATACAATTTGGCATCCATATTCAAAAGCGATATCGGCCTGAAGTTTTGGCGCTGGTTGGGTTCTTTCCCTGGTTTAGGCAAAGTAACAATCATAGCACTGAGTGTCTCATGTGGGAAGGAAGAGGATGTGGCAGCTGAGTTAAACATTTTGACCATGAGGGGCGCTAGTAAACTAGAAAACTGTTTATAATATTCGGCTGTAAAGCCATCTGGGCCGGGTGATTTCAGGTTAGGGAGGGTGGCAATAGCTTGTAGTACCTCTGATTCAGAGAACGATTGGTTCAGAGTAGCTAATAGGGGTGGTGAAATAGATGGCAAGTCAATTTGGTTGAGAAATGCTTCTATCTCGGATGAGCACGGTTGAGGACTATGTGGGTCAGCTTTTATATTATACAAAGATGCATAATACGTACGAAAAGCATCCGCTATCAGGTCTGGTTTGAGCAGTTTAGCTTTAGACACCGGGTGTACTAAGTGCTGTATTCTAGATTTGGTCCTCTGACCTTTGATACGAAGGGCCATGGCCTTGGACGCCTTTTGCCCTGTGGAGTATGAGTTCACTTTCCACCGTTTGAGAGTGGAGCTATATCTTTCGAGAAGCAAGGATCTCAGCTCCTGACGGAGTAGGAATATTTTTTCAGTAAGGGACTTAGACGGGTGGAGTTGATTTTGGGAATCTAGAGTACTCAACTGCTTAGTAATATCGGTCAGCTTTTGCAACCTCCTCTTCCTTTCCCTAGAGCCAATTTGAATTAGCATCTGGGCCCGAACCGCCTCCCACATTGTTCGTAATATAATCCTGAATATGAGTTTGAATTTCTGCTACATAGGCTGGATTGTTCAGAAGATGATTAGGAAGTCTCCATACATATGGGAGCCTGAGTATGTGGGCCAAGGGAGATTTTTATCGTCAACGGGGAGTGGTCAGACCAAGTGGCAGTGTGGAGCTGTACATCAGATACACATTCCAAGACAGTTCTATCAGAGATACACAAATCAATACGGGAGTAGGTGCCGTGACGCGGGGACAGAAACGAATAGTCGCTCTCCGACGCGTGACGGCACCTCAAAACATCATATAGTTCCTGAGACCAGATAAATTTGGATAATGAAGAGTTATGTTTTTTAGTTGTAGCCGTCGAGTCAAGAGCACTGTCCGGTGTGAGATTAAAATCGCCACACATTAAGAGATTTCCAAAGGCTAGATTTTTCGCTTTAGACACCACAGACTGTATAAAGGACATTTGGTGATGGTTAGGGGCATACAAGTTCACAATGGTGAATTTCTGACCCAGTATCAAGCATTGAAGGATAATATATCTGCCCTTAGGGTCAGATATAACGTCATGGAATAAGAAGTCCAGAGTATCACCAATTGCTACAAGTACCCCCTTCCTCTTCTTTTTCCCTGATGCAAGGAACATATGTGGGTATTTCTTGTGAGTGCATTTCGGTGTGTCCTCAAGGGCGAAGTGAGTTTCGTGGACACATATTATATCACCATGTAGAGTAGTAGCTGTGGACCAAAGGGATGAGCGCTTAGCGGGGTGGTTAAGACCCCTGGCATTGAGGGAGAGAACTGTGAGTGACATCACCAAAGGGGGACTTGTATAGCGGTAAGAACCGGCAGGGGATCTTGGTTAGACTGTGTACAGGGACGGTGATCCCTTAGTGGAGTAAAGTACCTGTGAGATTGCGTTGCTGTGCAGGTGCGTTCTGTATTCGGTGGCGGAAGTCCTGGAAAGTAGTAGAAGAGCAAAAGATGTCCTGCAACTCGGACAGGGGGTCACTTCCTGGAGATCACGGAGTGGATAGGGTCAGTTGCTTGTGGTGTCACCAATAGGAACTACTTGAGACAGCAATGCAGGAAACAAGTCAGATTACTATGATCGGCAAACAAAAACGGTATACAGAAACTTGAACTATGAATAAGCGCGATATCCGAGCTGAGCAAAGTCAACTGGAGAAAGTGTTCAATCAGCAATGATATTCCTGTGTCAGGATTGCTGACAAAGTGGGGGGTAAAACCACCAACGGTGGACAACAAAGCATTAGAACTGGGGTAGCGAGGTGTAGTAGGCCAGCCGAGCCCTGTGTTGCTGGAGACGGAGGTACAGCATCATATTACAAGGGAGGGCGATGCCTAGATCGGCTACGATGGGAGCCCTGGGAGGGCGGCGGGGTACGCCTCTGCACGTCTGGGGGTCCCCTCGGGGGGTCCGGAATAATGCCCCATGCTTGCAAGAGTTTCATGCCTCCCTCAATTGTGGAGATAGAATGAGGGATACCGTTGTGGGTAACCAGCAGGGTTGCAGGATGGCGCCATTTGTAGGTTATTTTGTGATTCGCTAGGGCTTTAGTAAGTGTCTTGAGCTGTCTGCGCTGCTGCAGTGTGTGCTGAGATAGGTCAGCGAACAATTGGATACAGTGGGTACGGAAAGTATTCAGACCCCCTTAAATTTTTCACTCTTTGTTATATTGCAGCCATTTGCTAAAATCATTTAGGTTCATTCTTCTTCCTCATGAATGTACACATAGCACCCCATACTGACAGAAAAACACAGAATTGTTGACATTGTTGCAGATTTATTAAAAAAGAAAAACTGAAATATCACATGGTCCTAAGTATTCAGACCCCCCTTTGGTCAGTATTTAGTAGAAGCCCCCTTTTGATCTAATACAGCCAGGAGTCTTTTTGGGAAAGATGCAACAAGTCTTTCACACCTGGATTTGGGGATCCTCTGCCATTCCTCCTTGCAGATCCTCTCCAGTTCTGTCAGGTTGGATGGTAAACGTTGGTGGACAGCCATTTTTAGGTCTCTCCAGAGATGCTCAATTGGGTTTAAGTCAGGGCTCTGGCTGGGCCATTCAAGAACAGTCACGGAGTTGTTGTGAAGCCACTCCTTCGTTATTTTAGCTGTGTGCTTAGGGTCATTGTCTTGTTGGAAGGTAAACCTTCGGCCCAGTCTGAGGTCCAGAGCACTCTGGAGAAGGTTTTTGTCCAGGATATCCCTGTACTTGGCCGCATTCATCTTTCCCTCGATTGCAACCAGTCGTCCTGTCCCTGCAGCTGAAAAACACCCCCACAGCATGATGCTGCCACCACCATGCTTCACTGTTGGGACTGTATTGGACAGGTGATGAGCATTGCCTGGTTTTCTCCACACGTACCACTTAGAATTAAGGCCAAAAAGTTCTATTTTGGTCTCATCAGACCAGAGAATCTTATTTCTCACCATCTTGGAGTCCTTCAGGTGTTTTTTAGCAAACTCCATGCAGGCTTTCATGTGTCTTACACTGAGGAGAGGCTTCCGTCGGGCCACTCTGCCATAAAGCCCCGACTGGTGGAGGGCTGCAGTGATGGTTGACTTTCTACAACTTTCTCCCATCTCCTGACTGCATCTCTGGAGCTCAGCCACAGTGATCTTTGGGTTCTTCTTTACCTCTCTCACCAAGGCTCTTCTCCCCCGATAGCTCAGTTTGGCCGGACGGCCAGCTCTAGGAAGGGATCTGGTCGTCCCAAACGTCTTCCATTTGAGGATTATGGAGGCCACTGTGCTCTTAGGAACCTTAAGTGCAGCAGAAATCTTTTTGTAACCTTGGCCAGATCTGTGCCTTGCCACAATTCTGTCTCTGAGCTCTTCAGGCAGTTCCTTTGACCTCATGATTCTCATTTGCTCTGACATGCATTGTGATCTGGAAGGTCTTATATAGACAGGTGTGTGGCTTTCCTAATCAAGTCCAATCAGTATAATCAAACACAGCTGGACTCAAATGAAGGTGTAGAACCATCTCAAGGATGATCAGAAGAAATGGAAAGCACCTGAGTTAAATATGAGTGTCACAGCAAAGGGTCTGAATACTTAGGACCATGTGATATTTCAGTTTTTCTTTTTTAATAAATCTGCAACAATGTCAACAATTCTGTGTTTTTCTGTCAGTATGGGGTGCTATGTGTACATTCATGAGGAAGAAGAATGAACTTAAATGATTTTAGCAAATGGCTGCAATATAACAAAGAGTGAAAAATTTAAGGGGGTCTGAATACTTTCCGTACCCACTGTATGTGCATATGGGGCTGGAAGAGTGCCCAGTGCTCTGGAGGCTTGTAAGATCTTTTCCTTTGCAGGAAAAAAGTGCACCCTCAGCAATACATCCCTCGGTACTGAAGCTTCCAGAAATTTAGGCTTGGGTAGCCTATGAATCCTATCTATTGTAAGTTCGATAGGGGATAGTGCTGGCACCAAAGAAGAGAACAGTGTGGAAGCATATTGGTGCAGGTCTGCGGGGGGTACATCTTCAGGGATGCCCCTGTTTTTGACATTGTTGCGGCGGGATCGATCCTCTAAATCCGCTATTTTATTTTTTATCCACACGGTATCCTCCTTTTGTTCTGTATAAGCATCCACCAATTCATTAACAGTATCGGTGCATTCCTCCATTCTCTGCTCCATGTAATGAACCCTGTGCCCCATATGCTTCATCTCATAAGTGAATCTGTCCATGATTGTGGATAAGTTGGACATAAGTGAGGATTGAAATGTCATTAGCATGTTCTTCAGGGTCGTATCAATTACTGGTTGCCCTGTGGTGGGGAATGCCGCTATGGATGTTTGAAGGGAAGAGATGGAGTGCATGGAGTGCATGTTGCTACTCACTGTGGGGTCCGGCCGGTCAGAGTCATCCATCCTCATCCGTGCCTTGGCGGGGCTTCCCGGTACCGGAGATATCGTAGTCGGGCTCTGAGGAGAGTGCTGCGGAGGGCCGTCCGGCATTGGAGAGGAATCCGCATCAGGTAAGTCCGTGAAAGCCTCCGGAGCACTGTGGCCTTGTCTCGAGGCGGCGCCATTTTGGCTGCGGTCTGAGAGCACGGGTGGCCTGGTGAAGAAGGCTGTCAGCTTAGTAGGGCCTCGCTCGTCCTTCCTTTTCCTGGATGTAATCACCCTGGGTGTAAGGGCTTGTTGATGGAGCGGTAAGTGGTGATGGATCGCGCTGTACGTCCTCGGTGTCTTCGATTTTCCCGGCTGGGTCCTGAGAGCTTACGGCTCAAGCGGCCATTCAGTATGCGCGCAAGCAACGCCCCCCGAAGTCTCTCCCTTCTTCAAGAGGTAGACCCAATCATGACATGGGCCCAGGTCCATCTGTCCAACATCTCGGCGGCCTACATTCCAGGGCCACAGAATGTCCAGGCAGATTTCCTTTCCAGAGTCCAGTTGAATCCCAACGAGTGGTCTCTCCACATTGACTCATTCAAGTGGATTCTGTCACTAGGGGTCTCACCCGAAGTAGACCTGTTTGCATCTCCATGCAACCAAAAACTGGACCAGTACTTCACACGCAGCAGGTGTCACCAATCCTGTGGGACAGATGCTCTGACCGACAGATGGGAATTCAGCAGGGCATATGCTTTTCCCCCGTTTCCCATCATCCTCAGATTTCTTCAAAGACTCCAAGCAGAAGATGTGGAGATCGTCATGGTGGCCCCTCATTGGCCAAACAGGCCCTGGTTCCCACTTCTCCTGCAGCTCAGTTATCGGAGCCCGATTCCCCTGCCTCTCAGACCAGACCTTCTCTCGCAGGGAACAACATTACACCCCTGCCCTGCTCTGCTCCGGTTAACGGTCTGGTTCTTGAGAGGGAGAGGTTGGAATCACTCGGATGCCCTCCTGGGGCAATCCCTACCTTAATGAACTCCAGGAGACCTAGCACAAACAGAGTTTACTGCAGAGTCTGGTCTAGGTTCTTAGAATTCACGTACCCGGAGGGAAATTCTTCCTCAAAGTTTGGAGTTCAAGAAGTTCTGAAGTTCCTCCAAGCAGGACTGGATAAATCTCTTTCAGTTGGGACTCTCAGGGTGCAAATATCAGCCTTATCGGTATTTTCAGGGTTCCCCTGGGCCAAGCATGTACTCATACAGCAATTTTTCAAAAAGGTGCAGTCAGACTCAGACCTCAGAGGAAACCAAGGTTTCCAAAATGGGACGTTCCTCTTGTCCTTAACGTCCTTTCAAGAACTAGTTCAACGGATTCCATCTCTATCAGAGAACTTACCATTAAGACAGCCTTTCTGGTGGCAATCACTTCAGCCAAGAGGGTCTCTGAGATTAGTTCCCTTGGTCATAAAGAACCTTTTCTTACGTTCTTTCCGGATCGAGTGGTCCTTATTTCCGATGCTCAATTCCAATCCAAAGGTAACATCGTTTTTTTCATGAAAACCAGGAGATTGTTCTTCCTACCTTTCAATCTTCTGAGGATAATGAACCTCATCCCTTGGATGTAGGGAAGACTCTAATAGACTATCTCCAGTCAACAGCTTCCTTCAGGCAATCTGATAACCTCTTCGTCCTCTTCTCAGGCAGAAATAGAGGAAAGCGGGCCTCGTCAACATCTATTGCAGCCTGGATTGTGTCTGCTATTCAACAAGCTTACAGTGTAGAGGGTTTGGCTCCTCCGGAGGCGGTGACAGCCCACTCAATGAGAAGCATCTTGACGTCCTGGGCAGCTTCACATCATGTTGCGCCAGAAGTAATTTGCAGAGCGGCTTCCTGGTCTTCTGTAAATACGTTTATGACACATTATTGTGTGGAGCCAGCCTCCTTGTCTTCAGTTAATTTTGGCTGACTGTTTTGTCTGCTAATAATTCGAAGTAAAATTTTCTTTCTTAAAGCATTCCCACCCGTGTGGTCTGGGCTAGTTATTTCCGACACGTAGGCTGACATGGAGACTGTCAGGAAAACAGAAAATTCCTATCAGATACTTACCGTAATTTTCCTTTCCTGATGGTTTCCATGGCAGCCGGAGTTCCCACCCTCTGGTCTTGGATTCGGCTAAGATATGGAACACTGGCTATACCTGCAAGCTGAAATTTATAGAGGGGGGTCCTATACCATTGGAGAGGAGGCATGGGTTAACCCACACGTAGGCTGCCATGGAGACCATCAGGAAAGGAAAATTACTGTAAGTATCTGATAGGAATTTTCCGTTTTTCTGTTGTATACACAGAGCTGAAGAAGGATTTTAATAAATTTGCCTTTTCTATGTCCCCAATAACACACTCAAAATTACCTAATAAAAGGCCTACATGCTCAGACCTGATCTTTTTACTCTTAATATATTTGAATAAATTTTTTTGAAGCCTTGATTGCCTTTTTATATATTCTGTTATATTCTTTGTGATCCTTCATTTTTATATTTTTTAAATGTTCTTTTCTTATTATTCATAGATATTTTAACTTTGGATGTGAGCCACATATGTTTTATATTTAGTTTTTCAAACGTATAGCCCATGGCTATATGTTTTGCATTGTATCTGAATACTGTTAATTTGAAGAATTACCTTTTCTGTTCTGTGTTCTTTAATAACAACATTCCCTCCCAGTCTGAATATTGAAGAGCAACTCTTAGCCATGGAAAATTTGCCCTCTTAAAATTAAATGTTTTTATCTTTCCAGCAAGTGTTTGTTGTTTACAGCTTACATTAAATTAAATCATGCTATAGTCACTGCTACCCAGATGTTCCTTTATATAGACATTTAATAATAAGCACCTGATTTGACGTTAACAGTTCCAGCAGAGCATCATTTCTAGTTAAGAGTCTCTATGAGCTTTACCAAAAAATTGTCTTGTAATGGGTTTATAACTTTCCTCCCTTTTACTGTTCCAACAGTGACATTAGCTCAGTAGATTGTTTTAAGAACGGCCTGGATTCTTTCCTAGATACACATAATATAACTGGATACTAATATTTATAGGTAAAGTTGATCCAGGGAATATCCGATTGCCTCTTGGGGGATCAGAAAGGGATTTTTTCCCTTGCTGGAGCAAATTGGATTATGCTTTATTGTTTTTTTTTTTTTGCCTTCATCTGGATCAACTGTGGGTAAAGGATTGTGTATATATAGGATTGTATGTATATGTATGTGTGTATATATACTGTATGTGTGTGTGTTTTTTTTTCTTCCTCTATTGGTTGAACTAGATGGACTTTTTCAGCCAGACTAACTATGTAACTATGTACTTCAGTCAATTTCAGGGTAGTTAACAGGGTAGTTAAGGGCAGCGACAAATACTTTCAATCAGCTCTTGGGTGCTGCCACCGCCATTGCTTGTAAGGGAGACAGGCAGTAAAGCCTTGCGCTGTGCTTTGTGAATGGCCTGGCGGCCGGGGAAGGAGTGGGGGGACCGAACTTCTGGGTAATCTTGCCGCAGTGAGATCACCCAAAAGTGGGAGCTGGTACCTGTCAAAACCAGGTATCCGTTCCCCCCTGAAAGGTGCCAAATGTGGCACTGGAGGGGGAAGGAGGCTGATAAGCTGAGCTTTCCCTCTTGGTTGAAACTCTGCTTTAAAGTGGTAGTAAATGTTGCTTTTTTTTTTTTAACCTACAGGAAAGCTAGTAATAAAGCTTACCTGTAGGTCAAATGAATATCTCATAGTTACATAGTTTCATAGTTAGTCAGGTTGAAAAAAGACACAAGTCCATCTGGCTCAACCAATAAAAAAAATAAAAAAATAAAAACAGTAATGAAAACCCAACCATGCAATCCCATATACACAATCCTATACCCACAGTTGATCCAGAGGAAGGCAAAAAAAAACCCAGCAAAGCATGATCCAATTTGCTACAGCAGGGGAAAAAAATTCCTTCCTGATCCCCAGAGAGGCAATCGGATATTCCCTGGATCAACTTTACCTATAAATATTAGTACCCATTTATGTTAAGTACACCCAGGAAAGAATCCAGGCCTTTTTTAAAGCAATCTAGTGAGCTAGCCAGAACCACCTCTGGAGGGAGTCTATTCCACATTTTCACAGCTCTTATGGTGAAGAAACCTTTCTGTATTTGGAGATGAAATCTGTTTTTCTCTAGACGTAAAGAGTGCCCCCTTGTCCTCTATGTTGACCTTAAAGTGAATAACTCAACACCAAGTTCACTATATGGACCCCTTATGTATTTTTTTACATGTTTATCATATCCCCCCTTAATCTCCTCTTCTCAAGAGAGAACAAATTCAGTTCCTCTAATCTTTTCTCATAGCTGAGCTCCTCCATGCTTCTTATCAATTTGGTTGCCCTTCTCTTCACTTCTCTAGTTCCCCGATATCCTTTTTAAGAACTGGTGCCCAAAACTGAACTGCATATTCCAGATGAGGTCTTACTAATGATTTGTACAGGGGCAAAATTATATCTCTCTCTCTGTCATCCATGCCTCTGTTAATACAAGAAAGGACTTTGCTTGCTTTTGGAAACCGTAGCTTGGCATTGCATGCTATTATTAAGCGTATGATCTACCAGAACACCCAGATCCTTCTCCACTATGGATTCCCTCAGTTCTAGTCCCCCTAGTATGTATGTTGCATGCATATTCTTAGCCCCCAAGTGCATAACTTTACATTCATCAACATTAAACCTCATTTGCCACATAGTTGCCCAATGAAACAGTGCACTGAGGTCAGCTTGTAAGTTGGAGACATCCTGTAAAGAAGTTATTCCACTGCAAAGCTTGGTGTCATCTGTGAAGACTGAAATGGTACTTTAAATCCCAGACCCTATATCATTTATAAAGCTATTAAAAAGTAAGGGTCCCAACACTGAACCTTGGGGTACACCACTGATAACCTTAGACCATTCCGAGTAAGAATCATTAACCACTACTCTCTGAATTCTATTTTTTAGCCAATTCTCTATCCATTTACAAACTGATCTTTCCAAGCCTGTAGACTTTACCTTCACATTAGGCGTGTGTGGGGAAATGTGTCAAACGCTTTTGCAAAATCCAAGTATACTACATCCACAGCCACCCCTCTGTCCATGGTTTTACTTACTCCTAAATGTGCACCTTTTAGAAGATATTCTACTGAGCAGCAGCCAGTGATGCCCCTAGTGCATGCGCTCTGAAGGAACAGCATACCTGTGCTGTTCCTTCAGAGCTCCGTGGCTGCAGCCGTGACTCGGGCATGATGTCATCACAGCTTGGCCAGTCAAGCGGCTGCAACCTGCGGACCACAAAGGAAGACCGGGCGAAGATGGAAGCCTCTGCAGTGGTGACAGCGAGCCGCTGGAGGGCTTTGTTTCAAGGTAAGTCTTTCATTATTTGCTAGTATGCAATGCATGTAATAAAACAGAATATATCTGCGCTCAGAAAACCAGTCCAACAACAATTAATACATAAAAAAGCAGCGCTAAAGTGCACTAAATAAGATCACTGCAACAACATATGAACATTGAATAACAAATGATGTTGAAATCAGTGTAAACAAAAAGTGCAAAAGAATTGTGCAAAAAAAGTCCAATATGGGGATAAATCAAATCTTCAATGAGAAATACAGTGCAAACGGAGATCAAAATGAGGATCACCACCACCGACACCCTTCAGCACACGCCTCTTACTAGATCAACAGGACCATAATGATGGCCACCTGGCCCGTCCCCCGCAGACATGATTGGTGACAAAACACGTTGGGAGTGGCTTCGAGGTGACGTCATCACGCAAGCAGAGCTGCAAATGAGAGAGCGGTGTTTGTAGGCCGACAACTTGCTGGAACAATACTTCATATATGTCTTATATTGACCGTCTAAAGGTATTTGTAGCTATATATTTTTTTTTAAATAAACGTCATATTGATTTTAATTGACTTCCCTATGGAAGCCTTTTTATTTATCTATACTCAAATCCACATGGGATCTGATACCTAGTGTCAACACTTTACCTGTGATGATCATCCATATCCACTTGCCTGCTTGAGCTCATTTTACCATTATATAGTATCTCCCAAAAGAGAGCGCCCTCCTCCACATTTTTGTAAATATTTTATTATATCTTTTAATGTTACAACACTGAAGAAATGACACTTTGCTACAATGTAAAGTAGTGAGTGTACAGCTTGTATAACAGTGTAAGCTTGCTGTCCCCTTAAAATAACTCAACACACAGCCATTAATGTCTAAACCGCTGGCAACAAAAGTGAGTACACCCCTAAGTGAACATGTCCAAACTGGGCCCAATTAGCCATTTTACCTCCCTGCTGTCATGTGACACGTTAGTGTTACAAGATCTCAGGTATGAATGGGGAGCAGGTGTGGTTAATTTGGGGTTATCGCTCTCACTCTTTCATACTGGTCACTGAAAGTTCAACATGGCACCTCATGGCAAAGAATTCTCTGAGGATCTGAAAAAAAGAATTGTTTCTCTTCATAAAGATGGCCTAGGCTATAAGAAGATTGCCGAATCCCTGAAACTGAGCTGCAGCACAGTGGCCAATACCATACAGTGGTTTAACAGGACAGCTTCCACTCAGAACAGGCCTCGTCATGGTCGACCAAAGTAGTTGAGTGCATGTGCTCAGCGTCATATCCAGAGGTTGTCTTTTGGAAAAATAGACATATAAATGCTGCCAGCATTGCTGCAGAGGTTGAAGGGTTGGGGGGGGGGGGTAAGCCTGTCAGTTCTCAGACCATATGCCACACACTGCATCAAATTGGTCTGCATGGCTATCGTCCCAGAAGGAAGCCTCTTCTTAAGATGTTGCACAAGAAAACCCGCAAACAGTTTGCTGAAGACAAGCTGACTAAGAACATGGATTACTGGAACCATGTCCTGGGGTCTGATGAGACCAAGATTAACTGATTTGGTTCAGATGGTGTCAATCGTGTGTGGCGGCAATCAGGTGAGGAGTACAAAGACAGTGTTTCTTGCCTACAATCAAGCATGGTGGTGGGAGTGTCATGGTCTAGGGCTGCATGAGTGGTGCCGGCACTATGGGGAGCTACAGTTTATTGAGGGAACCATGAATGGCAACATGTACTGTGACATACTGAAGCAGAGCATGATCCCCTCCCTTGGGAGACTGGGCTGCAGGGCAGTATTCCAACATGATAACGACCCCAAACACACCTCCAAGATGACCACTGCCTTGCTAAAAAAGCTGAGGGTAAAGGTGATGGACTGTCCAATCATGTCTCCAGACCTAAACCCTATTGAGCATCTGCGGGGCATCCTCAAATGGAAGGTGGAGGAGAGCAAGGTCTCTAACATCCACCAGCTCCATGATGTCATCATGGAGGAGTGGAAGAGGGCCCCAGTGGAAACCTATGAAGTTCTGATGAATGACATGCTCAAGAGGGTTAAGGCAGTGCTGTAAAATAATGATGGCCACACAAAATATTGACACTTTGGGCTCAATTTGGACATTTCCGCTTTGGGGTGTACTCACTTTTGTTGCCAGTGGTTTAGACATTAATGGCAATAATGGCTTGGTGTTGAGTTATTTTGAGGGGACGGTAAATTTACCCTGTTATACAAGCTGTACACTCACTACATTACATTGTAGCAAAGTTTAATTTCTTCAGTGTTGTCACATTAAAAGGTATAATAAAATGTTTACAAAAATGTGAGGGGTGTACTCACTTTTATGAGATACTGTAACTTATGGTCCTGTTGATCTGGTAAGAGGGGTGTGCTGAAGGGAGTCAGTGATCCTCATTTTGGTCTCCATTTGCACTGTATTTCTCATTGAAGATTTATCACTATATTGAACTTTTTTGCACAATCTTTTTGCACTATATATTTACACTGATTTCAACATCATTTGTTATTCAATGTTCATATGTTGTTGCATTCATCTTTTTTAGTGCACTTTAGCGCACCTTTTTTATGTATTAGTATGCAATGCATGCTAGCACATTATGTGTTTACCTTGTTTTTTTGTTAAGTTATTACCACTTTAAAATCCTCCATTACTATCACTGTCCCAGCTTGCAGCTCTTTCTATCTGTACAAGTAGCTGAGTCTCCAGCCTCTTCAGTAACACTGGGTGGTCTGTAACAAATTCTAATAATTAACTCTGCACACCCGTTATTATTTTTTATTATTATTATTATAATACAAGATTTATATAGTGCCAACAGTTTGTGCAGTGGTAAAAAACGATAATATCCACGCTATGGAGAAAATGTTTAAAAAGGCTGCTGCCTACCCCTAAAATATAGACTATAAAGTCAATATTTAAAATGATAAAAGCAAGTGAGGTAATTGGCGCTGCCTAAAATTGTATAAAAAATAGGATAAACAATAAAACCAATGAATAGTATGTAGAGGATTTCTCAGATAAAATGTGAAACAGCAATTCAATATATAGGAAATCTCCCAGATATAAATAGGTTTGTGCAGTGCTTTACAACGCGAGGGCAGACAGTAGGAGAGTCAAGTGATACAAAAGGTAAAAACTGTGGGGCATGAGCTGATGTAGAAAATAAAGTACATTTATTAGGTGGGGGCAGGATAGGCTTCTCTGAATAAATGGGTTTTTAGGGATAGTATAAAAGTAGACAGAGTAGGAGACAGTCAAACAGATTGGGGAAGGGAATTCCATAGGAGGGAAGAGGCTTGAGAAAAGTCCTTGAGGAGGTGGCAAATGGGCTAGAGAGCAGGAGGTCTTGGGAGAACAAACAGAACAATTTGGTTGGTATTTTGAGACTAGGCTAGTGATGGAGATGGGGACCGAGTTGAAGATGGCTTTGTAAGTTGTGGTTAGTATTTTGAATTTAATTCTATGGGTAAGCCAGTGAAGGGACTGGGGGAGACGAGTAGCAGATGCTGAATGGTTGCTAAGGTGGATGAGTCTGGCAGCAGCATTGATGATGGATTGAAGAGGGGATAGCCTATATAGAGGTAAACCAATGAGGAGGGAGTTGCAGTAGTTGAGGCAAGAGATGACTAGGGAGTGAACTGATATGCCCTCATTTGCAGCTCCACCCAAATTACTTCTGCAACATCACACTCTTAATCAACAAGATCCTTTTTCACATTTGATTTGAGATCACTTCTCACATAGAGACAGACACCACCACCTTTTCGTTTTACCCTGTCTCTTTGAAAGAGAGCACAGCCAGGAATATAATTGGTCCAGTCATGTGAAGAATGCAAAATTTGGCAAAACCAAATAAATTATAGTACTTTTCGAGCACTAAAGCTTCCAACTCTCCTAATTTGCTTGGCATTTGCTTGGTTTAGCATTGGTGAATAAAAACTTGAATTCATTGTCACGTTTTGCACTTGTGTTTTGCATATCTTTTTTAGTATGTTCTATAATTGCCAATCGTTGTTTCTATCATGGGAAACACCTTATCACCTGTAATAACCCTCCTCCCCTCCCCCCATCTTCCCCCATTCTATCCTTCCATTAATGGCTGAACACCGGACTTACCTGTCTGCCCCATTATATTCTAATTCACCTTTCCCCCTTCTCAATCCTAGTTTAAATACTCCTCCAGCCTTCCCATAAACCTCTCCCCAGCACAGTAGATCCCCTTCTATTTAGGTGCAAACCATCTTTACCATATAGGTTGTACCCCAATAAAAAGTTAGCCCAGTGCTCTAGAAACCCAAATTCTTCACACTTACACCAGGTATTTAGCCATGCATTTAGTTATCTAATATTCCCCAGTCTTTCCTGTGTTGCATGTGGCACAGGCAATATTCTTAAGAACATAACATTTGAGATCCTTCTCTTCAACTTGCAGTCTAGTTCTTTAAATTTATTTTTAAGAATCCACCAACTTACATGTATTCTGGCATTGTGTCCAACATGGACCAAGACACCTGGGTCAAGCCCACCTTCTCCCAGTAATTTATCAACCCAATCCACCACATGCAGGACCCTGGAATCATGGAGACAGCAAAGCATTCGGTTGGCGACAAATTATTCTTTCTGTTCTTATGATTATAGAATCCCCTAATACCACCAACTGTCCAGTCCTACTTGCATTACCCTCATCACCCCTACTAGATGGGCTGCTCTACTGGCTGTTAGGGGTAGCAGTGACATCTAGGGCTTCCATCTCTGAGCTCCACATCTTCAGCCAATTTGGCAAATTTGTTTTGGTGCTCAAACACAAGACTAGCCTTCCTTTTCTGTGAGCGCCCACCAATCCTCCTAGCTACGTTAACCCATCTTCCTACCTGAATATTCTGACTTACCCCTCCACACCTCACATCAACCCCATTAACTACCTATTCAGTGAGCAGAACACTCTTTTCAAGGTTGTCTGTTCTACTTCCAGGATGGCAACCTGCTCACATCCGTCACAGCAGTATTCATCCTGGAGCTGTTTTTTCAAAACCTTCAACCTTGTTAGCACTTATTATCACTGTTACAATATTATTTTTTGCAGGAAATTAAGACCCTGTTCACACTGGGGCGACTTGTCAGGCGACCTGGTCACCTGACAAGTCGCCGTGGGTCGCCTGCCATAGAGTAGCACAGGACCCGTACTAAGAGGAGCGACACAAGTCGCTCTGACTTAGAAAAATGGTCCTGTACTACTTTGGGGCGACCTGGAGCGACCTGCATTGACTTCAATGATATGAAGTCCGTGCATGCCGCTCCAAGATCGCGGTGCGAGCTGTGCACCGCAACTTCACAGGTCGCCCCGGGAAGTCGGGTTAAAGTGGTTCTAAAAGGCAGAAGGTTTTTTTACTTTAATGCATTCTCCCCCTTCTAAACTTTCATGAGCTCCTTCTGCTTTTAATCACAGACAAGGCTGGAGCAAGGAATGGGGCCAAGCAGCAAACTGTGTGTCAATCGAAGAAAAATAAACTCCTAAAAGCAGCTGCTGTCACTGCTGCAGAATCCTTCAGAGTTAAAATACACATTAATCATTAAAGCTGATCCTGCCCAGAGGTGGATTTGAGCTTTGGGGCCCACCAGAGACAGTCAGGCCTGGGGGCCCACCTGGCTAACCCTTTAAATTTTACAATATGACACAACTACATCCTAATCTAACAACATTGCCTTTAGTTCTGATGCCACGACTAACAGAAAAATCGGTGCTTTTCCATTTAATCAATTATTATATATGGCAAAATGGTTTGTATATGCAGCAGACTGCAAGTTATAGTCATAAAAAATCCAAAGCAACAAGAAAAGAAAGTTCCCACATGCTATATTATTCTCAACTCAAAGAGATTTTCAGAAGGGTATACAGTAGTTTAGTTAGAAGTTGATACATTTTTTTAACTAAAAAGTTAAATTTTACGATGACAATTATCAGCTTTAGCCAGTTGTGCTGTGGCTTGAAAAGCTTATATTGGCCCGTCACTTTGTTTGATCTAACCAAACCATTTTGGTTTCCTTTTTTGAGAATTTTTCTTCAAGGCTGGTGGTTGCCTGAGCAATGATTACATAGAAAACCTAATATTGAAAGATTCAAGGAGGTTAGAAGAAGCATCATATTGTTAAAATTCTCAAGGCATTATTTCCTTGTAAGCCTTCTCTGAGTTAAATGATTTTCAAATGGAGCGTTAACAGAATGCTTCCGAAGCATAATACTTGGCTTTGTAACAAATAATTCCACCAGCGAAGTTACATTTGAAAATTAATCCATAATTTGGTCTTTGGCAATTTCGAACATTCAATGTGCCTATAAAATCTATGTGTTTGCAGATATTCTGGAACTGGACTAGCAATATTAAAGATTTGCATGAAAAGGAATAAGATAGGCAAGGTTTCAGATTGTGTCCAAGCATAACGCAGCTTCACTGTTAAACCTAGGGCATTCAGCACTATACTCCAAGCAATACAGTATACGTTTCCTTTGATTGGTCTACAGTGGAACCAAAGATGATACACAGTGCTCTTGGCTAGCTTCACCTACAAATATCATACATTTGTTGCACTACTCCCTTGGGAGACTCTGGTTACGGGTTCCCCTGGGTTACCATTAGCAACAACACGACAGTTCAGCATTCTCCAAGTTTCAACTCATTTAGAAAACAGTCTAGGAAATTTGGTTTTTGTGTTTTTATTAAGAACTTGGATGGGAGAAGGGAATGAGTGGGATACTCCAACTTGTATAAATATGCACAATTAGCTGGGACGACTGATTAATGCTGATTAACGCTGAGTAACGCCGAGTAGCACTGTATAATGCTAGTCACGGCTAGGCCGCTGCTTCACCTTGTCATAAGCAGTGAAGTAGAATTGAGTGAACTTCCTGAGGTAAACTGTACTGTACTGCAGAACAATCTTCAGGGCCCTTCCTGGCACCCCCTTTGTTCCTAATCTTCAGGGTCAACTACATGGCGCCCCCTTTACTGTTAAACTTCCTGTGTGAGCTAGCTCCTTGATCCCCTGACTTCTCTGGAGTGGTCCCCTTTCCTAGGCAGACCCTTTGGCAAATCCCCGAGTACTCACGACAATGTTTTTCCTGAGAGACTCTGCCACCAACTCCACTGTCAGCGCTCTGGATCCTCTGCAGCTCAGTTTCACACCCGGTTCACTAGGCCCACTGCCTGAACCACCTTCCTCACACCTGCAGAAGGAGAGACCAGCCATCTGCCTCCTCCTGGGACTCTGCTTCCCGCCAAAGACACCCTGTCACATGTCCCCTCTGTATTTATGGTCAATCCCAGGATGCATTGCAGGAATGCCCTCCCACTGGGACTGCTATAAAACAGGATGTTTTACTGGCTAGGTTTCCTCCACTGTCCAACAAGCTCCCTTATTTGACACATTGGGGACACTCCCTCAGACTTAGTGAATCACACAACATGTGACAGGCAAACTAACAGATCAGGTTCCCCTGATAAGCAGAAGGAGCAAATATATGCTTTTTCCTAGAAGCTACCTAGGAGGGTGCTACACATTTTCTTATGTCTTGCCCTGAGAGCTAGCCTGTTCAGTCCTAACAGAGAAGTATTTGTAGGACTCTTTTTCCCAAGAGCCCAAATAATGATTTCATAGGAGTGGAACAGTGTGTGACATCGGTAATCACCAAATTAGAAACATAAGCATAGTACCACCTGTATATAGAACTGCATGACATTGTTTTGATATGTGCCTGTACTCCATTATAGCTTCCAGTTAGATATGCAGCACCATCAAATGAGTAGCCAAAAATGTTATTAACACTGTAGAACTATTACAACTGCTCTTTCAGAATAACAAACAGGCTTTCTCCTGTTGTGCTACTAACATTAAGTAAAGGGAAAAGCTTCTCTTGCGCTGTTCTTACTGATATATAGCAGAATTATGCTGCATTGTTCATTCAGTGAAGCCTCCTGTTTACTGTCCATTTCCACACTAAATGTACCAGCTTCTCTAGCATCCTGGATTATTTGTTGTTTCACAGTGTTGCCAATGATGGAGATCAAGTAATTGACTGAGGTTTTGCCTAACAATGTTTTCAGGCCATCTCTTTCTCCACTATTGGGGTGTTTTGACTTTCTTTTACTGCTCATCTATATTTTTGTGGAGACTTTTATCATATTTGTCAAAAAGCAAAACAAGCACATGAAAATGACGATGATTTATATATACAACTTTCCTTCTGTAAGCGCCGTCTAGTTTGGCAGTGCAGAGAATGATATCCATTTGTATAAAAGGAATCTTACGGTTTAGAAGTATTGGCTCCCTATGATATTTCAATATCTATGCTGTTTTATGCAGACAGATATGCATTTGCCACTACCTGAAGTTGTGCACATTCCTCATGTTCAGTGGCGGTTTTAGGCATGGGCGAACGGGGCAGCCGCCCGGGGCGGCGTTTTTTCATGACACGTGGGGGCGGCATGACAGTGTTCCCCAACCCCCGGGCCGCGGACCGGTACAGGTTCGTGGATAAAATGGTACCGGGCCGCCCGATGAACTTTGAATAATTTCACTGTGGCAGCCGAGCCGAGGCGCAGAGGATTGCTCTCCCCCCTGAGCCTGCCTATTGTGTGACAATAGCGAATGAAAATTCGTTATTGTCACACTGATCCTCCTCCTGGCCAATCAGGGAGCGGCTCCTCCCACTTCCTGATTAGCCGAAAGGCAAACCCCACGCCATTGGCCGAGGAGGAGGCGCCGCGGGAGGACTGAGGAGACGCAGGGAATCCGGGGACTGAACTGAAGAGAAGTGAGGTAAGTGCACGGACGGGTCTCACGGGGGGAACTCTGGCACTCTGCATTGAAAGGTGGCACGCTGGCATCTCTACATTGAAAGGGGGCAATGCTGTGGCACTCTGCATTTATTGGGGGCAATGCTGTGGCACTCTGCATTTATTGGGGGCATTGCTGTGGCACTCTGCATTTATTGGGGGCATTGCTGTTGCACTCTGCATTTATCGGGGGCATTGCTGTCGCACTCTGCATTTATTGGGGGCATTGCTGTGGCACTCTGCATTTATTGGGGGCAATGCTGTGGCACTCTGCATTTATTGGGGGCAATGCTGTGGCACTCTGCAATTATTGGGGGCAATGCTGTGGCACTCTGCATTTATTGGGGGCAATGCTGTGGCACTCTGCATTTATTGGGGGCAATGCTGTGGCACTCTGCATTTATTGTTATGTTGTCATGTTATTTTTTTTTTTGGGGGGGGGGGGCGCCGGGAGGGAGTCTTGCCCGGGGAGCAATTTAATGTAGAACCGCCAATGCTCATGTTCCCCAAGACATGCATATATTGTACATGTACTTCTCCAACTTTGCAACCAATAATGATTGAACTTTGTCTGTTAGTACTGAAAGCCATACAAGATGATGGAAATAATTCTTGTGTTCCTACAGAAAAAGAAAAACAGGTTCTGCACAAGCACCAGGCACAGGGCAAAAGTAGACTTTATGTCCTTTGAAAAGTAACACAATAAAGCGGTAGTAGTCCTTCTCTGAACTTGTATCTACAGGCAAGCTTACAATCAGGCTTACCTGTAGGTGACTGAATATCTCATAAACGGGCACTATTTAGCAGATATTCACATCAGCAATAGACAATGACGTATGTGCAGTGATGCTCTGCATTTACGGCACACAGTATGCCATGGAATGCAGAACGCTGTGCTACAGCTCCCACCCACGTGAGCTTAAGTGACGTCATTGCAGCCCCGGCCATTTAGCCAGTCGGAGCCAGAGAACCCAGAATGTAGACCAGGTGAAGATGGACGCAAAGGGAGCTGTAACAACGCTGCACTGCAGGGCTCTATTTGCAGGTAAATCTGTCATAATGTGCTATTATGATGTGCATACTAGCACATTATGGGATAAACCTGCAGGGGGCCCATTTTTATTCATTTTTTGTTCACTATCGCTTTGTGTCCATAAATGGCTGGTTAGGTTGTGGTTTCTAATATAGTAGTTGTACTAGATCAGGGGTGTCAAACTTAAATTCATTGGGGGCCACATCAGCAATATAGTTGCCCTCAAAGGGCCGGTTGTACGGAGTACAGGGTTCATGAGTGCGCTGGGTACAGAGTGCGGGGTTCATGAGTGCGCTGGGTACAGAGTGCGGAGTTCAGGAGTGCGCTGGGTACAGAGTGCGGAGTTCAGGAGTTCACTGGGTACAGAGTGCGGAGTTCAGGAGTGCGCTGGGTACAGAGTGCGGAGTTCAGGAGTGCGGGGTTGCGTGCGGAGTGTGGAGTTCAGGAGTGCGGCGTTGCGTACGGAGTGCGGGGTTGCGTGCAGAGTTTTCCCGTGTGCTGGGTACGGCGTGCAGAGTTCAGGAGTGCGGGGTTGCGTACGGAGTGCGGAGTTTAGGAGTGCGGGGTTGCGTGCAGAGTGCTGGGTTGCATACGGAGTGTGGAGTTCAGGAGTGCGGGGTTGCGTGCGGGGTTGCGTGCAGAGTTTTCGTGTGCGCTGGGTACGGCGTGCGGAGTTCAGGAGTGCAGGGTTGCGTACGGAGTGCGGGGTTGCATGCAGAGTTTTCACGTGCGGTGGGTACGAAGTTCAGGAGTGCGGGGTTGCGTGCAGAGTTTTTGCGTGCGCTGGGTACGGCGTGCGGAGTTCAGGAGTGCGGGGTTGTGTACGGAGTTCAGGAGTGTGGGATTGCGTACGGAGTGCGGGGTTGCGTGCAGAGTTTTCGGAGTGCGGGGCCCATCCTCCCATCTGCCTCCACAGCCCTCACCACCCCACCCTGGCCCCCCAAAAAACGCTGTGCTTTCTCTTACCTTCCTATCTGTCCCAGCTCTGGTACAACCCCTGTCTGTGTATTGGGCTAAAATCCCGCTCTCAGGGTACAGCTCGCTGACAAAAAAAAAAAAAAAACACTGACACTAATAGCCGGCGCCGCTAGAGGGAGGAGAGAGAGAGCAGGAGACTGGCCGGCCGGGGAAGCGCTCAGCTCAATCAGCCGGCGCTGCTAGAAGGACAGAGGGAGCGTGAGATGTCTCCTTGGCATGCGCACAAACACAGGCGGCGCCGGAGGATGTTTTTGTGTGCGAGAAAGTAATAAAGAGGTGGCAGGCAGCGCCCACTACGCGATTCGGCCCGCAGGCCTTGTGTTTGCCACCCGTGTACTAGATGAAAGACTTGGTGCCATAAATGCTTTAAAGTTGGGATGGACAGGGTGTGCTTTCTAATAAAGTAGTTGTACTAGATGAAAGATCTAATGCTAAAAATGCTTTAAAGTGGTTTTAAACCCCAAAACCAAACATTTATAAATTGTAGCTCACCAGTGGTGGGATTCGGCTGGTTCGCACCGGTTCGTGCAAACTTGTTACTAATATTTTACCCGAACCGGTGCAAGCCGGAGATGCAAGCTACCAAAGAAGGGAGGTCACTCTCAGTCTGTCTCTCCAGTCAGACTTACTGTTCAGCAGACGGTGACCCTACCATTCGACTCCACTTGGCTGGCCTTTCTCTCTCTCTCTCTGCTGCAGGAGCCCACACACATAGCACTGGTTGCTAGAGCGGAGCTGCTTGGCGTCTAGCAACCAGTGACGTCACTTCTTCCTCCTCCAAACCACCTACTCAGATTTGGCTCCACCTCCACCCACTTCCTGCAGCGCGGCTTAGCAGCACCATGCGATGTCTTAGCAGCATGGCTGGATGTGGAGTGGAGATTGCTAGCTAGCTATACTAGTAAGTATATGATAAAAACAATATATGATTTTATTAATCGCAGCAAACGGTAACAATTGTATATCTTAGGTGACCCTTAAGAAGTGACTGTACTTTTAACCACTTCTGGACCGGAAGGATTTACCCCCTTAACCACTTAAGCCCCGGAAGATTTGGCTGCTCAAAGACGAGGCCCTATTTTGCGATTCGGCACTGCAAGACTTTAATGGACAATTGCGCGGTCATGCGATGCTGTACCCAAACAAAATTGACGTGCTTTTTTCCCACAAATAGAGCTTTCTTTTGGAGGTATTTGATCACCTGTGCGATTTTTATTTTTTACGCTATAAAAAAAAAAAGAGCGACAATTTTGAAAAAATAACAATATTTTTTACATTTTTTTATATGAAATTCTCAAAAAAAATTAAAAAATAATTATTTTTTAACATTTTAGGCCAATTTGTTTTCTGCTACATATTTTTGGTAAAAAAAATCACAATAAGCGCATTTTGATTGGTTTGCGCAAAAATTATTGCGTTTACTAACTACAGGAAAGATTTATGTAATTTTTATTGTTTTTTTTTTTTTAACTAGTAATGGCGGCGATCTGCGTTTTTATTTGCGGGACTGCGACATTGCGGCGGACAGATCGGACTGCTGACTGACATTTTTGACACTTTTGGGAGTACCAGTGACATTACTACAGTAATCAGTGCTATAAATATGCACTGTTACTTTTAAAATGACACTGGCAGGGAAGGGGTTAACTTTACTGGTGATCAAGGGGTTAAGTGTGTCTCTAGGGGCGTGATTCTAACTGTGAAGGGGCGTGGCTTGTGATGAAATCACAGAGACATACGATCCTACATAGCAGGATCGCATAGTCTCTGTTCTTACATCAGGTAAAATGACAGACGGCTGTGTTTACATCAGCCGTCTGCCTTTCTCCCTCTGCAGCGGGAGATCGTGAGTGACCGGCGGCCATCGGAGCCACCAGTCACTCGCGCTAGCTCCCCAGGGAACGAGCGGGGCGGGAGCGTGCCGGCGGCGGCGCGCGCTCGCCCCCCACAGGCGGCTGAGCGAGTGACGTACCCCTACGTACCCTGACGTACCCTCTAAATGTAGACTGTAAAATAAATTTATTTAAACCAAAAAGAATGCACTCACATCTGTAAGCATATTCCCGCAATAAAAACCCATTCCGAAGTTCGAGATGAGTGAGATGATGGACGTTATCCCCGATCTGTGGAGCTGTTCCGCTGGCGTGGAAACCTCCTAGATGTAGACCGACAGTGCAGCGGAGCCAAGCTATGCTGACACTGGGAAGGAAGAGGTTTACTGTGCGTCAGTGGGAACGAGGCTCGGTACAGCGTCGGATGTTGATGACGTCACAGATGTGCGACGCGTTTCCGAGCGTGCGTACTGCCGGGGGGAGGCGGCAGTTGCGCTCCTTCTTCAAAGCAAGGGAAAGGACAGATGCAACAAGGAAGTCCATTTTATAGGCCAATGTAAGGGGGAGGGAACATCCGGATAAAACGGCAACAGCATTGGAATCATGAAATTACATTACATCAATACATTTGCTCCGGAATATGATAATAATAATAAGGGACCATATAGACATAATTAATTATACTAACTAATCAAACAATAGTCCATAGCCATAGCAAATATTAATAAATAATAATCAATATGGATTATAAAAAATACATCAAATAGCAAGCTCTGGCTGTGTATTAGAAGATATATTATCTCCATTGCATATCAATAGAAGCAATGAATAAGAATTATTATTAATTAAGGAATGAAAATAATATTAATAATAATAAAAAATGAAAAATAGAAAAATGAAAAATAAAAATAGAAAATAGAAAAATGAAGAAGAAAATAAAAAAGATGATATGTGGATTTGAAAGGAGAGATGAAATTATATATATGCTTATACATAAAATTCATGATATAAATATTAAAAATTACATTAAAAATTATCACTAAAATTCATATAAATATAAGATTAAATATAAGATTAAAATGAAAAGATTCAATTTCTCTAACGGTATATCTTAAAAAGCATAAGGATATATGAATGTATATATTTATATACATATACGCACCCACATAAGCATACATATACAGATCCTTAAGGATCTTTAGAAACACATGCTCCTATTACATATTTAAAGGTTAAAAAATCATCACACCCCTATTCGTTACCAAACATATAAAACCAATATGTGTGCACACACTATGTAAATGTAATATATACGCCCATGTGTACCTGTATCCACGCGCATACACACATTTTCCTCTCCATGCACATGGACACATAACACATAGGCTGGTACTGGTAAGATATTACAATATAGTAGAGATTTCTATACCCTCATTGAGGCCGCAGGGTGACAGAGAGTCCAGGGAATATATCCAGTATGTTTCCCTGGCACATAGTCGCTTGAAACGCTCGGCAGCTGTAAGGGTTCTAGATATTTGTTCAATTACCCATACAGTTAAATCGGTAGTAGATCCCTGATGGGCCTCAGAGAAATGTCGTGGCACACTACGTTTATCTTTACCTAGCTCAATAGAGCGTCTGTGTTCCCCAAACTGTTGGCGGACTGGGCGGATGGTACGGCCTACATATATTAGCCCGCACGGACATGACAGGCCATTAACAACAAAATCTGAAGAACAATTGAAAAAATCACACAATTGAAAACTCTTGCCTTTGGTGTAAAAAGCCACCAGGTGCAGCTTGTCACTTGCCACCTCGTCTGCCACCAGATGCAGCTTGTCACTTGCCAAGTCTTCTGCCACCCGATGCAGCTTGTCACTTGCCACGTTGTCTGCCCCCCAATGCAGCTTGTCACTTGCCACATCATCTGCCACCAGATACAGCTTGTCAATTGCCACATCGCCTGCCACCAGATGTAGCTTGTCACTGGCCATCGTCATCTGCCACCAGATGCAGCTTGTCCCTTGCCACGTCGTCTGCCATTCAATGCAGCTTGTCACTTGCCACGTCGTCTACCACCAGATGCAGCTTGTCAATTGCCATGTTGCCAGCCACCAGATGTAGCTTGTCACTGGCCATAGTTGTCTGCCACCAGATGCAACTTGTCACTTGCCAGGTCGCCTACAACCAGATGTAGCTTGATACTATCCTGCCACCAGATGCAGCTTGTCACTATTTCTGCCACCATATGCAGCTTGTCACTATCTTGCCATGAGATGCAGCTTGTCACTTTAATTTAAGTGTAAAGGCAATTTGTAAGATTTTTTCAGCAGTAAAATAGGCTTCTGTTAGTCTCTCCCCAGCGTTACAGCATCCGAGGCTTGACACGTGCCCATTGGCTGGGTACCAGAGTAAGCGCGGGCAGCGAGAGATGATGTAATCTCTCTGCTCACCTGCCCACCACACCACTGACAGAGGTGCCTTTGCGAGTGTGAGGGCGGAACTGCGGTGATGTGGGCGGAGAGAGATGATGTCATCTCTCTGCTCTGCCGCCTGCCTCACCTGTGACAGAGCAGCCTTCATGGACTGGCACCTGTCTGTGGCCCGGGGGTTAGGGGCCCTGGGTTAGAGGGAATCATTTACTCATTACCTATGAATAGCTTTAACCTTAGCCTACTGCATCAATTTGATTGAAGAAATAATTAAACAACATTTAAAAGTGTATTAGTTGCAACATCTTATAGCCAGGGTATGCAACCTTGGCATTCCAGCTTTTGCAGAACTACAAATCCCATGAACCACTGCAAGACTCTAACAGCCACAGGAATAAATCCTAGAGGCAGAGACAAGGTGAGATTCGTAATCTTAGCACAGTTGTTGTGCCAATGTTGCCTATCCTTAACCTATTAAATCAGATTACAATTTACATTCATCATTAGTGAAAGGCGAATGCTGACAATTTTGCATTATAATATTTATGCCAGATACCTTTCAATTTATGGGCACCCTGTAGTTTAATGTACTCATATCAGTCAGTGTACATAGGTATCTGTATTTTGCATCTGAAATGCGTATGTAAAGAATATCCGAAGGGTCTGAAATGCAGTGTTTGAAATTCGGATTGCTTTTCTGCAAAAGTATAATCTTTGCAAATTACAGATGTAATGGTGACAGATAATGTAGCTTCAAGTAAGAAAAATGTGCCTATCTTCATTTAATTATCTTCAAGCACACAAAGAAAAGGGCAGTCATTACTGGCATTCATCTAAAAAAAATCCTTAAAGCAAGCATGCACTTTGCTGTTTAGTATAAAGCAAAAGATTTGCTCTAACACTCCTTATCCTCAGCAGCATCTTCTTACCAGGAGCTGAAGGCAATACCTGGTATTTTTAGGTATGAGGGTGCATGTAACTCAGTTTAAAAAAAACACTAAGCCAATCAGCACTGTCTCTGTGGGGGAGATTAAAGGCTCGTACACACTATAAAAAAATTCAAAGAAGTTTTGTATGATTTTCAATAGCCGATTCCGAGTGTTCATACAAAAATTAGCGAAGGGACAAACTCCAAAATGTTTCTCGTATGGGAACAGAACAAACGATTTTTGATTAATGTGTACCATTTTCATATGATTTTCGTACAAGAAAACTCCGAAAAGTGCATGATCAGAAACAATAAACAACAAAAATAAAAGCCTTTGTCATACAAGAATTTTCGTACAAGTTTTCGTTCATTGGTTTTGATTTGCTGTGAAACAGCGAGGGAAATCAGATGATCATTCGCCCAATTTACTTATAGTTTGTACACTTAACTAAAAGTGGTGCACACAGAATATGGTGCATCTTGCATTGCAATCAATCAGCTTCTAGGTTTCACTGTCAAAGCTTAAATGAACAAGATGATGTTAGAAGCTGATTGGTTACCTTGCACAGCTGCACCAGATCCTGTGTGCACCAGTTTTAGTAAATCTCCCCCTTTGTGTCTGAACAAAAAGGAAAGAGAGTGATAGGAAAATAAGAATATTTGTGGAAGTCTCCTTTAACCACTTAATGACTAACCGTCGCAGATTACGTCGCTCGCTCTCAGGAGGCTACGTTGCTCGCCCCCAATCGTCAGTGGGGAAGCCAGTGCGGGTGTCAGGCGGCTCCGATTGCCGCCTGACACCAGCGATCTCACTTACAGAGAAGGACGGACGGCTGATGTAAACACAGCCGTCCGTCCTTCTCCCTGAGATGATCACAGAGACTATGTGATCCTGCTATATAGGATCGCATGTCTCTATGGTCATCTCACAAGCCCAACCCCCCCACAGTTAGAACCCCTCCCCTAGGGTCCCATTTAACACCTTGATCACCAACACTGTTAACCCCTTCCCTGCCAGTGTCATTGTTACAGTAACCGTGCATATTTTTAGCACTGATTACTGTAGTAATGTCACTGGTACCCCCAAAAGTGTCAAAAATGTCAGTTAGGGGTCCGATCTGTCTGCCGCAATGTTGCAGTCCTGCAAAAAATTGCAGATCGCCACTATTAGTAGTAAAAAAAGAAAAAAACAATAAAAATGACATAAATCTTTCCCGTCGTTAGTAGACACAATAACTTTTGCACAAACCAATCAAAATACGCTTACTGCAATTTTTTTTTACCAAAAATATGTAGCAGAAAACAAATTGGCCTAAAATGTTAAAACATTTTGATTTTTACATTTCTTTGGGAATGTTATATAGCAGAATATGAAAAATATTGGGGTTTTTTTTCAAAATTTTTGCTCTTTTTTTTTGTTTATAGCGCAAAAAATAAAAATCGCACAGGTGATCAAATACCACCAAAAGAAAGCTCTATTTGTGGGAAAAAAAGGACATCAATTTGATTTGGGTACAGCATTGCACGACCGCGCAATTGTCCGTTAAATTAACGCAGTGCCGAATCGCAAAAAAGGGCCTTGTCATTAAAGCGGAGTTCCACCCTGGGAATACATCTTTTACAGTCAGGTCTTGTACATTCCACAATGGCTAGCCTCTGATTTGTCCCGTGTTGCACTTACCTTTTAGGAGAAATACTTACCTTGAAAAAAGTGTGGGCAGCTTGAAGCCAGCGCGATCCTCTTCTGCGTCCTCTTCCATCTTCTTCGGTCCCACGATGCACTGCACTGGCCCCGCCGTCACTTCCGGTGCGCGCGCGTCATCAATCCACAGCTTCTGGGCATGCCCAGAAGCTGTTTAGAAGGGAATGACGCGTGCGTACTGGAAGTGACGGCGGGGCCGGTGCAGGCGCATTGTTTCCAGGGAGCGATGACGTTCAGCTCCCAGGAATCATTGCAAAGCCAGGAAGTGACGAATCGCCGTGGCCGCCGAGGGGAGGAAGAAGGAAGTAAGGTAAGTATATTTTCTTCTATACGAGGTAAGTAAAAAAAAAAAATTGCGATTATCCATTTGTTTTTCAGGTGACCCGGAGCGAGAAGATGGAGGTAAGTATAAATTTAGGGTGGAACTCCACTTTAAGCAGGAAAATCTTCCGGTCTTAAAGTGGTTAAAATGAACCTGTTCACTTGCATAAGCAAAATACAGATTGATTTAGGATGTGCAAAGGGACACATCCTACTGAATGTAAGTTATGTTCCTTGTGCTGATTTTTCTGTTTTTCATTTTGGCTGCACTTAGGCTTTAAACCCACTATAAGGTAACCCAGAAGAAGTAGAGAAGTAATCTATAGCTAGTGCTGCCAGTGTTTGTTCTTATAAGGAAGATAAATTACAGTATAAGGAGAACTAAATATTTTGCACAGACTCTATTACAAATCAAAAAGGCTAAAGAGTAAATCTGATTTAGCCCTACAACACACAAGTACCAGGTAAATGTTCCTGATATCCACTGAACACCCATTGCTCAGAAAAAAATGTGTTTTTATTCTAACAGTTTAGTATATACCAGGGCTCAGAGAAATGTTTGCTTCATTGTGTTGTACTAACAATAACTGCAGTCACTATACTTCATTTGACATTGCTAGTTTATTATATATCAGAACTCAGAATAGTATTTGCTTTACACTGCTGCACTAACATTACATGCAATGTCCATCTTCATTTGACACTGCAATTCTGTTCACCTCTATTGCTCCCCCAGGCAGGGAACTTTGCAGTGTTTTATATATTATGGCTAATGTACTTACATGGGTACTAAATATGTTTCTGCATTCAGCCCTATAGCCATATATCTTTTCAGTCCAGTTTTATTTTTTTTTAATATAGGTATTTACATTAGGTAAGTGCTTTTAAAGAAACAATTAATAGATGGTAGTGGAAAGATTGCAATCTATGTCATGATTCATAAGATGGACCACACTCTTTTAAAAAAGTCCAGAGAAATGTTAGAATTAAGATGCATATTTTCTAACAAGGCCATCATTATTCTACCATTCATTTAATGCATAAATGCTTGTCAATATTAGTTTTTGTTTTGCTTTGTGTCTTTTAGGGTCACTTTGCGATACAAGCAAGGAAGCAATGAAAACCTCTATAGTGTACTAATTTGCTTTACTAAACAAACCATCTGTACACATAAACTATTTACAATTATAGGAAAACAATAAAAGACCGACAGATATACATACAGCACGCATGCACGCACTATCTGACCTTCTTAGCAAATGAGCATGAACAATAGTTTGTGTACAATAGCAATATGTTAAAAGTTACTTAGCTCAGGTTATAGTAGCTTCACAATCTCCGTAGGCAATCATGACCCCAGTCTCTATAAGCAATTGCAGGAAATCGGGCGATAGCGTTATCCCCAGGTGAAATTTCTCCTTTGGTTTGCTGAAGTCCCCTCTGGCACAGACCTTCCTTGTTGTTATGCTGTTTTAAAGTCCCTCTTTCAGCTTATGATGTTTAAAGTGGTTCTAAAGGCAGGTTTTTATTTATCCTAATGAATTCTATGCATTGCGATAAACAAACCTTCTGTGCGCAGAAGCCCCCTCAGCCCCTCTAATACTTACCTGAGACCTGAGACTCTCCCTTCTGATTGGCTTACCCACAGCCAATTGCCAATTGCCAGCGCCATTGGCTCCCGCTGCTGTCAATCAAAGTCAGTGAGCCAATGAGAGAGGGGAGGTGTGGACGAGCCATGGCTAAGTGTCTGAATAGACACACAGAGCAGTGGCTTAGCTTATGTGCCCCCATAGCAAGCTGCTTGCTGTGGGGGCATTCAGCAGAAGGGGCCAGGAGCGCCGGCTAGAGACCGGAGAGGGGGAGGATCTTACCTTCTCTGTGCAAAACCATTGCACATAGCAGGTAAGTATAACATGTTTGTTATGTTTAAACAAAAAAAAGAGACTTTAGTATCACTTTAAGCACCCCCACACGGGTGGGGCCCTTTCTCATTGCTTCCTTTACATTAGCTTTCTATGGGTGAAACATTTCCCAATTCAACCTCTAGATGGCATAATTGTATTATACATGTCATAAGTCACACAGTATATGTCAAAAGGTCAAAAGGTAATGTTAACCATTAATTATAGGGCTTGACAAACTTGCTTTGAATCTAGAAACCAGATAAAAAAGTTAGAAGCCAGGAACTGCATGTCCGGGACGTCGGGCAATAGGAATTTGACAGCAAATTGACAGCCCCATATATTTAGCAAAGAGACATTCCAATTCAGCAAAGAAACATCCCCATATAGTAAAGAGACAGCCCATATAGAGCTGTCAGCAGAGACATACCCATATATTCAGCAAAGAGATATCCCCATATATTCAGCAAAGAGACAGCTCAATCCAGCAAAGAGACAGTCAAATCCAGCAAAGAGACAGCTCCATATAGCAAAGAGACAGCCCAATCCAGCAAAGAGACAGCCCCCTCCAGCAAAGAGACATGCCCAATCTAGCAAAGAGACATGCCAAACCCGCAAAGAGACCTCCCCATCCAGCAAAGAGACCTCCCTCTCCAGCAAAGAGACATGCCCAAACTAGTAAAGAGACCTTTGGTTCATGCATATGTGATCAGCGGAGGCCATTACATGTCCAAATAGGAACCATTTTTGGGTAGGAGGTCCACATACTCAGCCAGATTATATATATCAGGAGAGACATATGACACATTTTTATTCCTTGCTATCAGGAACGGCAGGTTATGCCTTTGGATGCTGAGATTTAAAACAGTTGCATTGGACTTCCATCATATACTATCCATCCACACCTGGATTTCTCATTCCCACTGTCCCTCCCCCTTTGGACTGATACACCACCCCATTTTTTCCATCCATCCCATGCAGCTCGAGCACTCAGGGGCTTGCACATAGGGGGACCCTTCACCATGTTCATGGTAATCAATATGGTGGTAGCCCTGGGTGTCCCACTATAGGCAAGCAGCATCTGGTAACCGGCCGGTTGAATTTTATTTGTAGTATTGTCACTTTGTTTGTCTTATCTTCTGTTCCATGTGTTACTGCTGCAGTCTGTGCATATTGCAAACTAGCATATATATTTCTGTGATTATCACACTAATAAATATAATTTAAATTGTTGATAAATATTCCCTCTGCCTCATTTATGGCTGACTTTATAGCTTCTTTTTTCTGTGATCTATACAGGACACTTGGAGGGCAATTAGTTTATTAGTTTATTTCTCCCTTCCTTTCAAAGCTTTATAGTAAAGAGACCTCCCCATCTAGCAAAGAGATCCCCCATTCATCAAATAGACATTCCCATCCTTTAAATAGACATACCCCATCCAGCAAAGAGACCGTCCCATCCAGAAAAGAGACCGCCCCATCTAGAAAAGAGACCACCCCCTCCAGCAGAAACCGTCCTATCCAGCAAAGAGACATCCCCCCTCTAGGAAAGAGACATGCCCAATCCAGCAAAGAGACATGCCAAATCCAGCAAAGAGACCTCCCCATCCAGCAGAGACCTCCCCATCCAGCAAAGAGACCTCCCTCTCCAGCAAAGAGATCTCCTCATCTAGCAAAGATATGCCCCATTAATCAAATAGACATTCCCATTCATCAAAGAGATATACCCAATGCAGCAAGGAGACTGCCCCATCCAGCAAGGAGACTGCCCCATTAAGCAAAGAGACCACCCCCTCCTGCAAAGAGACCATTACATCTAGCAAAGAAACCATTCCATCTAGCAAAGTGACATGCTCAATTCAGCAAAGAGATCTCCCCATCTAGTAAAGAGACATGCCCAAAAACATCAGCTAAGCTCGCAGGTATGTGAATTGTGCAGCAGCAATGTAACACCTACACATTCAATGGGCAGGCCAGTCCACAAAAGCTCCCCTCTTCCTCTTCACTGCCACCAACCAGCTAAGCTCGGATCCTGGCTCAGTGATGCAACATGTGGCCCTTCAGTCAGTTTAACTGAGCCACACTCCGTCACCTGATAAAGGAAAAGGAATTGGCAGCACTCCAGGTTGAGTCAAAATCCAGATTTATTGACTGGACATCCAAATATGACAATCGTGACAAGGTAGACGCGTTTCACACACTGACTGTGTGCTTAATCATTACTCGTAATCATTACCGTAATGATTAAGCACACAGTCAGTGTGTGAAACGCGTCTACCTTGTCACGATTGTCATATTTGAATGTCCAGTCAATAAATCTGGATTTTGACTCAACCTGGAGTGCTGCCAATTCCTTTTCCTTTATCAAGTTTTCACGGAGGCGAGCCGGGGCACGCACCAGTGTGAGTCATCAGGCATCACACCACCTTGAGCAGTGAGTTCTTGTCTTTACACTCCATCACCGGTCACGTGACCCTGACGCACCACCCACCTGGTGCCACAAGTCAATCCAAGGAAGCTCGGGAAGCCAGGAGAGAGAGCGCACAGCACACTCGGGAGTTTAACCAGAATGCTTGTAAAAGCAATGGAAGAAGAAAAGACAGCTTGTGCAAACGTTGTAATGACATCTCTTTGAGAAGTGTCCAGTCAAAAAAAAAACCTGTGATGCAGGGCTGCCTGGAAATAAACAATAAAAAAAAGAGGTTTTATTGACAGAAATCCCTACCTATGCATGTTATCTTCAGGAGCTATATATCTTCAGGATCTACAGACTTCAGATGGTGGGCAGGTATTCTGATCTCCAATTCAAATCCATTTGTATATACAATCTTACATCAAAATGCTAATTTTTATCACTAAAAGGCACATGTCAGTGTATAGGGTCTCATAAACACTGTTGTGTTTGGCTTTTTTTTGCCAAAGTCTCTTAAGCAAAACTTGAGCATGCAAAATCTGGTGCAGCTATGCATAGAAACCAACCAGTTTCCAGGTTTTATTGTCAAAATTTATTTGAACAAGATGAAGTTAGAAGCTTATTGGCTACCATGTACACGTAGGGTGTGTTTATTGCTTGGGCAGAATAAATTGTTTAATTATTATTTAAATGCCAAATAGCTTGATGCGAGTAAACCCGTGTAAACCAGCATCAAACTTTTTTTTTCTGCCAGAAACAAACGTCAGGACTCAGGAGCAGTTGTTTTTCTTTTTTGTCCGGAGTACATATACACTAAGGAGGATATATAGGGAGAGAAAAGCTACTGTATGCACTTCCAGTACAGGCCTTGGGAAAATATTAGTGATTGGATGAAATATATAAGCTGTGAGATCATAAGTTCCTGGGAAGAATTGTTTGAGGATGTTGGTTACTGCTAGTAGACATGGCTACTGCTTGATCCTTCTGAAATTGCCCAAATAAGGGCAGGGATGGTTTAAAATCCTGCTTAGGTTGTTCTCTACCTTTTTTTCAATTGAGAAGATTTCTCCTCAATTCCTATCCTTTAAATACAACAGGAATGTTGTATACGGGTCCATTCACACCAAGTGTGGTGGAACTGCCTTGGGCGGCTATTCCAGATACTTCACATTGTGTGCATCAGAAGAGAAAAACAGCATTCAGAAAAGGTTATAACTCCAAGAGGCCACTTTATCGAGCCAAAAACATATCTGTCTATGGGTTACTTCAAACCTCTGGAAAATTGCATCCACAGATGAGTCTTTCATTTATTCATCCATCGCTGGTAAAATGGTTTGTAAGATACCTAGACTTCCGACAAAAGTAAGCCATTTCAACAATCTTAGCAAAGCCACTTTATACAAAAAAAAAAAAAACTCTAGCCTCAGATATAAAGGGATCCTTGTGACTTGTTCTCAGCAATGGATAGTTTAGGGCCTTGTTAAAGATAGGGTTAAAAGGATTTAAAGCCTAACTTGGTTGAACTTTAAATTGGTCATTTGGACCAAACAAATTATTTTCTTCACTAACATGTGCGCTTGCTGTCAGCACTGCATAAACTGTATGTAGTATGCACTGCAGACAGTATACAGCGCTGTGTTCTGACAGCTGGATGGAAATTTCCCATAACGCTCCTAGAACAAAATCGAGCCGGGCAGATGCTACATACAGTTTATACAGCACTCACAGCAAGCACACCTGCTAGTAAAGCTTGGTCCAAAAGAATTAAATAAAGTTAAATTTTTAAAAATAAAAAACATGTCATACTTACCTGCTCTGTGCATTGATTTTGCACAGAGCAGCCCAGATCCTCCTCTTCTCAAATCCCTCGCCGGCACTCCTGGCCCTTTCCTCCTGCCAAGTGCCCTGAAAGCAAGCAGTTTGCTATGGGGGCACCAGAGCCAAGCTGCTCCAACCCCTCCAATCTGGGGGTTTTTGACCCAGCTAGCAGTGACAGGAAGTGATGTACATAATGTAAATATTTATGTGCTTATAAAAATATCTGTTTTTTAGGGCATGAGTAAACATGTGACAATCCCATTTCTCTCCATCAGTATAACATTTATTGTCTGAATTATCAGTTGGCATGCCTATGTGTTATCATTTGGTCCTATTGTGTTTCCTCTTTGCTCAGGAGATCAAACTGTAAATTTGGATGCTGGATGAGTCAGTTGTTGATCAGAGCTGTAGGGAAGTGAGTAAAAGGTAAGTACATGTACTTTATGCAAGAGAAAGTAAGGTGTCGATGAAGTAAGATTTTGTAGCACTGTATCAAAAGTTTGTGCAAGATGCTGCCAAAGGTTTAATTTCTTAAATACAGTAAACATTTTAAAAGGCATTTTCAGGGTTGCCATTGCTGATCTCTCTATCTGAAAATGTGAATTGAATGGTTACCATCAATATCTTTAAAGTCACTGACCTGGAAAAAGTATGTAGGTCAAAAAAGACAGAAAAAAAAAAAATCAGAAGTCTTTATCTGTCTACCTGTTCTTTGTTACATAGTTACAGAATTAATCTGGTTGAAAAAGATACTAGTCCATCCAGTTCAACCAACATATAAAAAACAAACAAACAAAAAAACAAGATAAAACACACACACACAAATAGACCTCCATATGCACTGTCCTATACTCACAGTTGATCCAGAGGAAGGCAAAAAAAGCCCCAATAAAGCATGATCCAATTTGCTCCATTGGGGAAAAAAATTCCTTCTGGATCCCCCCAAGAGGCAATCGAATGTTCCCTGGATCAACTTTATTTATAAATATTAGTATCCAGTTATTTTATGTATATCTAGGAAAGAAAATAGCTTTTAAAAAAATATAAATATCAAGGAACACTATCATCATTTAAATATTACAAACAAAATAACAACATATGTGAAAAGGAAATTAGGGACACAAAAATTCAAAATGAATGACAAATTGCAAAAGAAAGTAAAACAAACCCCCAAAAAATCTTCAAATGTAATAATAGTACAAAGGTCAGATCTGAGCATGTAGACCTTTCACAAAATAATCTAGAGTGGGTGACTGGGAACAAAGAGAAGACAATTTTTTTCAATACCTTCTTCAGCTCTGTGTATACAAAGGGGCATGGGGGAGCGCATGTCCATAATGAGGATGATATTGAAACAGCCCTAAAACATCTACAATGGCTCAAATTTGATATGGCCCAGAAATATTTAGACAGCATAAAAGTGAATAAAACATCTGGACTAGATGGCATGCGCCCACAGATCCTAAAAGTATTGAACTCTGTCATTTCAGAGCCATTGTTTCTTGTTTTTAGGGACTATTAAATGACTGGCAATGTACCACGAGATTAGCGTGAGGCCAATGTGGTGCCTATATTTAAAAAGAGAACAAAGTCTTTACCAAGTAACTATAGACCTGTTAGTTTAACTTATATAGTTGGGAAGATACTAGAGAGGTAAATAAAAGACCACATAGAAGAGTTCTTGCTAGAAAAAAATATTTTAAGTAACAGACAGCATGGATTCATGAAAGACAAAAGTTATCAAACAAATCTGATTTCTTTTTATGAGGAGGTGAGCAAAACTTTGGACAAAGGAGTGGCAGTGGATGTAGTATATTTTGATTTTGCCAAAGCGTTTGACACAGTTCTCCACATATGGCTAATGTGTAAGCTAAAGTATACAGGCTTGGAAAAATCACTTTGAAAATGGATAGAAAACTGGCTAAAAGACTGTATTCTGAGAGTAGTGGTTAATGATTCTTACTCTGAATGGTCTAAGTTATCAGTGGTGTACCGCAAGGTTCAGTGTTGGGATCCTTACTTTTTAATATATTTATAAATGATATAGGGTCTAGGATTAAATGTACCATTTCAGTCTCTGCAGGTGACACCAAGCTATGCAGTGGAATAAAGTCCTTTCAGAATGGCTTCAAATTACAAGCCGACCTGAATGCACTGCATAATTGGGCAACTGTGTGACAAATTAGGTTTAATGTTGATAAATGTAAAGTTATGGACTTGAGGTCTAAAAATTTGTATGCATAATAAATACTACATAGTTGCATAGTTAGTCTGGTTGAAAAAAGACACAAATCCATCAAGTTCAACCAATAGAAGGGAAAAAAAATATATGCAATCCTATACCCACAGTTGAACCAGAAGAAGGCAAACAACCCCAATAAAGCATGATCCAATTTGCTCCAGCAGGGGAACAAATCCTTCCTAAATCCCCAAGAGGCAATCGGATGTTCCCTGGATCAACTTTATCTATAAATATTAGTATCCAATTATATTATGTGTATCTAGAAAAGAATTCAAGCCTTTCTTAAAACAATATACTGAGCTGGCCAGAACCACCTCTTGAGGAAGACAACATCAACAACTTTGATGAATCCATGCTGACTTTTGCTTAAAATGTTTTTTTTCTAGCAAAAACAAATTTATTGTATGTGGTTATTTATTAAACGCTACAGTATCTTCTCCACTATAAAAGTTAAACTTACATGTACAGTATAAAGGTATTCGGTAAAGACTTTGACCTTTTTTAAATATAGGCACCATGTTGGCCTTACGCCAATCCAGTGCTACTATTCCAGTCATTAAAGAGTCCCTAAAAATTAGAAACAATGGCTTTGAAATGACAGAGCTCAATTCTTTTAGGAAACGCGGGTGTATGCCATCTAGTCCAGGTGCTTTATTCACCTTTTTTTCCTTCTAAATGATTCTGGACCATATCAGTGCTGAGCTATTGTAGATCATTTGGAGCTGTATCAAAGCCATCCGCAATTTGGACAAATAATACATTTTCCTTTCCGTTGTCCCCAGTTACCCACTCTAGATTAAATTGTACAGGGCCTACATGTTCATACTTGACTGTTTTGCTATTATTATATCTGAAGACTTTCTTTGTCTTACTCTCTTTTGCAATCTGTTGTTCATTTAGAATTTTTCGATTTTTTTATTTCCTTTTTGCATATTTTGTTATATTCCTTGTAAAATTGAAATTATTATAGCGTTCCTTCATTTTTACATTTTTTAAAAGCTTTTTTTCTATCATTTATAACTTTTTAAACTTTAGCTGTGAGCCACATAGGTTATTTTTAGCCTTTTTTCCTTGTTGCCTATGGGATTATTTTTTGCAGTGTGTTCGTATACAGTCATTTTGAAGAATTCCCATTTCTGTTCTGTGTTTATCTATGCCAATATTCCCTCCCAGTCTAATTCCTGGAGAACTGCCCTCAGCCTTGGAAAATTTGCTCTCTTAAAATTAGGTATTTTTATTTTTTCAGTATCTGTTTGTTCTTTACAGCTAACATTAAATGAAATCCTGGTATAGATAAAAAGACAAGGCGCCTCTAAGTGCAGTAGGCTCTGAGTATTTATTAGGTTAAATGTAAAAAAGCACTCACATTTGGTAAATATGACATGGGCATAGCAAAGATCTGTCTGGAGTTTTCCTATCCGCTGTGCTGAGTGGTTGCAATGGCGACATCCGGTGATCCGCTTCCTGTAGATGCGTCCTTTCGTCTGTGTCTCAGCCTGGTCGGCATGAGATTTCCTGAAGGCAGGGTGTGGACGCAGCGGCTGGTGTCCAATAGAGCGTGTGGTGGGCGGTTACATGTTTCGGAGCTCAGCTCCTTCGTCAGACCTCCACCCGCTGGAGGTAAAAGGACATTTATATAGGCAACTGAAATCGTTATTAAATGGGACAGGTGCATTCAGGCAGAAGATAATTGGATAGTTAATTGATACCAGCATGTGCATACCCTGAAAGCTGGTAACCATTGCACCATTATTGCACATGTGAATACTGCATTACCATGTTAAAAATATTTAAAAAATGTATAAAAATATATATTAAAACATACACACATACATATACATACATGTAAATAAAAAAAAAAGACAATATAAATACAAAAACAAACAAAAAAAAACGCACATCCAGCACGAAATAATATTCAAAGAGACCCAAAAAGATATTCTGTAATAGCGTATTCAATTCTAATTCCTCATTTATGCCCCCAGGTGACAAAACATCAAGGGCATAAATCCACAGTAGCTTTCTCTGTGACATAAACGCACAAACCTCTCTTCAGGGAAAAAAAAGCGCACATCCAGTGCAAAATAATGTTCTATAACAGCGTATTAATTTCTAATTCCTCAAACCCTTTTTCTCGAAATCCTGGTATGGTCACTGCTACCCGGATGTTGTTTTATATAAACATTAGTAATAAACTCTGCATGGTTTCAGATTACTAGGTGTGGCAGAGCATCATTCCTAGTTGGGGCCTCTATGAACTATACCATAAATTTGTCTTGTAATAGGTTTATACATTTTTGTCCTTTAATGGTTCCTGCAGTGCCATTATTCCACCCAATCTCTGGGTAGTTAAAATGCCCCTATATTATCACCGACCCAGCCCTTGCAGCCCTTTCCATCTGTGCAAGGAGCTGAGTCTCCACCTCCTCATTAACACTGGGTGGTCTGCAACAAACTCCAAATTTTAACTTTGAACTATGTACATTTAGCTGTAATTGCACCCATAATGCTTCAGCCTCATTACACTTTCCATCAACTAGGCCATCTTTCACACTTGCTTTGAGATCACTTCTCATATATAGACAGCCACCACTACCTTTCCATTTTACCCTGTCTCTCCGAAAGAGAGCATAGCCAGGATAATTATGGTGCCGCATGCAGAACAATTTAAACATATTACTTTATAATTAAATAAAGACAAAAACGATGCTGGACTTGCAATGGTATGATGGGCCCTGGCCCTTTATTAACTATATTTAATAACTACATTACTTTAGTTCAGCCCCAAAGCTCGAACTAACCATACACATTAACGTAGCAATAACTGTGATCCAGTCAAAAAACTCAGACCACCCTTTGTATGACACCATACAAGAAAAACACACCCATTCATAACACTATGAACATAGGGAGGGCGGGAGGGACGAACTTCTTGGTCCTCTCCTGTCCACTGATTTTAAACCGTTAATTCACTCCCTTATATAGGGAATAACTGTCACTTCCAGGATTGAAATTCCTCCAATCAATACAGTAAATATTTTTTTTTTTTTTTTTTTTATATACCAATAGCCTTTTAGCTTTAACTGACCAATCCTGTCATCTGTAATTTGACCAATAGCAATATTTATATTCTATACAGTACATTTTTTTTTACACACACATTTTTTTTTTTTTTTTTTGGTCTTGCCACGGCCCCATACATGCATGGCAGGTACTATGACCCGCCATGCATTTCAATAGCCCAGTCATGTGAGGAATGAAACCAAGACTCAGCAATACCAAATAAATCATAGTTATCTTCATTCACCAAAGCCTCCACTTCACCTATTTCACTGCCAGCATTTAAGCAAAGGGGTTAGTATAACAGCCAGGCAAAAAGTAATTTCAGAATGAGAGGCTTGCTTTGGTAGCCTCCATGTTTCTTCCATGACAAATCAGACACATTTTTTTCACACACTTTTTCCATGGCATTTACTAGATCCAGAGTATTGTCATAAAATAATTTTAACCCCCTTGAAAATGTGATATTTTTCATTAGGTTTCCTGCTATATATATATATATATATATATATATATATATTTTTTTTTTTTTTTGGCTGTTAGCTATATTTTACAGATAGAGGATGCACAGATGTAAAATAACTGGTACCTGATGCTATAACTGATGAATACATTTTGTTAAAGTTTTTCTTCAACTGACAAGTTCATCTGGGGATGTTGCTTGTTATGTAAAGTGTGGCGATGACTCATTCTGAATTTTTTTTTTTTATCTTGTCATATTCTACCATTGTGCTGCAACAATGCAAGTAGAACCGTAAGTAATATTCCCTAGGGAAAGAAGTGGAAGCTGGCCTAAATTGCAGAACTGTAGTGAACAATAACATAGCTAAACTGCACTTTATCTCATGGAGCTTACGCACAAAACAGCTTCCATTATCTGTGATTATTTTAAACCTTTCCCATTAAAAACTATTATCTGGTACATGGTTAAGCCACATGTGGTGAGTCAGAGCATAGGGGTATATTTATAAAGCAGTGAATTTGACTTTCACCAAAGATTTACTGCAAGTGAATCTTCTTTGTACATGTGTTTTAAATGACAGTGATTGACTCACCACTTGTAAACATCTGGTGAAAGTCACATTCACTGTTTTATAAATACAGTATGCCCCATAAAGATCTTGCCAGCCTATAAAATGTATTTGCAATGCTACCCAAAATGTGCATGGATGCTGCGGCTGTGCTGTGTTTTTTTAAAAAAGCATCTGCATATTAACTATATCTAGATTTGATTGTCCTACCAATTTATTGGGGATATTCTGAATTTACTGTGAAACTTATTAGGAGATATACAAAAATGATAAGAAAATGTAGAAATTACAAGTCTTCACATGCTTAGACAAATGACTAATGCTTACACAAATGGCATATTCTTGATATATCTCATTTTAGGCTATAAAACATCAGAACCACTTGGATTGAAACATTGTCATAGTGGCATTATTGTTCAGTCATCTTTAGAAGGTGATGTATGAGAATGTGCCTGTTTCAAGATAAGTAATTAGTCTTCCAACTATGAAAATGTGTCAAGAAAACCTAAGAAGCAGTTCCATATGAAAATATAAGAAGACATACTAAGGTGTCAGTGCATAATTACAATGCATATAACAGTGAATGGAGTGAAAACAAGATCATACAACCCATCCATAAAATCAGGAGGAGAAGAATTTTTTTTTTTTTTTTTTTTTTTAAAGCCCGTAGCGTGTGAAACACACTCAAAAGTCTTCACCCGGTGCATAAAAAAGTGCACACACACAAACGTGAGGAACACAAAAAGTGCACAGGGTGTGCAAACAAATGGTCTTCCCTCCGAAGAGGTAGGACCCGAACCTCGATCCCCCGGGGCGCAAGACTCCTGACAGGGATTTAAGGTACTCATGGTCAGTCTGGCCGAAACCAGACTGACCCCGTTCTTCAGGGGGACTGCCGAAACAGCCCCCACCGAGTACTAAGTAGGGCTCCCCCGAAGGGAGACCCCATGAGAGAGGGCGGACCAAGCCAAAAGGCCATATCCACCCCCTCCCAAGACTCAAGGTAGGGCCCGAGGACCCACACCCTACAAGTCGTGCAAGTGAAAAAAGGTGATAGCAAGTGACAAACTACAAAGAAAAGGCACACACAAACAAAAAGGTGGGGGAGGGGAAGTGGAGAGGTGAATTAGTGCCCTTGTGAAAATACAAAGGCAGGCCTTCCGGCCGGAATAAAAATTCCTCTGGTCGATGCCAAAAGGCCTTGCCCAAGAGGCAGGTGCTTAAAAAAGTGTGCGTAGGTGCAGTGACCATGGTGCCGAAAAACTCAAGGCGAGCTGCCCCTCACCAGTGAGAATTAAGGCACCCCTGGGCTGCCACCCCAGGGGCACATACACTACGGGCTTTTTCTACCCCGGCCCAAAGGCCAGACCAAGTGTAGCCCTATCCTACCAGGAGGCATCAGAACTTTGGACAGCTTAGGGAGAACCTGCCTTCAACTGGGGACAAGCCTTTTGCAAGGCCAGATTCAACCCAGGAGGAAAGGCTCTCCCACCGCCACCGCCGTTCCTTACCAATCACATCCAGGAGCAGTACTAACTGGCCGCAGATCCAGTTTTCTCGCTCCCTTCAAACTGGTAGGGGCGGACCCATTCAAATCAGGAAGGCATTGGAACCCTCCGGCTTTCTCTGGTTTGGCCTACTCCGGTCCTCCAGTTACGCCCAGAGCGCCCCGGTATACTTCGGCCACCACCGATACTAACCTTCAGGTTCCATTCCAACACTGATAAGAACAGATACTACACTTGATCTTAGCCAAAAGGCCGAGAAGCGATGGTTAAGCCACATGTGGTGAGTCAGAGCATAGGGGTATATTTATAAAGCAGTGAATTTGACTTTCACCAAAGATTTACTGCAAGTGAATCTTCTTTGTACATGTGTTTTAAATGACAGTGATTGACTCACCACTTGTAAACATCTGGTGAAAGTCACATTCACTGTTTTATAAATACAGTATGCCCCATAAAGATCTTGCCAGCCTATAAAATGTATTTGCAATGCTACCCAAAATGTGCATGGATGCTGCGGCTGTGCTGTGTTTTTTTAAAAAAGCATCTGCATATTAACTATATCTAGATTTGATTGTCCTACCAATTTATTGGGGATATTCTGAATTTACTGTGAAACTTATTAGGAGATATACAAAAATGATAAGAAAATGTAGAAATTACAAGTCTTCACATGCTTAGACAAATGACTAATGCTTACACAAATGGCATATTCTTGATATATCTCATTTTAGGCTATAAAACATCAGAACCACTTGGATTGAAACATTGTCATAGTGGCATTATTGTTCAGTCATCTTTAGAAGGTGATGTATGAGAATGTGCCTGTTTCAAGATAAGTAATTAGTCTTCCAACTATGAAAATGTGTCAAGAAAACCTAAGAAGCAGTTCCATATGAAAATATAAGAAGACATACTAAGGTGTCAGTGCATAATTACAATGCATATAACAGTGAATGGAGTGAAAACAAGATCATACAACCCATCCATAAAATCAGGAGGAGAAGAATTGTACACCAATATCAATACAGAAGCAAAGAAGCAGAAAACCCGTGATCTTAGAAAACAGAAGACTTTGGCTACCAACAGATCAACTAACTAATAGAAGAAGGTCAATGTTTTGTCCTCGCTACACGTTTCCTTTTGTGTAACTCAACATGCATCTAAACCCTCCTATTCTGCAATAAGCCAGACTGAATGTAATCTTGAAGCTTTATTAACACACAGGGTGGGGTGAGACTATTATAAAAAAACAGATAAGAAGTACATATAATAAGTATATTAAATAAACAGAAAACACAATGGTCAATTAGGCTGTAGATGGCAGTAAATTTGTGCTCACCAGTGATGCTGTCTTTAGAGGATGTAATTTTTAGTCTACAACATGTGCTTCAATGATTGGTTCCTTGTCTCTGTTTCCAAGATGTAATAGTTTTTTGTATTACCCTATTCGAGCTGGAATAACTAAACTTCATATTTGGTAGATATGGTATCGGTTGTGCAACAAGGTAACTATAATTACCTATATTCTATCCACTTCCATATATATAAATCTAGCAGTGTTGCAATATATAACATATATATAACATATATATATATATATATATTAAAAAGGGGTAATATGATAGTTCAGGGTTCGTTTTTTCCCCCTTCCTCTGCTACCCCATGGGTTAGCTAGGATTGATTTTGTATACACATTATGGATTTTGTAAAGATGTTGTATATAATATACTGTATATGTATTTTCTATTCTTAGGCAGATTTTCCTGCTGATCATTCACTCTTGTTCAGGAGATAGGAGGTCCTGAGGAAGCAGGAACTCCCACGAAACGGGTCGACCTTATTTTTAAAGTTTGATGAACAATTGTACATACTGATAGAGGATGCTGACTGTTGGTACTAATATACAACAGCTACATGAGATATGTGATTTTATATATGTTTTACTATTAAAAATTACAATTTTTACTTTTATAATATCTTTACATTTTTGTGTGTTTACTGGAGGAGTATACAAAGTCCTATTATATATATTTTACAATACATTTAAACTAAGGATGATACCCTCCACTGACACCTAATTCAAATAGAAACCTCTCCCACACACATCTATCTAATTTTTTGATAAGATGGAATCTGAGCTCCCAGTATGCACCTGTTTCCTTTTCTTACACTGAAGGATGACAGGAGCTTTTATTAAAGCTTAACAGTTTCTAGTTTCTGCAAAACAATACATTTATTCTGGGCTCCATATAGTAGCCAAATTTATTATTGCAGGCAGAACAACTTAAAGTTGAACCCCAGCTTTTCATACACTTTACATAGTTTGCTTGGGTAAAGCTCGCCCAAATGAACCTTCACTAACATGTGAGGCCCCTGGGTGTGCGACGTAAACTTTATGTAGCTGACACTATATACAGCATACCGCACTGTGTTCCAGGTTCGAGCCGAGACTTCCAGTCTCATACCCAGAACACAGTAGTGCCTACCACAGCAGCACTCAGACATTCAGAGAAAGCATTGTATTCTAGCAATAATTACAAAGCTTCCTCTGGTTGACTGAGTCAGAGAGGCAGACTAATGATGTCACAACCTCTGACTCAGCCAATCAGACTGAAAGACTATGTAAAGTGTATGAACAGCTGGAGTTCAGCTCTAATAAATATCCCTGATAGAGGCAGAACAGCTAATCTGTTGATAACTGCACATTGGAGGAATCACAAGGCAATAGATCCACTCTGCTGTGTACTGACATGTTTTGTTTATGTAGTAAAGTGGGGCATGTTTTCAGGACACTGATGGCTTGAACTCCCTGAATGGCTAAATTAATGGCTAAATTAATATTTGCCAGATTACTTGTTAGTCTTTTTGCTCAGATACAGGGCTGCTGATAGAAATTTGCCCCTACAGATTACCTGACACCCCCCCCCCAAGAAAATATTAAAGCTATATTTCGATAAAAATACTATAAAATCATTATTAGCAGACACAAATACCTCACAGAAGTCCTGCTGAATCTAAACGATGAAACAGAGTTGATAAGAAAATCTGTGTGTGTGAATGAGGTCTTGGGGCTCATGCACATGGGTGCTGTGATCTGTACAGTGTGAATTCAGTGGGTCATTTATGTGACTTGAGCCACGTGGAGCTGTACGAACACAGCTGCAAGTCCTAGTTTGACAAACGTGGGGATGCAGGTGTACAGCCTGAACACAGTGTGCTTTGAGGGCCACACACCTGCAAACCTGTCAAATTAGGGCCTGCGGCTGTGTTCGTACAGGCGCTGCATCCCCATAGAATGACAGATGGCTCCAGCCCAAACCCCTCCTTCACACAGCCAGTACCTGTGGGAATGAGCCCTTAATTATATTTTTCTATTTTTCTTTTTAATAACCCTGTTGGGGGGGGGGGGGGGCTTTGGTGAAATATTATTATGACAGACTTACCTAAAAAACAGATTTCTCCAGCGTTGTGCTATCACTACTTAAAGGGATTCCATCTTCATCTGGTCCTCTCTCTGGGTTCTTGGGCTCCAGTCGTTTGGCTAATCTGCGATGTTGTAACTCACACGCATGCGGGTGGGAGTCATAGTCCCATCAAGGCTCTTTCAGTGGATGGTATGTCATCCATTGAGAGTGCAGAGCACATGCACTGGTGCTATCACCGGCTGATACGTTTAGGAGATATTCACTGTACCTACAGGTAAGCCCTATTTACCTGTAGATACAAGATAAAAATGAAGTGTACTGCTGCCAGATCAGTTATTAAATGGTATAATAGAAGGCGTTGATACATGGATTTGCAGAGGGAACTGACAGTTAAGGGGAGAAGAAGCAAAATTGCATAGGCCAGGAAGCAATCTGGGGGAGAGTGGTGGAAAGCCCAGCTACATGAAGCACACTAAACTGCACTGGGACAAGATAACAGACAGCTTTGGAACAGTAACTGTAAGTGGAGCTGTAACAATAAATTCTTCACCCCATGGGAATGCAGCTGATCATCTGTGACTGTGTCAGAAAGACAGAGCAAAGGTGGAGAGGGATGAACAAAAATATACAGGCTGAGACAAGGAGTATAGGAAGAACTGCAGGGAGAGAAACAAAGTTACAGAGATAACAAACTCACCTAGCAGAGCTAACATTGGAGCCAGCGCTGAGAGGGGGGCCCACACAGGGAGGGGGATTAGTGACAGATGACAATTGTGTCTCTCTTCCTCTAGTAGCTGAAATCTGGCAGCAGGGAGAGGGGGAGAGACAAGCTTTTATCTGCTGGAGGAAGAGAGACACAATTGTCGTCTGTCATTAATCCCCCTCCCTGTGTGCTCCAGCCCATTCAAGAGCACCGGTGGTCCCTCCTATTAGCGGCCCTGTTCAGATATACTCTGTTATTTGGTTTTGTTTAAAGGATAAGTTCACCTTGCTTAACCTTTTGCACCCATATTCAGGGAAACATGTAACATATTACAGTAGCACCGCCCCCAGCACCCTCTGATCCCCTATTGTGACAGGAAGTGGGAGATTTTCTCAAAAGCACCCCCGCCCAGCCACGTCATTTATTCATACAGTTCTCTGAATGTGAAAACTACAAGTACCGACATCTTTTGTCAGCTTGTAGTTCTGAATGAACTACCAGGGTGCTGTTGAGCACTCTCGCTGTCCATTGATTCTTCCTATCAGTGTGAAACTGCTTGCCTGTACAAGGTATGGGCATACAGCTTACACTGTAGGAATGCTGCATGGCAAAGCCTTCCACGCTCCAAAAAATAAAAAGTAGAAAATGCACATTTCTTTTACCTGCAAAAAATGTGCAATTCGTTTTTATTTATTTTTTAGAAGTGAACTTATCCTTTAAATTTGTTTGGTACCTTAAAGTGGACGTACACCCGATTCATGAAATTTGACCTGGGCACATATATCTGTAGTGTTTACTTATCTCTCTCCAAAGCACTAAGTCCTTTTCTGCTGCTCTGTTCTTCTGTTAACAGCATGATAATTTCTGACAATTCCTCCGACACTGGAGATAAAAGTAGCTGAAAATTTGTGTGGGTGCTATAAATAGATAAGCAGAGAGGTCTATTCACAGTACAGCTCTGCAAGTATCTTCATTACTCTGCCTATGTAGAAGGGGGTTTTTATGCCTTTCCTTCAATCAGCTGTCACACAGTGTATGCCAGGACTCCACTCCCACAGCTGAAACAGGAAGAACAGATTCTAACACCATGTGGACTTTCTAAAGAATATAGAAAGCAGAACACAGCAGATATACATGTAAAACTTATGTAGAGAGATTAATTTCATGCCTGTATATCATCTGAAACTGTTCACTTCACTGGGTATATGTGAGGGTTTACTTCCACTTTAAGAATGACAATACAATTTGTCACAACATCAGCTACATCAAAAAGGATTTGATGAGCATGAATGAAGAGACCTTTAGATATCTTCTATGACCTATAGTTGTGGTCGGCTAATTAATGATGATTAGAACCTGCAGGTATGGATAAGTCGGTGTGGTGTGCCGGAACCGACGTAGGGGGTAGGCCTGTAAATAAAAGAGGGCCCACCCGAGGGATAGAGTATTAAAAAAGGGTGAAGGTGGGTGGGGTGACAGCGTGTGACGCGGCAGGCGGGGAGGGGAGGAGCAGCGTCTTAAAGGCACGCTAGCTCCTCCCACAAATATAGGCCTGCGGCCTAACACTTGTGGTCGGCTAATTAATGATGATTAGAACCTGCAGGTATGGATAAGTCGGTGTGGTGTGCCGGAACCGACGTAGGGGGTAGGCCTGTAAATAAAAGAGGGCAAAAAGTAAGCGGTAAACACACTAATACTTGACACAACTCACGATACAAGATTCTTGAAGGCTAACCTTACCTCTATCCCCGGGTGAGGGGTGTATGCGTGGAAAATAGCTGATTCCCATCGCCCTGGTTATAATTATGTGCCCTGGCGTATTGGCACTAGAAGCAGCTGAAGCCGCCCCTGTTCTGAATGAATGTCCGGAATGCGAAGAGGGGTCCCAGCCTAACACAATGCACAACGAGCGTATGTAAAACATAGATTAAGTGGTGGTTAGGGGACTACCTGTCAGGGAGAATAGCGGAGAGCGGCCGGGAGAGTCCCGAGCTGGAAGATTCCAGGATTCCAATTAGGCACCAGTTAACCTTGGTCGGGTAGACGGGGATGCCAACGGATGGTATGTCTGCCCGGCCTTTGAACGTCGGAGTGAAAGGACATCGGTCCTCTACCTACCTAACCTCTCGAGGAGGCACGAATGCCTAGCCGACCGGGTTGCAAAGGTGAAATCCCGGGACCAAGAGCCCATGGACTAATAAATGGAAGTTGATGACTAGGAAGTACGAGGTTCGAATGGTGACGTGTCCAGTACGCCAGAAGGTCCGGTATTCCCATCTAAGGGCAGCGCTTGATGTCTCGTGATGCTCTCCCTACCAAACCTACAATACCTTCTTCACTGGGCAACCCTGAGGAAAGGAGAAAGGCTTGGAGCAGATGACAAAGCGTGGATTGTACGCTAGACAAAGTAAAGTTTGCCCGTGTTATAGAGAAGTCTGAGCTAAAAGGTGGCAAAAACAGCGAACGCGACCATGGTGAACTGAACGACCGTGTAAGACAAGTTCAAATGAGAACCTAGGAAGATGGTCAAGGCTCTGGCGTGAGTCCTCCTGGTGTCCGCAGATACGGCCACCCGGGACAATTGTCACCGTGAGCCAAAAACCGGGCTAGCCCAGGAACAACTTGACGAACTTGGGGAACTTGAGAATATCGCCAAAGAGGAAGAACTGACCGGTGGCTGCCTCCCCGGTCAGCCAGCGAACCAGCCTCATGATGATCAAAGAAGATGAACGGCCCTACTAGATCTCGTCTCGGCTGCCTAGTTGATACTAATACTTCACAGCCAACCTGTCCAGGATTGCCCCATGCGAAAGCCGGCGTTACTATCAGGTAAAACCCTAATAAGGCCGAAGTCTCACGAGAGGCGGATAAGTCAAGAGACCCAACCGGCCCACAAACACCTAAAGAAGAGTTAATGAGTGCTGCCAACCCGGCAACGGCGGCTGCGTCCGTCCAGACGTAGAGGGTTCGCCAAATGTGGAGGATCGGGCGGATCCCGGTGGGATGAACATGGAGACCCCATGCTGGTGTACCAGGAATACCAAACACATTGCCAGGACTACCCTAGCCGGGGAATCTGAGCGTCCAAGGTTCATCTGGAAGGCCCGTTGATAAGCCCAACAGCCTAGAAATAAATGATCTACCTAGGGGAATAATGCGCGTTGCAGAATTCAAGGAACCAACCAGAATGAAGATCCTTACGAATAAGTTCCAACTAGTAGGAACTAAACTACTTCCTAGCGAAACGCCCGAGTTTGACCACGGGGAGACTAGACTGTGTGGCGTGGAACGAGTGTGACGCCTAAGAGGACTAGTCTAGTGGAGGGTACAGTAGTCTTGTCTAGTGACAGGGGGACGCCTAAGGTAGTGACGGTGCTACAGTGCCAAGGGATTGACAGGGTTGCAGTCGCTATGTGCGACCAACAGGAAATCATCCACGTGATGAAACATCGTGGGGCATCTAGAGAAAGAGGAGGAACCAGCAGGGAGTCTCAGCAAGTGTCGAAACTTCCCAGGCTACTCAAGGCCCCAAACGTGAGACTAACAGGAAGGAACATACTACTGCCCTTGACACCATGAACAAGGAAGGACGAATGGGTAGCAATTCAAGGCGTAGGGGTGACGGACTAACTGAGCCATGCGGCCCTACCTGCCTTCAAGTTGGCTTGGATGGCATGACCAGGGTGAAACGGTAAGGAGAGAATAGGTAGATAGAATGAGGGTAAATACAGGCTCGGGTTAGTGGACGAACGAAGAGCAGACAGAAAATGACAAGATGTTTATTGGAATATGCGCTGGAGGCTACCCCAATAGAGTTTGGCGGCATAGCAGGCCCATGGATTTGGCATGGGCCCAAAGCATATGGAACAGATGTGCAGCAGACTGCAGGCACTAAAATTACAGGCACCTCCATAAGGGTAAAGCACAACTGAGCCAAACAAATGACGGGACGACCAAGCCTGTCCCTTAGGCTACGTAGATCGGGTTTGCTAGCTCCCCCAGAGGAACCAGGAAAGGAGGGATCAGCCTCCGAGGGGCACAGGTCGGCAGTAGGAGAGGTGGAGGAGCAGACTGCCTAAGCCTGCGAAAAAATGCCTGAAAAATAGTTCTGAGCCCAAGAGGCTCCAGTGAGAACGGACGTAAAACTGGGCCAAGCTGCCACTGCTTGCTGATACAGATTGTGGAAGTCGAAGGACAAGAAAACCCCCGTACTGCCGCCTAAGTCAACCACCACGGGAAGTTAAACCTAATACCTTCCGGCATTGCAACGCACGGAGCACGCAATGTCCCTTGGATGCCGAAGGCTAGAACAAAATCTGGTATGGAAGCTTGTAGAGTCTTGGGTCTCCGGCCTTCATCATGATGGCCGAATCACCGTAACTGTACGCCCAGTTTCCTACATCAACTAGGGAGGCAGATAGTAAGGAAACCAGGTACACGTCCACCCCTCAAAAATGTCCTAGCGGAGTGCTGGGGGGACAATGTGCCGGGGAAAAGATTGGGGAACAGAAGGGAAGAAAGGCGAGGCTGGGGGCCTACTCCATCAGTTGTTAGGAGTGAGAGCCTGCAACGGCTTAGAGGGAAGTGGGACCATGTGGGATGGTCAGCGTTTCCAGTTTGGACAGTCTGACACTGTTGATTGTAGTGATCAGAAGATGGAGTCTAGCGTCCTTTAATGTCCGTCCGAGCCCCCCCCCCCGAGAGCTGGTACCCAGTCCAGGAACCCCAGGATGTGCTGAGAGCTGTACACAGGATACAGCCTCCTTGCCGTAGCTGAAAAGGGGGGCCCGTATGGCTAAAAACAGACGAAGTCCTGGGGATGGACCAGGGTCTTACAAGGGGCCTGGCGTGGAAGGTTCTCGGAATTCCCTGGGGGTACCAGTTCTCACAGGGGTGGTAGGCCTAGCGGGTGTGCCTGGAGGGGATGACCCCTCGCCTACGATGACTGCTTGAGACATGCTGAAAAGAGAAAATAACACACAAGAAAAAATTGGTTAAACAAACACCGTTGAGCTAAAACAGAAACTGGCTGGCTAACTAGTGCCGAGGCGAAAGCTGACTACCCTGTGACAGGTGAGGCCCTGCTAGTTGCCGAGCGGCAGATGAGAGGCTCTATCTATGATTTGGGCGTGGGGCACGAGCCACTAGCGTGGTGGCGGGGGGTTGGCCTCTCGGTGACTGGTAAAAGATTAACGTGTGGCCGTGACAGGTGAGGCCCTGACTATGACCCCAAGAGATGGGTGGATGCGAGGCACTAACTATGATTTGGCCCGAGGGCGAAAAAATCTCCGTGTTGAGATTGGGGTGTTGGCCTCGCGGGACCAGCTACCAGGGAGACTAAGGCCAGCGCCTAGCCCTAAATAGCCAGTTCTCTAACCCTATACGGGGGCTTGATGAAGGGGTAGTGCAACATACCAGCGAAGAAGTAGTAGTAGTACACACAGTAGCAGCATAGGTAGTGTCGTAGTATGAATGCGGTTGCGATAGTGTTAATAGTCATGTAGTGTAGCAGCGTATGCCGTAGCACAGGCGGAAGAGCAGCGTTTAGTAGTGATGAAAAATAGCGTCTAGCAGTAAATAGGCAGAAATAGTATCAACAGTGAAGTAGCATGGCCGAGTAGCCGTGACCACAGTAGTGTCATGCGTAGCATGTATGGCAAGGCACACGTAAGGTAGTGGTATTGCCCGCACAACCGTAGGTGTAGGGCAGTAGCGCGTGTGGTAGTAATTGAAGCCATGGTGCATACAATAACGGCATGGTAGTGTATCGGTATGCAGTTTAGTTGTGGTATTAAACAGTATAGTCGTGCAGTTGTAACCAGTGGAACACGGAAATGGGAGTGTGGCGGTACGTATGGCAACAGTCCAAGAGATAACAGTAGTTAACAGTAACATAGCGGCAGTACCCATGGTATCAGAGTAGCAATCCCTATAGTAACAATATTCCCTTGAAGTAGCAATACTCATAGCAAAGTAGTATTAGCAGAGTAGCAGTGCCCCTAGTAACAACAGTATTAAGTAGCAGTACCCAAAGTAACAAAAAAGTATAAGAGTACCAACCCATAGCAAGTATAGCAGTAACAGTACCCCTAATCACCAATAGTATTAGAGTAGTACCCATGGTAACAAGTAGTGTCCATAGTAGAGTAACGGTACATATAGTAAAAATAGTAATAACAGCATAGAAGTACGCAGCCAGTGACAGTGGAAAAGACAGAGTGTGGTGAGAAGCAGGGCCGTGGCCTGACGCAGGCAAGGCAGAACAAGACCCCCCCCCCAGAAACCCTCGTATGCAGTATGCCGTGGCCTGGAGCAGGCAAGGCAGACATCAAGCCCCCTCAGGAAACCCCCCCAGGAAACCCCTCTCAGCGGTACCTGCCACCCGGCGCGGCCGGATGGATGGACGGGCCGCCCGAGCGGAGGATGATGGTGCAGGAGGCTGGCAAGTTGGAGGCAGGCCGGAGGGGACCTGCGGCAGTGGCGTCAGCGGAGTCGGCGGTGCCAGCGAGGTCGGCGGTGTCAGCGGGAGTCGGCGGTGCCATCTGGAGTCGGCAGTGTCAGCGGGATTCGGCGGTGCCATCTGATGCCAGCGGGAGTCGGTGGTGTCAGCGGGAGCCGGCGGTGTCCGCTGCACCTCCCGCGGGGCCTGGGGGACCGGAAGTTCGGCTGTCCGGTGACAGCGTGTGACGCGGCAGGCGGGGAGGGGAGGAGCAGCGTCTTAAAGGCACGCTAGCTCCTCCCACAAATATAGGCCTGCGGCCTAACACTTGTCTTCCATGCACAATATGTCATTACTAAGAGGTATGTTTTCTAATATATAACCTAGTGTGCGTCACTGTGGCTGCAGACAGCTTGAATACGCTACTTCATTTGAGATAACATTTTCAGTATACAATAATATGAATGCCTAAAATCAGTATTAAAAGTGTTCATTATTGTTTACATTGAAAAAACATTCCTACATGTTAGTAAATCTATGTGATTATCAAAAGATTATACCCTTCCTTTCTGTAGAAAATAGAATTATGCATTTACTGCATTGATAATTCTCTTTGATTACCTTCATTCAATGGCAATAATTTTTGCAATTTTGCTTTTACAGTCAGTAAAGTTAAGGCCCGTACACACGATAAGAAAATCGGAAGTAAAATTTTGTCCGACGAACTATCTGCCGATTTTCGGATCGTTAGTATAGTGCTTTCGACAGCCAATTACGGATTTTCGTACGACAAAAACTGGATGTGCAGGCTATAAAATTTTTATCGTACGTAAACACAATGTCTGGTTTTCGTTTAATTAGTACAGTTTTCGTCCGAAAAAAATCATAAGAGCAAGACTAGGCATGCTCAGAAATGAAAGAACACATACAAAACAATTCAACACATGACATCACTTCTGAAGTTAAATTCCGTCGTACGAGAATTTTCATATGAAAGTAACCTCTTCACTTTCCATATGAGACTAGCATGCAACAAAAAAACTAAAGAAAATTAGTCCGATAATCTGATCGTGTGTACAAGGTTTTAGATGAGTACCAAAACTTCCAAACACTTTGCCCCTCAAAGTTGCCCTTCCCTTAAATGAACTAAAACATTTTTTTTTTTTATGTGGATAGAGTGGTGGGGGGTTAGGACCACTGTATTTTATTTTATTTTTTATTGCTGTTTGTATCCTCATTACGTAGAGTCTCTCATTGACATATTCACCAGTCCCAGCGGCATTGAATGTAACGTAAACCTAAAATTAGAACTAAAGATAACAGATTAAGTCTTTTAGTTAATCAACCAGTAGTGGCCAATTTCTTTGATAAAGGGGGCCTGAAGTGCAGATCCTGACATTTCCAAAGGAATACCTATCATAATTAGTGAATTTAATGCTTCTTAAAGCTGTCAGGGACTGATAATATGCAATAGGAGAAGGTAAAAAAAAAAACAGATATGGTACAAGAGATGTCAAAGACAAAAGACATGCTACAGGAGAAAATGAAAACCTTCAAACGTGCTGTAAGAGTTATTGGATACTAGGAACATTCTTAAAGCGGAGTTCCGGCCACATACAAATTTTTTACCTAAAAATACCCCCCTAATTCTAAACTATCCCCAAGTACCCTAACACTAACCCCACATTACAGGTCATTACAGTTATAGAATAAATATAAATACTTACCTTTAAAATTGATTGCAAAGCATGGTCATCTCCGGTGTGGGCATTTGATGCCGTGGTGTCCCCCGCTGTGTCCTTCTTCCGGATTCCTGGCTACCCAGAATGCCGATAGCAATCTCGCGCATGCGTTATAGATTGCGATCAGCAATCATAGTATCGACCGGGGTCGTTCCTATTGCATCCTGGGATTGATGACGCTCATCTCCCAGGACGCAATACAAAGGAGGAAGTGACGTTTGGGGCCATGGCCCCACAAGGAGGGAGAGGAAGGAAGGTAATTTTATTTTCATTAAAAACAAGCTAAGCAGAAAAAAAAATTAACTATCAAATTCTTTTTAAGGTTTTTTTATGCTAACTGATGATGCAAAGTTTATTTTTAGGGTGGAACTCCGCTTTAAGCAGACAGTCGTAGACTGAAGACACATTATATGAGACTGCAAGAGCTCACTATACAGCTGTGTGCTTAATTTAACCATCTGTCTACCATGCAGTTTATGAATGAACCTTTTAAGACAAGTGGTTGATTGAATCTAAAATCTTCCACTCGTCTTCTTGAAAAACCGTTCCTGCAGCTGACAGAATTTCAGCAAAGTCAGACAGAGAGGCCTTTCTCTTTGTGCACCAATGGACACCACTAACTTTAATGCAATGCAAAACATCTGTCATCGCAGGGACACGCAGAAAACAATTGTTTCCTATGTGTCTCATTTATAATGCAATGAAGCATAGGGCTGTGCGGCAGCATGCTGTGATAAAATGCATATATGCTGCATTTTATTGCAGTGCACCATGCCGAATCACACCGCAATGTACAGCAATGCATTGCCGTGCCGTTTTGTACACTTCAAATAAAGTTTGTACAAAACTAAAAAAAAGGAGCCGTGTGATGCCCTAAATCATGTACCAATTCCAAAAAAGTTGGGATAAAAATGGAAAAAAACACTAGAAAATAGAAAACATATCAAATGTTTAAACTGAAAAAATTTACCATTTTAGGGGGAAAAAATTGAATTTGATGGCAGCAACACGTCTCAAAAAAGTTGGGACAGGGCCATGATTATCACAGAGTAGCATCACTCTGTTAACATCTGGGAACTGAGGAGACCAGTTGTTGGAGTTTTAAGGGAAGAATGCTGTCCTATTCTCGTCTGATATAGGATTTTAAATGCTCAACAGTCCTGTGTCTTTGTAGTTTTTTTCATTTCAAGATGAGCCAAATATTTTCAGTTAGTGGAAGGTCTGAACTGCATACAGACCAGTTACGCTCCTGGACTCTTCTACTACGAAGCCATGCTGTTGGCATATATGTAGTAGGTGGTTTATCATTGTCATTCTGAAATTTGCAAGGCCTTCCCTGAAAAACACATCTTCTGGATGGGGAGCATATGTTGCTCTAAAACCTGGCTATATTTTTCAGCATTGATGGTGCTTTTCCATATGTGCAATCTGACCATTCTATACACAGTAATGCACCCCCATACCATCAGAGATGCAGGCTTCTACCCTTAGTGCTGATTAGGGATGATCGAACGGTTCGGGTCGACCATCGGTTCGACCCGAACATTGGATGTTCGATATTCGGCCGAATACCGAACTATTTGCGGCAAAAGTTCGGTATTCGGCCACCAGAACCGCCCAAAATGCACTGGGACAGGAACTGGGCTTTAAAAGCCCGTGATTGGCCCAGAAACGTCTGCAAAAGCCAATGAGGGGGCAGGAGTCTCCTAGGAACGTGATTGGAGTGACTACGGGGACCAGAGGCCAATCAGGAGTGAATACGCCCCACACTATATAAGATGGCCCCGCCTAACCCCTAGCACAGTTATCCAGAGCCTGTTGAAGAGAGTTGAAGCAGTTCTGTCTGACTCCTGCTCGCTACACTACATTTCCTATATATCGAGTGGTTCTAAAGCTCCATATAGCAGAATTGTATTTAGCTTACAGCCAGTGTAGTTAGATACAGCGATTGTGCTGGTTCTTAGAGTTACAAAAAAAAAAAAAAAAACTTAAGGGACAGTGTCAGTCTTCTGCTGTATGGAGCTTTCTATTTAGTGGAAAGGGATATCTAGTGTAGTTAGGGAACTTTGTACTACATTAGTTAGATTTGAAAATTTAGTTTCTGTAGGGAAAGTGTGAGGGTTCTGTTTAGTGAGCACGTGGCACAGTGCTGCTCTATCACAGCAGGTGTACGTGCTTGCTAGGCAGCAAAATACAGTGACAACTTAACGCCTGTTGTTCAAAGCGTTAGGTGCACTGTACAAAAGCCTTTGCAACTGTGCGTGACACGCAACTGCTGTGCTGTATCCAGCGACAACTGTGGGTCGCATAGCAGTGTGCGTTTTTCACCGCACACAGTTGCCAACGCATCAGTGACAACCTAACGCCTGTTGTTCAAAGCGTTAGGTCCACTGTGCAAAAGCCTTTGCAACTGTGCGTGACACATCTGCTGTGCTGTATCCAGCGACAACTGTGGGTCGCATAGCAGTGTGCGTTTTTCACCGCACACAGTTGCCAACGCATCAGTGACAACCTAACGCCTGTTGTTCAAAGCGTTAGGTCCACTGTGCAAAAGCCTTTGCAACTGTGCGTGACACATCTGCTGTGCTGTATCCAGCGACAACTGTGGGTCGCATAGCAGTGTGCGTTTTTCACCGCACACAGTTGCCAACGCATCAGTGACAACCTAACGCCTGTTGTTCAAAGCGTTAGGTCCACTGTGCAAAAGCCTTTGCAACTGTGCGTGACACATCTGCTGTGCTGTATCCAGCGACAACTGTGGGTCGCATAGCAGTGTGCGTTTTTCACCGCACACAGTTGCCAACGCATCAGTGACAACCTAACGCCTGTTGTTCAAAGCGTTAGGTCCACTGTGCAAAAGCCTTTGCAACTGTGCGTGACACATCTGCTGTGCTGTATCCAGCGACAACTGTGGGTCGCATAGCAGTGTGCGTTTTTCACCGCACACAGTTGCCAACGCATCAGTGACAACCTAACGCCTGTTGTTCAAAGCGTTAGGTCCACTGTGCAAAAGCCTTTGCAACTGTGCGTGACACATCTGCTGTGCTGTATCCAGCGACAACTGTGGGTCGCATAGCAGTGTGCGTTTTTCACCGCACACAGTTGCCAACGCATCAGTGACAACCTAACGCCTGTTGTTCAAAGCGTTAGGTCCACTGTGCAAAAGGCTTTGCTACTGTGCGTGACACATCTGCTGTGCTGTATCCAGCGACAACTGTGGGTCGCATAGCAGTGTGCGTTTTTCACCGCACACAGTTGCCAACGCATCAGTGAGAAATATGCCTGGTAGACCAAGAAAAGGCATACCTGGCCCTGCTGTGGAAAGGGGCACAGCTTCTAGGGTGTCTAGAGGCAGGGGTGGACGGGGTGGTCAGTCCTCAGCCAGGCCACCATTTGGATTTTTCTCCGGCAGTGGCCAAGCTATACGTCCACAGTATGTACAGGAGGTGGTGGACTATATGAACAAACCCTCATCATCGGCATCATCTGCAACTACAGTGACCCAGGCAGAGAAAAGTGGTCAGTCTTCTGCAGTTGTCAGAACAAATACAGATGAGTCCATGTCCACCTCATGTCCTCCCTTAGACCCAACTTCAGACATGGCAGAGGAGTCAGCTGAGCTGTTTGACCACAGTGTCGGCCATCTACTCCAGCCTGATGCTCAGTCCTTTATGGAGTCTGATGTTGGGTCTGAGTTTGAGGAGGAGGCAGAGCAAACAAGAGGGGAGAGCAGACGGCCCGCTCCATCTAAGGCCGCACCTGTTGTCTCCCAGGCCAGGCCTGATGCTCAGTCTTTGATAGAATCAGATGTTGGGTCTGAGTTTGAGGAGGAGGCAGAGCAAACAAGAGGGGAGAGCAGACGGCCCGCTCCATCTAAGGCCGCACCTGTTGTCTCCCAGGCCAGGCCTGATGCTCAGTCTTTGATGGAGTCAGATGTTGGGTCTGAGGTTGAGGAGGAGGCAGAGCAAGCAAGAGGGGAGAGCAGACGGCCTACTCCATCTAAGGCCGCACCTGTTGTCTCCCGGGCCACTATACACACCTCATCTTGCTGGGCCTTTTTTGAGACATCCCATGCAGATAAAACAGTTGCGATCTGCAAGATTTGTAAGAAGGGTATAAAACGTGGCAAAAATGTCAACCACCTGGGTACAAGCTGCCTAAACAGGCATTTGACAACCCACCACTCGGCCCGTTGGCAGGAGCATTTAAAGAACCCACAAAAGGGCCAAAGATCGGTCAGTCGGCCTCCTAGTTCTCCTCGCGCTCCTCCTCATGCTCCACCTGCTCCACCTGCACATCAGTCTGTTCCTGGCCCTGCTATAGTCACTCGTCACCTGTTGGCAGCCTCCACTGGCAGGGATGATGATATAGCAGGCAGTGTCGCATCTACCTCCAGCACACCACCAGCTGTAACATCTAGACGCCAAATTTCGATTCCACACATGCTGGAACGAAAAAAAATGTATACTCCCCGCCACCCACATGCCCAGCGTCTAAACAGTAGTTTGGCTAAACTACTGGCTCTGCAACTATTACCATTTAACCTGGTAGAGTCTGCTCCCTTCCGTGACTTCGCAAAATGTGCAGTTCCACAGTGGCAGGTGCCAAGTCGGCATTACTTTTCCCGTAAGGCCCTGCCATCCCTATACCAACATGTGGAAGGCAATGTAGTGTCGTCCCTGGCCAAGTCAGTCAGCCGTAAGATACACTTGACGGCTGACACTTGGTCAAGCAAACATGGGCAGGGACGGTACATTTCTGTCACTGCTCACTGGGTGACACTGCTTGCCAGCGGAAGGGATTGTAGCCAGGGCTCGGTGCTGCAGCCAGTGTTGCCCCCACGTCTGCAAACAGCTGGTGGTGTCGCTGATCCGGGTAGATCGATCACTTCTACCCCCTCCTGCTCCTCCTCCTCTACCTCCTCCATGCCCTCCTATGCAGAATGGTCCTTTGAATAAGATGAGGTACCACGTAAACGTTCAAAGGGCCATTCTATGTCTCAGGCCAAAAGGTGTCACGCAGTGCTGCAGCTTGTGTGTCTAGGGGACAGGCAGCACACTGCCCCTCAGATTCTTGGGGCTCTGCAGGCACAGGCCCAGAGGTGGTTGACACCACGCCAGCTGCAGCCAGGGATGGTGGTTACTGATAATGGGTCAAACCTCCTAGCCGCCCTTCGTCAGGGAAAGTTAACCCATGTGCCATGCCTGGCGCATGTCCTGAATCTCGTGGTACAGCGGTTTTTGAACTCGTACCCGGGAATGCAGGATGTGCTAAGGATGGCAAGAAGGGTGTGCAGTCACTTCAGGCGGTCGTACAGTGCCACTGCACGTTTGGCCGAAGTGCAGCGCGAGTTTCACCTGCCGGTACACCGCCTCATCTGTGACATGCCCACCCGCTGGAACTCCACCTTGGCTATGCTGCAGCGCCTGTACACACAGCAGAGGGCCCTCAATGAATACCTATGCGAGTACGGCACCAGCACTGGCTCTGCGCGCCTGGGCTTCTTTTCACCACGGCAGTGGCTTTTGATTAAGGATGCATGCGCTGTCCTCTCGCCATTTGAGGAGGCCACAAGCATGGTCAGCCGGGACAGCGCATGCATCAGTGACACCCTACCGGTACTGTTTTTGTTGGAGCACACTCTGCGTGGCATTATGGACAGGGCACTGGAGGCAGAGCAGCAGGAGGAAGAGGAGGACTTCCTTGCCTCTCAAGGCCCCCTTTATCCTGAGAATCCTGACCCCATTATGCCTAGCTCCCAGAGGCCCGAGCAGGATCCAGGGGTGGAAGAGGAGGAGGAGGACGATTCTGCGGGAACTTTTGCAGGGTTTGAGGAGGAGGAAGACATGCGGCAATCTGCAAGGCCTAGTTTGACTCCCTCGGGACACTTTGGAGTAGTACGTGGCTGGGAGGAGGAGGAGCCCGTTGAAGATAATGTCGTTATGAGTGACCCCGAGGAGTCAGCTTCTCAGGCCTTCGCTAATTTGCGACGCATGGGAAACATCATGCTCCAGAGCCTGCGAAAGGACCCCAGAATCAAGGCCATTAAAGAGACTAACCACTATTGGTTGGCCACCCTACTTGACCCCCGGTACAAGTGTAAAGTCTCGGAGCTTTTCCCATCCACCCAGAGAGTCCCCAGGTTTAAATCCCTTGAGGACAGTCTCAAGAGGAATCTGGTGAACATGTTCCCCGACTCCCGTAGGGTGCAGGGGCGGGGACAACCTACCATGGATTCTACTGGTGGTCACGAGAGGAGCGTTGGAGAAGGCGTGCGGTTGACGGATGCCTTTCGGTCTTTTTTTAGTCCTCACCGCCCAGGCCTCTCAGCTGCCACATCGCATCGACACCGTCTGCATCACATGGTGGACGATTACGTGAGGGCACAAAGTGACACAGAGGGCTTTTCATGTGACGAATCCGATCCACTGGCATACTGGGTCTTAAGATTAGACCACTGGCCAGAACTGGCCCAGTATGCCATGGAGTTGTTGGCCTGCCCTGCTTCCAGTGTCCTATCGGAACGGGCATTCAGCGCAGCAGGAGGATTCGTCACAGACCATCGAACGAGACTCTCCACCGACTCAGTCGACCGTTTGACATTCATTAAGATGAATCAGTCGTGGATATCAAGCTTTGATGCACCTGATGCAGACCTTGTAGACTAGGCTATCGTTGTGATGTGGCAGTTGAGCCTCAGTTTAAGCCTGGACCATGGTGCCACCCTCAAACCCTCCTCTCATTCTCTTTACGTTCACAGAACCTCATTTTGGTTATGACAAAAACGACAATGTTTGCGCACCTGTTCCACAGGTGCACACCTTTACAATTTTTGGGCCTCCTTCAACACCAGCTCTTTGGGGTTAAGGTGGGGAGGCTATGCTAAAACAAAAACGACAATGTTTGCGCACCTGTTCCACAGGTGCACACCTTTACAATTTTTGGGCCTCCTTCAACACCAGCTCTTTGGGGTTAAGGTGGGGAGGCTATGCTAAAACAAAAACGACAATGTTTGCGCACCTGTTCCACAGGTGCACACCTTTACAATTTTTGGGCCTCCTTCAACACCAGCTCTTTGGGGTTAAGGTGGGGAGGCTATGCTAAAACAAAAACGACAATGTTTGCGCACCTGTTCCACAGGTGCACACCTTTACAATTTTTGGGCCTCCTTCAACACCAGCTCTTTGGGGTTAAGGTGGGGAGGCTATGCTAAAACAAAAACTACAATGTTTGCGCACCTGTTCCACAGGTGCACACCTTTACAATTTTTGGGCCTCCTTCAACACCAGCTCTTTGGGGTTAAGGTGGGGAGGCTATGCTAAAACAAAAACGACAATGTTTGCGCACCTGTTCCACAGGTGCACACCTTTACAATTTTTGGGCCTCCTTCAACACCAGCTCTTTGGGGTTAAGGTGGGGAGGCTATGCTAAAACAAAAACTACAATGTTTGCGCACCTGTTCCACAGGTGCACACCTTTACAATTTTTGGGCCTCCTTCAACACCAGCTCTTTGGGGGTTAGGGTGGGGAGGCTATGCTAAAACAAAAACTACAATGTTTGCGCACCTGTTCCACAGGGGCACACCTTTACAATTTTTGGGCCTCCTTCAACACCAGCTCTTTGGGGTTAAGGTGGGGAGGCTATGCTAAAACAAAAACTACAATGTTTGCGCACCTGTTCCACAGGTGCACACCTTTACAATTTTTGGGCCTCCTTCAACACCAGCTCTTTGGGGGTTAGGGTGGGGAGGCTATGCTAAAACAAAAACTACAATGTTTGCGCACCTGTTCCACAGGTGCACACCTTTACAATTTTTGGGCCTCCTTCAACACCAGCTCTTTGGGGTTAAGGTGGGGAGGCTATGCTAAAACAAAAACTACAATGTTTGCGCACCTGTTCCACAGGTGCACACCTTTACAATTTTTGGGCCTCCTTCAACACCAGCTCTTTGGGGGTTAGGGTGGGGAGGCTATGCTAAAACAAAAACTACAATGTTTGCGCACCTGTTCCACAGGTGCACACCTTTACAATTTTTGGGCCTCCTTCAACGCCAGCTCTTTGGGGTTAAGGTGGGGAGGCTATGCTAAAACAAAAACTACAATGTTTGCGCACCTGTTCCACAGGGGCACACCTTTACAATTTTTGGGCCTCCTTCAACACCAGCTCTTTGGGGGTTAGGGTGGGGAGGCTATGCTAAAACAAAAACTACAATGTTTGCGCACCTGTTCCACAGGGGCACACCTTTACAATTTTTGGGCCTCCTTCAACACCAGCTCTTTGGGGTTAAGGTGGGGAGGCTATGCTAAAACAAAAACTACAATGTTTGCGCACCTGTTCCACAGGTGCACACCTTTACAATTTTTGGGCCTCCTTTAACACCAGCTCTTTGGGGGTTAGGGTGGGGAGGCTATGCTAAAACAAAAACTACAATGTTTGCGCACCTGTTCCACAGGGGCACACCTTTACAATTTTTGGGCCTCCTTCAACACCAGCTCTTTGGGGTTAAGGTGGGGAGGCTATGCTAAAACAAAAACTACAATGTTTGCGCACCTGTTCCACAGGTGCACACCTTTACAATTTTTGGGCCTCCTTCAACACCAGCTCTTTGGGGGTTAGGGTGGGGAGGCTATGCTAAAACAAAAACTACAATGTTTGCGCACCTGTTCCACAGGTGCACACCTTTACAATTTTTGGGCCTCCTTCAACGCCAGCTCTTTGGGGTTAAGGTGGGGAGGCTATGCTAAAACAAAAACTACAATGTTTGCGCACCTGTTCCACAGGGGCACACCTTTACAATTTTTGGGCCTCCTTCAACACCAGCTCTTTGGGGTTAAGGTGGGGAGGCTATGCTAAACAAAAACTACCATGTTTGCGAACCTGTTCCACAGGTGCACACCTTTACAATTTTTGGGCCTCCTTCAAAGCCAGCTCTTTGGGGTTATGGTGGGGAGGCTCCGCCAACACCAAAACTACCATGTTTGCGCACCTGTTCCACATGTGCACACCTTCATAATTTTTACGCCTTCTTCAACACCAGCTCTTTGGGCTTACAGTGGTATGGCTCCGCCAACACCCAAACAACAATTTTTGCGCACCTGTCACACAGATGCATATCATTGTAATTTTTTTCCTTACAAAGGCAATTATTGCTTTCATTACCAGCACTTTCATAGGGATATGGTGTCAAGGCATCGTCCGCACCACCAAATGCCCAATTTTTAAGCATCCTTTACTTCTATTCAAAGTCAAGAGACAACAGTATTCATCCAAAACATCTCTAATCTTGTTCACTCTGCACTACATTGTGGCCCCTACCCCTAACCCTCAATGTATCCGTGCATATATGTCTGTTTCTTGTGAGATTTCAAGTTAAAGTGCACCAAACACCATTTTACATGAAATAAAGTGCATCTACATACATCTTTGGACTTCTTGAAACATTTGGTAATAATAGCCCCATTGTGGAAATACACCCGTTAATTATATGCACATTTAAAGAGACAGCACCTTTTTCCAAAAAAACCTCTAATCTTGTTCCCAGTGCACTGCATTATGTCCCCATCATACACATTGGCTGAGCCGTTGATTAGGAGCAAAAGAAAGGTGCGGTTAAGCAAAAAAGTCATTTTTGAAGGTTTAGTATGCTGTAATTCTGGTTCTGGACATGCTACAGAGCTGAAACTTCACAGGTACACCTTTTAGAACCCCCAGACACTAAATCCAAAGAAATCTCTTTTTTTTTTTTTTTTTTTTTTTAATTTTTTCAATAATTGGCTATCTATCAAAAACGACAATTTTTAAGAACTTTTTTTTGTGTGATTAATAGTCCCTGGGGCATGACCCAGAACCCTAGGCACTTTTTAGGGACATTTATTGGGTTTTAGGGCTTAAAAATGGTGTTTTTTGATTACAGAAGTTCGGGTCCCATTGATTTCAATGGGGTTCTGAAATCCGAACCGAACTTTCGTGAAGTTCGGGTGTTCTGGTCGAACCGAACTTTTCAAAAGTTCGATCATCCCTAGTGCTGATAACAAGCCAGAAGGTCCTTCTCTTTAGTCTAGAGCAGGGGTCTCCAAAGTATGACCCTCCAGTTGTTCAGAAACTACAGTTCCCATCATGCTTAGTCATATCTGTGAATGTCAGAGTTTTACAATGCCTTATAGGACGTGTAGTTCCACAAAAGCTGGAGAGCCATAGTTTAGAGATCCCTGGTCTAAAGGATAAAGCACTCATGGTTGCCAAAAATAATGTCTAATTGTCTGACCACAGAACAGTTTTCCATTTTGCAACTGTAGCACCCTCCTATGTAGGTGCTAGAGAATGAGTATATAAAACAAGAAAGAGCTGCGCTTGGAACAATCAATTCAATAAAAGCGAATAAAAAAGATATCAAACAAAAAATCTTTATAGCAGCAGCTAATGTTATTTTACATTTTTGGTATATACTAAGACCACACATTCATCGTTTTAGTCATATGTGGGGTTTTATTCGCATTTGAGCGCCGGGTGAGTGGGCTTTTATTGTTACATATAGTTACATAGTAGGTGAGGTTGAATAAAGACAATATTCCATCCAGTTCAACCTGTGTAGGTGTGTGTGGCTGTAATCATCTCACATACCCCTGAATGTTCTGATCCTTGAGATGTAAGTCTAAGAGTCTTTTGAAAGCCACCATACTACCCGCATAAACCACCTCTTGTGGTAGAGAATTCCACAATCTTGTAGCCCTAACAGTAAAGAACCCCCCACGTTGCCTGAGGTTAAAATGCTTCTCCTCTAATCGCATTGTATGCCCTCGAGTCCTCATGCAATCCCTTCGAATGAACAGCTTTTTTTCTAAGCTGGGATCCCCATTAAGATATTTATAAATTGCTATCATGTCCCCCCTCAGACGTCTCTTCTCCAGGGAGAATAAATCGAGCGATTGTAGACGCTCTTCATAGTCAAGGTCCTCCAATCCCCTAATTAGTTTAGTTGCCCTTCTCTGGACTCTCTCCAGCTCCAACACATCCCTCCTGAGGACTGGCGACCAGAACTGGACAGAATACTCCAGATGCGGTCGGACCAGAGTTTTATAAAGTGGAAGGATTATAGTCTTATCTCTGGAATACATCCCTTTTTTTATGCATGCTAATATTCTGTTGGCTTTGGAAGCTGCCGCTTGACATTGCATGCTGTTGCCTAATCTATCATCAACCAAGACTCCCAGATCCTTCTCCATTTTTGATTTCCCCAAGGGTTCCCCTCCTAACGTGTATTGTGTTTTTATGTTTTTAGTCCCCAAGTGCAAAACCTTACACTTCTCCACGTTAAACCTCATTTGCCATGTCATTGCCCACTCTGTAATTTTGTCCAGGTCATTCTGTAGGATATCTGCTTAATGCAGTGCAGTTATTGCCCTGGCCAATTTTGTGTTATCTGCAAAAACTGATATCAAACTACTGATCCCGACCTCAATGTTGTTTATGAATAAATTGAACAAGGTTGGTCCCAGGACTGAGCCCTGGGGCACCGCGCTTACAACCTCAGACCAGTCTGAGTATGCGCTGTTTATTACCACCCTTTGGACACGCCCTTTAAGCCAATTCCGTATCCAAGAGCAAACCCTGCTGTCGATACCTGCAGACCTTATTTTATAAATTAAGCGCTTGTGGGGAACTGTATCAAACGCCTTAGCGAAATCCAAGTACACCACATCCACTGGTCTCCCCCTATCTAGCTCACAGCTCACCTCCTCGTAGAATGTTAATAGACTGGTTTGACAAGAACGCCCATTTGTAAACCCGTGCTGATTACTGCTGATGATGTTGTTGTCTTTAGCAAACTCTACGATATAGTCCCTTATACACCTATATATGAAAAAAAAAGATATATTTAAATAAACTAGGACAACAGCAGCTGCACATATGTCAGGATATAAACATACACAATATATAAAATATATAAAATAATAAGTAATATTACTTGCACAACTAAATATGATGTGTATATTATTCGTTGTCCTTGCGGTCTGCAATACATAGGTCGGACCAAGCGGATGTTGGTCACAAGACTCAATGAGCATGTGGCCAACATCCGCAAAGGTTTCCCTGGCCATAGCCTTTCAAAGCACTTCGCCTTGTGCCACAACAAGGACCCTTTGAAATTATGATTATTTTTTAATCATAATTTTAACATTTGGAATTTTTTCAATTTGCACATATGTCTTGTGTATATTTGCTGTGTTGTTGATTTATGTATGTATTTTTATTGCACAAGATGGCGCTGTAATGTGCTGTTCTGTGGGATTGTTTCTTTCCTTAGGGAGATGGCGCTGCTATATTTACATATTTTGCATATTCTAATTTAGCTTTATATTCCTTTGTCACATTAATGATTAAATGCTGACTGGCTTTGAGAGTATTCCCTTGGATATCACCAAGGATTTTTTATGCTCCCTGTGATTATGGGGGCTTGGTATATGGTATATGGTGTAGCTGGGTCCGTATACATATAATATAATTAAATAAAATTTTTTATGCCAAATATGCAGATTTGCCACATATTGTTCCTATTTATTTAGGCATCTTTGGGCTTATTGTATTTTAATTTTGGCTTTAACAATTTTGCTGCCCATAATAGACTAATTCTGGTTATGTTCCAGAGCATAATGAACATCCGGCGGATGTTCTCCATTAGTTGAGTGCCGCTCGTTCCGTCCTGGGAACATAAATGTGCGCAATGCTGTCCGCAAACCACGCCCCTGACGGCGTCATTGTTGACAAAATGCCGCGTCGGGCAGGCTACGGAACGTGTGACGTAATTGCGCTGGAGGACGCAGCGGCCATCTTCTTGGAAGTAAATAACCCACACTGTTTATACGCTGAAGCCATCCTGATAGAATGTGAGTTTATTTTGTTATTTAATAAAGCACTACTTTAATTTAACTTACTGCACTATGAGCCTTTTCACTATTTTTGGGGCCATATGAGGATCTGTGACTGATCTGCCATTCATGTTCCTGAGAACTTATGGAGATCTGTGGTTAAGTTTGGATGAACCAGCGTGGAGATTATTTATCTGGTGCAGTCTTATCAGCCTGACGGTAAGGGTCGGTGTGTTTGGTGACATCTGGTGGTGGTGATATGTTTAACCCAGCAATACCATCTTGGAATCACAGACATTTGCTGATTTAAACCGAATAGGACTACACAGATTTTTTTGGAACTTATACGCTTGTTCTCTAGCGCTGCACCTATTATTTTATAGAGAGTGAATATAGTTTTGGCTCTCTCTGCCTATCAGAGGAGCAGCAGGCAAATTCTATATTGCTTTCTGCTTAACAGAGAGCAGGATCTGTGAGTTAGGTCTGCTCATGGTGCTCAGTGTGTGATTCATCTGGTCTAGGGGAGTGTTTCACACTGGTCCAATAGGGAGGCATATTGGACAGTGGAGGAAACCTGACCAATGGGTACACAGGCTTTAATACAGCCCCAGTGATTGGCACAGACTGCTTGTCTCGGTGCATTGTGGGGTGTGGTATAAAAGCCAGGAGCACATGTGCTGCGGGTCTTTGGCTGGTGAGCAGAGTCCCGGAGGGAGGGTGGCAGCTGTCTCCTCCTCTGTAGCAGTGGCATGCGGTCACAGGCAGTCGGCCTGATGACCAGAAAGGAAAGAGCTGAACCCTGAGGTCCATGAGAGCTAACTGGAGGGGTTGAGAAACTGGAAACCCTTGAAAAACAGTATCGTGAGTAAAGGGGATCGTGTCTAGGGGCCTGACCTGAGGGGGCCACCCCGGTATAGGATAGTCAGAGGATGGGTGTCAGCAGGTGGAGCGAAAGGGGGGTACTAGAAGTGTATACCAAAGATAATTCATCCTAACAAGTAATCCTAAATTCATCTAAGTGGGAAGGTGAATCAGCAGCCTGGCTGCATCTTCAGACAGGAATCCTCATCTATTGTGAATAGTTCAAGTTGGAGTATCCCACTCTTCCCTTCTCCCATCCCTAATTTAAATAAAACCACAAAATCAACTACATCCCCTAGACTGTTATCCCCTAGACTGTTATTTGACTGAGCCAGAGAGTAAAGAGTTAAATTTTGTGTGCTGCAGTTGCTAATGGTTACCCAAGGGGACCTGAAAGTGTAATATCCAGCAGTCCTCAATGGGGTAGTGCTACACAATAAACCTTTTTAAATTAGCTTTTGCCCAGAGAAGACGGCATTGTTATTGGATCATGTTCAGATATGGCTTCTTCTTTGCGTGATAGAGCTTTAACTTGCATTTTTGGATGGCATGGTGAACTGTGTCAACAGTGATTTTTGGAACTATTCCTGAGCTCATGCAGTAATGTCGATCACAGAATCATGTCTGATTAATGCAGTGTCACCTGAGGGCCCAAAGATCATGGGCATGTAATATTGCATTTCGGCCTTGTCCCTTGAGCACAGAGATTTGTCCAGATTCTCTGAACCTTTTGATGATATTATGTACTGTAGATTATGATACATTTAAAGTCTTTGCATTTTACATTGAGGAACATTATTTTGACATTGTTCAATCATTTTTAGATGCAGCTTTTCAGATTGGTGAACCTCTGTCTATCTTTACTTCTGAGGCACTCTGACTCTCTAAGATGCTCTTTTTACATCCAATAATTTTACTGACCTGTTGATCATTTAATCTAATTAGTTGCAGAATGTTCTCCAGGCTCTACCTTGTTAGTACCCCTTACCTTTTTTTAAGTATTTGAGTATTTGAAACACAGTCTATTATACAACAGGAAAAAAAAGTCTTCCTCAATAGGGTAAAATATACATTGTATGCACTACAGCCAGGTCCATAAATATTGGGACATTGACACAATTCTAATCCTTTTGGCTCTATACACCACCGCAATGGATTTGAAATGAAACAAACAAGATGTGCTTTAACTGCAGACTTTCAGCTTTAATTTGAGGGTATTTACATCCAAATCAGGTGAACGGTGTGGGAATTACAACAGTTCGTATATGTGCCTCCCACTTTTTAAGGGACAAAAAGTAATGGGACAGATTAACAATCATAAATCAAACTTTCCCTTTTTACTACTTGGTTGCAAATCCTTTGCAGTCAATTACAGCCTGAAGTCTGGAATGCATAGACATCACTAGATGCTGGGTTTCATCCCTGGTGATCCTCTGCCAGGCCTCTACTGCAACTGTCTTCAGTTCCTGCTTGTTCTTGGGGCATTTTCCCTTCAGTTTTGTCTTCAGCAAGAGAAATGCATGCTCAATCAGATTCAGGTCAGATGATTGACTTGGCAATTGCATACCCTTTTACTTCTTTCCATTACAAAACTCTTTGGTTGCTTTCGCAGTATGCTTCAGGTCATTGTCCATCTGCACTGTGAAGTGCCGTCCAATGAGTTCTGAAGCATTTGGCTTAATGTTGTGAGCAGATAATATTGCCCGAAACACTTCAGAATTCATCCTTTTGTCAGCAGTCACATCATCAATAAATACAAGTGAACCAGTTGCATTGGCAGCCATACATGCCCTCGCCATGACACTACCACCACCATGCTTCACTGATGTGGTGGTATGCCTTTGATCATGAGCAGTTTCTTTCCTTCTCCATACTCTTCTCTTCCCATCACTCTGGTAGAAGTTGATCTTGGTCTCATCTGTCTATAGGATGTTGTTCCAGAACTGTGAAGGCTTTTTTAGATGTTGTTTGGCAAACTCTAATCTCGCCTTCCTGTATTTTAGGCTCACCAATGGTTTACATCTTGTGGTGAACACTCTGGTGAAGTGTTCTCTTGATTGTTGACTTTGACACACATACACCTACCTCCTGGAGAGTGTTCTTGATCTGGCCAACTGTTGTGAAGGGTGTTTTCTTCACCAGGGAAAGAATTCTTTGGTCATCCACCACAGTTGTTTTCCATGGTCTTCTATACAAACAAGAGAAATTGGCCCGCGGGACTTTGTGTGAGGTATGTGTTTGGTGGCTGGAGAAAAATGAAATACACAATCGATAAAAGCAATATTTGTTTTATTGCATAATATGCACAGGTTGTAAAAATACAAATAGTAACATGTGCTCAGTGGCACATGCTGTAGCTCAAAGGCTATAATATGAATAATATACAACACAGGCAATGTTAAATCACATGTTGGCAAACAACTTGGTGTGACCACTCATTTACAAACATAACATGAATAGTGTGCTGAGATGACATGACAGTAGAATATATGACATTGTGATCTGACGCGTTTCGGGAGCAATGTCTCCCTTCTTCAGAGATCAATATGTTCAAAATATATCTATAAAAGAACACTGTTGTTTAGATATGCAATAACACTATGGTTTTTGAATGAAAAATTTCAATCAAATAATGAGAACTCGATGGAGTATAAGATACTCACAACTCAATGAGACTTGAATGGAGAGATTGAATTCCTGTGTGGCAGCGGCGTGTTGTGTCTGACCCGGGAGCTGAAGGGTCCCAATGTAATGGCAACCAGAGAAGGGGGTCCATGGTAGGTAGGTGATGAGTGTACAAATAAGAAAAAGCACCTTCCAACCTGTCATGTGTAAAAGTATAAATAGTAGTGAGGAGGTAGCAAATGCTGCCAATTGAGAATAGCAAACATGATGTGTATGAGGTGGGAAGGGCTGGTGTGGGAGGAAAATAGAGATCCCCAATTGAAACATGAGTGAGCTGGAGGGAAGAAAGCACCATAAAGTGAAGGGGAAGAAATGATGACGGTGTATCAAAGCAAAGTCCAGGATGAGAAAGGGGAAAAGTGAAATCATGAGTGGAGGTGTGGAACAGCTGACCCGAGAAGAGTAATTGAGAGGAGAGAGTCAATCAGAAAGGAATGGTGGGGGAATAGCTCAGTGACTGACCTACCAAATGGATCGAGGCCAGCAGCACAGATGGGACCCTAACGTCATGCGGCGGGTATAGAGAGATCAGACAGAGCAGCAGCGTCTGTGATCTTGTGGAGGAGAGGAACGCTGAGAGCGGACCTCTCCGACCCGTAGATGTACAGGCACGCATGCAGCGTGGTGACGTCAGTGAAAGCACTGACGCACAACGTTGGAGGTGCGGCATGACGCCGATGTACAGGTGGACCCGCTCGTCCCATAGAAGGGGAGGGGCGGGGACAGCAAGGGAGAGAGGGACTCCCTCTTCGTACATCGCAGCTCCCGGGGCTAGAACCCGCCGCATGACGTTAGGGTCCCATCTGTGCTGCCGGCCTCGGATCCATTTGGTAGGTCAGTCACTGAGCTATTCCCCCACCATTCCTTTCTGATTGACTCTCTCCTCTCAATTACTCTTCTCGGGTCAGCTGTTCCACACCTCCACTCATGATTTCACTTTTCCCCTTTCTCATCCTGGACTTTGCTTTGATACACCATCATCATTTCTTCCCCTTCACTTTATGGTGCTTTCTTCCCTCCAGCTCACTCTTGTTTCAATTGGGGATCTCTATTTTCCTCCCACACCAGCCCTTCCCACCTCATACACATCATGTTTGCTATTCTCAATTGGCAGCATTTGCTACCTCCTCACTACTATTTATACTTTTACACATGACAGGTTGGAAGGTACTTTTTCTTATTTGTACACTCATCACCTACCTACCATGGACCCCCTTCTCTGGTTGCCATTACATTGGGACCCTTCAGCTCCCGGGTCAGACACAACACTCCGCTGCCACACAGGAATTCAATCTCTCCATTTAAGTCTCATTGAGTTGTGAGTATCTTATACTCCATCGAGTTCTCATTATTTGATTGAAAATTTTCATTCAAAAACCATAGTGTTATTGCATATCTAAACAACAGTGTTCTTTTATAGATATATTTTCAACATATTGATCTCTGAAGAAGGGAGACATTGCTCCCGAAACGCGTCAGATCACGATGTCATATATTCTACTGTCATGTCATCTCAGCACACTATTCATGTTATGTTTGTAAATGAGTGGTCACACCAAGTTGTTTGCCAACATGTGATTTAACATTGCCTGTGTTGTATATTATTCATATTATAGCCTTTGAGCTACAGCATGCGCCACTGAGCACATGTTACTATTTGTATTTTTACAACCTGTGCATATTATGCAATAAAACAAATATTGCTTTTATCGATTGTGTATTTCATTTTTCTCCAGCCACCAAACACGTACCTCACACAAAGTCCCGCGGGCCAATTTCTCTTGTTTGTATATATATTTTGGGATGGAGGAGTGTTTTGGTGGGAACCAGATCATTGCCCCTTTTTGAATCCATGGTCTTCTGGGTCTTTTGGTGTTGCTGAGCTCACCGATGCGTTCTTTCTTTTTAAGGATGTTCCAAACAGTTGATTTGGCCACACCTAATGTTTGTGCTATCTTTCTGATGGGTTTGTTTTGTTTTTTTTCAGCCTAATGATGGCTTGCTTCACTGATAGTGACAGCTCTTTGGATCTCATATTGAGAGTTGACAGCAACAGATTCCAAATGCAAATAGCACACTTGAAATTAACTCTGGACCTTTTATCTGCTCCTTGTATATGGGATAATGAGGGAATAACACACACATGGCCATGGAACAGCTGAGCAGCCAATTGTCCCATTACTTTTGGTCCCGTAAAAAGTGGGAGGCACATATACAAACTGTAGTAATTCCTACACCTTTCACCTGATTTGGATGTAAATACCCTCAAATTAAAGCTGAAAGTCTGCAGTTAAAGCACATCTTGTTTGTTTCATTTCAAATCCATCGTGGTGGTGTATAGAGCCAAAAATATTAGAATTGTGTTGATGTCCCAATATTTATGGACCTGACTGTATATGGACTACAATGGAATTCCAGCTTAAACCTAACTAACCTTAAAAATGTTTCCTCCCCCCTCCTAATAGCTGATGTGATCCTTTACGTCAACCAGCAGTGGCTGCAGGGAACAGGAGAAAGCACTTGACAGTGACTAGAGTGGTGACATCTTCCACAGGCTCCTGTGGTCTATCTGTTGTCGGCACTCCCTCTTCTCCCCTGAAGCCGCTGGCTGACACAGGGCAGCCAGATCATGTGACCAGAACAGAGCGGATTGAAAATAGGTAAGCATATGCATCTTTATACACAAGTTAGGTGTTACACAGCATAGGTGTTAGGAGGGGGAAGAAGGGGAAATTTTTAAAGCTGGTTGGGTTTAAAAACTTACCGACCGCTTAACGACTATTTACGTCACTCGTTTAAAGCTAAATACTGGGGTTATTGCAGCAGATAGCTGCCATAACCCCGGTATTTTTGAAAACGGCGGGCGGTCAGCTATCAGATAAGGGTGGTTCCAGCGGTGGATTCGCCGCGGGATCACCCTTACGGTGCTGTGGAAGAGGTGCCCCCCTTCCCGCCGGCAGCGGGGAAAACGACCCGGTCCCGGATCTTCTGAGACAGGAAGTCGAATGAGGGCAAGATTGTCCTCACTCGACTCTATCGACTTGGAGGACCGGAGCGACAGCAAACGTCGTTGCCTAGAAACCGGTTTAAAGGGCCGATTTCTTTTCAACGTTTTTTTTTTTTTGTTCCTTTTTTAGTGTAGTTGTGAGATCTGAGGTCTGTTTGACCCCAGATCTCACAATAAAGAGGACCTGTCATGCCTATTTCTATTACAAGGGATGTTTATATTCCTTGTAATAGGAATAAAATAAAAATGATCAAATTTTTTTTTGTTTTTTGTTTTTTTTAATGGTGTAAAAATAAAAAATAATAAATAAAATAAAGAGAAAAAAATTAAAGTGCCCTGTCCCGTTAGCTCGCGCGCAGAAGCGAACGCACACGGAAGTCCCGCCCACACATGTAAACGGTGTTCAAACCACACATGTGAGGTATCGCCGCAATCATTAGAGCGAGTGCAATAATTTCTCCCCTGTAACTCTAAGCTGATAACCTGTAGAATTTTTTAAAATGTCGCCTATGAAATTTTTAAGTAGCAAAGTTTGTCGCCATTCCGTGAGCGTGCACAATTTTGAAGCATGACATGTTGGGTATCTATTTACTCAGCGTAACATTATCTTTCAGATTATGGAAAAAATTCGGCTAACTTTACTTTTTTCTTATTTTTTAATTCAAAAAAGGGAATTTTTTCCCAAATAATTGCGTTTGGAAGACCGCTGCGCAAATACGGTGTGATAAAAAATATTGCAACAATCTCCATTTTATTCTCTAGGGTCTCTGCTAAAAAAAAATATATAATGTTTGGGGGTTCTAGGTAGTTTTCTAGCAAAAAAAAAAAAAAACAGATTTTAGCTTGTAAACACCAAGTGTCAAAAATAGGCCTGGAATTTCACTTTAATGCTTGCTTGCATGATGCAGAAGGAATGTTATATTGTAACTATCAGCCACCACTATGTGTGACTGTGAGCTGTCAGACTGTAATGTCACTGATTGCACCAGTCCCATAAACAGGAAACAGTCAGTGTGGTTCCTAATCATTTTGTCTTTGCTTGTAAACAATTGTCATCGACATTAATACCACTGGTATATTTATTTTTCTGTTTGTTTTGTAAAGAAAAAAATATTAAAAATAAACACAGCACAGTTTAAAAAAAAAAAACTAAAATAATGATCATGTAAAGAAATCATAACACTTTAAAAAACATAGTTTTTACATTCTTTTTGTCATTTTGCCAGCCTATATGGTGGTCAACTTTCTTGATATGGTGTCCTCAAGTGTGGTGCCTGACATCACCAAAGTTCTGCACATAAAACTCAGTAAATATTCATTATCAGAAACAGCAGACACACAACAGAATTTAGTCAAAGACTGAAGAAATGATATGAGGGATGGTCAGAGACTGTGGACATAATGCAAAAGATGGTTAGAGACTGTAGATAAGACAGAAGAGATGTTGAGAGTCTGAGGACTGAATAGAAGAGAGCGTCATAAACTGTGGACATGATACAAGAGATGATCAGCATCTAAAGGACATAATACAGGAGATGATCAGAGACTGCAGACACGATACAAGAGAAGGTCAAGAGACTATGGACATAATATCATAGATAGAGACTATGACCATGATAGAAGAGATGGTCAAAGACTGTGTGCATAATACAAAATATGATCAGAGACTTCAGGCATGGTACAAGAGATGGTTGGAGATTGTGAATATAATACAAGAGATTAACAGAGACTGTGAATATAATACAAGATATGGTCAGAGACTGCGGGCACGATACAAGAAATGGTCAGAGACTGTGGACGTTATACAAGATATGGTCAGAGACTGCGGGCACGATACAAGAAATGGTCAGAGACTGTGGACGTTATACAAGAGATGGTCAAAGACTGCGGGCATGATACAAGTTTTGGTCAAGAGATTATGGACATGATACAAGAGATAGTTGAGAACATGGGCATGATAGAAGAGAAGATCAGAGACTGCAGGCATGATACAAAAGAGGTCAGAAACTGCAGACATGCTGCAGGAGACTATTGGAGACTGTTAATATGATATAGGAGTTGTTGAAGACAGGGAAAATGATCTAAGAGACATTTATAGACTGTAGACATACTACATGAGACTGCTAGATATCACTGGTATAACAGAGATTTAATGTTCCTGCCAGGGCCCAGAGGACAGCATAAAAAGTGCCAAAGGGCCGCATGTGGCCCCAGACTGGATACCTGAGATATAAATAAATCTAAGCAATTTTAGCAGGATTCCCAGCCGTTTTGCTGGATGTGGGTCCACCAGGGTTATCGCTAGCAACAACAGCACATTTAAACTTGTTCTCCAAGTGTGAGCACTGAGACAAGGAACAGTTCAGTATCTTTGTTTTTTTTTGTTTTATTAAAAACTTGGATGGGAGAAGGGATGAGTGGGATACTCCTCTGGCTCAACTATATACAATGCGAGTGGGACAACTAGAAAAATGCCTGCCGACGCTGACTTGACGCTGGCTGAATGCCGGTCAACGCCGGTTGGTGCTGGTTAACACTGACTTGCTATCTGTTAACCCCAAACTGACTTCTGACACTCTCTTGTGGCACAAAGACCTTGTAAAAGCTTCCTTATCACTTTCCTTTGTGATAGCTACTTGTACATCTGCTGCAATGCTTAACTCTTCAGGGCCCGCACCGGCACTCTCTTTACACACACTTCTCTTCAGGGCTTCGACTCTGGCACCCCCTTTCTAAGCCTCCTACTGGTTAGCTGGCTCCTGGATCCCTCTGACCTTCTGGAGTGGTCCCCTATCCTAGGCAGACCCCTGGGCAGTTTACAGTACTCACGATACTGCTTTCCTGGAAACTTCTGCCCCAGCAGCTCCACTCGGTCCTCAGCACTCTGGATCCCTCTCTGCAGCTCAGCTCAGCCTTCTGTCCTCTAGGCGGACCGCCAAGGACCTTTCCATACACTGACAGGAGGAGAGACAGCCGTCACCCTCCTCCTGGGACTTTGCTTCCTGCCAAAGACCCCTGTCATGTGCTCCCCTCAGACGTATACCCCATCCCAGGATGCATTGCAGCAGATTTCACCCTCTGGGATAGATACAAGCCCTGGTGTGCTATTGGTCAGGTTTCCTCCACTGCCCAATAAGAGCCCTCCTTGGACACAGTGGGGAGACTCCCCAAGCTCAACAGGCACACCTGGGAACACATGACTGCCTAGCTGAACAATCAGACCCTCCCGATAAGCAGGCAGGGCCCCCCCTGCCTGCTTATGGGTTTTCCTAGCACCTACCTAGGAGGGTGCTACACAATATATTAATTAAGGCCTTATATGTCATGTAAACATGATATGGACAAATATGCGGAAATTAACCATATAGTTATTGTCAAGTTAACTAATGCTGCTTAATATGGTCTGGACATCTAGGTTTCAATGCCTTCTGGCCATTAAAGGTTTAAGCTTCAACTCTGTCAGAATCAAGAATGGGTTTATTTCTTCACACATAATGAACCCTATAAATAAGTATTTTTTCTTTATCCTGGAAATACCATGCTGTCATTTAAAGCAATTGGCTCAGCCCTTCCATAAGTAAATAAATGAAGGAAACGTGAGTGAGTACATTTTAAAGAGCATACAGAGATTATAAAGTGATACAAATTCCTACATACTGTAAATGAATGAGTGCTCTATACATTTCATAAGAAGATTGCAAAGAGATAAAACGTTCCACAATGAATGGTTCTGTTTAATGATTTACAAAATAATTTCCTGACTGCAGATATTAAAAGGAATAATTAATTTCTACTACATTTACCTTTGAAACAGAACATAGCCATAACCAAGAATGAAAGCAGGATTTCCATAATGGAATTTAATTTAAAAAAATCCTTCTTGGGCCAACCACATTTGTTAGGTAGTCCTAACAGCAAATAAACCAGAACCAGTTAATGGCAGTGTTTATTCATATCCATATCAAATTCCAGATTATGTAAGCAATCTTTCACAATGTGCATTAAAGCATTGGTATAAAACTTAGACCTTCTCTGTTGAAAGGCAAGTAGAGTGTTTATGGGGACCATTTTATACAGGAATTGCTGCAGCCAAAAATACCAGCAGATGGACCATATGGTATTTACCCTTTATTAAGGGTTAGGTGGACATTTATTCATGCTGCTTTTATGGTACTCTGGTACCATGTATAAATAAAAAAAAAAAAAAATTCTGCGCTAAGTCAAAAATTTTTGAATAAAATATGATGCAAAGAAAAGCTGCTTACACAGACCCATAGAACAAAGTCCACATAATATGTAACAAAATTGTGTAGTGCTAATAAATAAATAGTGAACAGATGAAAAAAAACAACTATAAATCGGTGAAATAGTATATGAGTGGTATGAACACTCTAAAGGTATAAATGGTATAAACCAATGAAGGAGGACTACAAGTGCCACGCCCCCGTTGTCGGTCCGAGATTTTCTATGTACACGCGAGACGCCGCAGCTTCGGTCTCTACACATGTGGGATTTATTTTGTAAATGTTCACCTGACACTATATTTTAGTAAGTGCACTTTTTAATAAATTAGTTTCTTTGTTTATGGTATCACGCTATGTGCCCCTTTCTTCTCCTTAACTGTTCATGTATGGGCCTTACTCATCATAATATGAGGATTGACTATATATTGACAGCAACTGAATCTGTCGCCTAAGTACAGTCTGAGGAGTGTTCCGTGGGATCCATTTGACCTTCTCCATTTTCCATTTGATTTGTGGTCTACCTATTTGCTCAGAAGGCCTTAAGGGTCTGGAAAGCAGCTCACCATATTTTGCTTTTCACGGGTATCACTCATGGATTTCTAATTAGACTCTCTGCTGTTATTGGGACTAGTGGTTCCTATCCAGTTTTTTTTCATCACTCCCTTTGGGCACTTCATTTTTTTCTTCACCTATGGACTTTTGATTATATTATTTTTCATCATATTGGAGGACTTATTTATGATATTGTTGCTGGGACTTGTAGTCCTCCTTCATGGTTTATACCATTTATACCTTTAGAGTGTTCATACCACTCATATACTATTTCACCGATTTTATTATGTTTTTTCCACCTGTTCACTATTTATTTATTAGCGCTACACAGTTTTGTTACATACTCTGGTACCATGGTTCTGTGTTTTCAGAGCATTTAGGCCTTTCTATTGTAGCACTGCCCCCTTGAGGACTGCCAGATGTCAAACCTACGGGTTCCCATGAGTTACCATTAGCAACCTTGACGTGCACCGTCTCTCTCTTTTCCTTCTTGGCTTTTTCAAATATCAGTCCAGGGGTATGGAGTTGTTTTTGTGTTTATTTATAAATTAGGATTGGGAGAAGGGAATAGTGGTATACTCCGAATTAACTATGCACAATATCGGAGGACTCCTATCTCTCAGTACAGCCAGGCTGTTGATTCACCTTGCCAATGCGGTGGATGTAGGTTTAAGTCTCTTTCCTAACATGACTTGATGAACTAAGGTTATCTTCAGGACACTCTCCTCAGTATCCTCTTTCTTGACTGCCGACACCCGTCCACTGACTATCCTACTTTTGTGGTGCGCCCCCCTCAGGTCAGGCCCCTTGACACAAGCCCCTGTACTCAAGATACTGTTTTTATAGGGTGTCCAGTGTTTCCCCCTCACTCAGGACTCTCTCCTCAGTATCCTCTTTCTTGACTGCCGACACCCGTCAACTGACTATCCTACTCTTGGGGTAGCCCCCCTCAGGTCAGGCATCTTGACACAAGCCCCTGTACTCAAGATACTGTTTTTCTAGGGTGTCCAGTGTTTCCCCCTCAGTCAGCTCTCCTGGACATCTGGGTTCTGCTTCATTCCTGTGGCCCTAAGGACAACCTCCTGAAGCCATGTGCCACTGCTACAGAGGAGGAGGCAGCCGCCAACCTCCTTCCTGGACTCTACTCTGCAGCCAAAGACCCCTAAGCACTTGTGCTCCTGGCTTTTAAACAGTAAACCAGAATGCACTGAGGCGACCTGCCCCTGCCAATCACCAGGACTATACCAAAGCCTATGCATCCATTTGTCAGGTTTCCTCCAAATGTCCAACATGCCTCCCTATTGGACCAGTGTGAAACACTCTTTAGACATAATGAATTACACACTAAGCAAAATGAGCAGACTTCACTAACAGATCCTGCTCTCCAATAAGCAGAGAGCAATATAGATTTGCCTGCTGCTCCTCTGATAGGCAGACAGAGTCAAAAACTATACTCTCTCACTAGCACCTACCTAGGAGGGTGCTATACTATTAAAGTGATTCTAAAGGCTAAAGTTTTTTTTTTTTTTACCTTAATACATTCTCTGCATTAAGACAAAAAACTTTTTGAGTGCAGACCCGAGTAGAGGAGGATTAGGGCTGCTCTGTACAAAACCATTGCACAGAGCATGAAAATATATGCTTGTTATTTTAATTTAAAAAATAAAAAAAATCCATCATGTACAATCACTTCAAGGAAGTACAGCACTAGGTCTGCCTTTGTTGACTGCTTCCACAGACAGAAGTTCCAGACAGTTTGCAGATAGCAGTTGTGTAGGTTTCCCTTTTCTGACTTATTCAGCTATGTGTGTAATCTGATTTGCTGCTATTCAGATATTGTCACAATACATAAATTCTATTTAGATAAAGCAGACATCTGAAACTACCCTCATGCCTGCTGGCTACAACCGTTAAATATAATATATTTCTATGCAATATTTCTGATTAACCTGACTTAAAACAAGTTAAAACATTTTAAAATGAATTTCTAATTTATGAACATAATACACGAAATAATAAATGCATGTCCGAACACTTTACATTTCTCCTAAAGTATAAATAAAGGCAAAACTTTTTCAGTTTTGGATAGAGTGGAAAGAGATTAGAACACCTGTCCGTTTTTATTGCTGTCTGTGTCCTCTTTAGGGAGATTCACCCTCTCTATTTGTCCTGTTTACTGTTATCATCGACAGTGAAAAATGAGAAAGTATTTTGAGTTGACACCAAAACAGTAATAGTGGGGAAATGTTCCAATGGGGACACTCGTTTTGGTGACCCTGCTGACACACAGGAATTTCCTCATTTTGGAGGAATTTCCTCTCACTTTATGTTTTGGCTATGGGATGGTAAATAAAGCGAAATCCCCCCTATGGAACACAGATGGCAAAAAATGTCACCCTCCCTAGTCTATCCAAAATGAAAGAAAACGTTTTTCCTTTAGGTACACTTGGGGATGAAAAAGTCTTGCTGATAATGGAGTATGCTAAATGAAATGTCCATTCTCTTCTCTCTTCTTAGAAAAAGGTTTATATTAGCCCAATAATTACAATTTCTATGCTGCTGGTAAGAATTGCCAATATGAAAATGAACCACTTGAACCACTTTCCAGTCCAGGCTATTTTTCAGCGCTGTCTGTCACACTTTGAATGGCAATCACCTAGTCATGCAACATTGTACCCAAATTAAAGCAGTATTATGCCAAAAAGTAAACATTCATTATATTGCAGCTTACCAATTCTTAGATGTGATGGCTGTAAGAATTTCCTTTAGCCATTCTTTTTCTATTTTTATCTGGTGATCTAGCCAGTAGGTCTGTTGTTTTTCAAAAGCACAAGCTCCCCAGCACAATGTATCAGTTTATATGGATGAGATGAGACAAACAACTTAACACTGGCAGACTTGATTAAAAAGATCTGCTTTTATTAAATCATACAAAACCTTTATCCCAAACGGAAACAAACTGTTTGCTACAACTATTTATAAAGTGTAAGCTGGATTTTAGCTTAAATTTGTTAGTGTATCTAAAGCTGCTAATACATTTAATACTACTCTCTCCCCCAGATTGACAATTCTGCTGTCTGCTGTGTCCCCCTTTTCTCATTCCTCCAGAGTTCCTTCTCACTAATACAGGAGGTGTGTTAGTGGACAGATCACCAGGCGAAAATGGAGGGAAAAAAAAAAAAAAGAAAAGAAAACCGATGCAGCCACCACATCTAATAAATGGTAAGCTTCAATATAATACATTTTTGGTTTAATACCGCTTTAATGCCCGGGATACCAGTTCTCTTGGCTGGTCGTATTTTTATAATAGGCCAGACGGGAGGTGGTTACTTACCACTATTTTTTTTTTTTTATATATAAGGGAAAAAACTTTGAAAAAAAAAAAGGAAAATTGTATCAAGTACTTACCATAATTTCCCTTTCCTTGCGCCAATTTATGGCAGCATACATGTGGTCATAGCCCTGCCTACTTCCACCCGCAGGACCAGTGCAAAGCTATAAAGTGTTGACATCCACACAATATCCAATACAATGCTAGGAACAAATTGGGTGGGTTTAGCATGCTGTCATGGACTGGCGTCAGGAAAGAAAAATTATGGTATGTATTTGATATAGTTTCCCATTTTCATGGTATCAACATGGCAGCATACATGTGGTCATAGCCCTGCCTACTTCCACCCGCAGGACCAGTGCAAAGCTATAAAGTGTTGACATCCACACAATATCCAATACAATGCTAGGAACAAATTGGGTGGGTTTAGCATGCTGTCATGGATTGGCGTCAGGAAAGAAAAATTACGGTATGTATTTGATATAGTTTCCCATTATCATGGTATCAACATGGCAGCATACATGTGGTAGACCAACAACAGGCTACCAGGGTGGGAAGTGTAAGCAAATTCTATCTTATAAGAAAGTGAGTAAGCTACAGCCTTCCCGCCAAAGTCAGCTGTAGTGAGGACTACTGAGCCCATCGGTAGTGCTGAAAGAATGCATCATAAGAGGACCTAATTGGCTGTCTTGCCTATTGTCTTGGTTGAGTCCTCTGTGTACTGTGCCCATGATGTTCAGATGCTGCTGATCAAATATGCAGCATATACTTCTGTTGGCTGCAGCCCTGCCATATAGTGTGCTCTTTGAATTGAACTGAGAGCCCAAACAGTGCTGAGAGCCAAATTCCGACCTAGGCCCAGCTGTAGGAGAGGATTTGCATGTCCACATGTCAAACAGTAGATTTAACAAGAAGGAGATCTTCCAGCATAGCATCAAGGGATTCCTAGACTTAGTGATTTCCTGTCTCTCAGAACTTGAGCTTCAAACACCAAGCTGTCAAAAGCAGTTTAAAACTGGCAAAAAACATTCCATAGGAAAAGATTATCCTAATCCAGTAGATTCCTCAGAGCAACTGCCCTGTGTCCCTTTAGGTTTGCATACCACATCTGCCTGGGTCAGCTTGGAACATTGAAAAACACCAGAATATTTTCCATCCCCAACATGCAAAACAAACAAGGGAAGGAGTAGGTCAGGAACTAGTGATCCCATGGAGTCACCAGAGCATTCACTGCATCCACCAGAGGACCACTGTGCCTAAGACAAAACTGCCTAGCCTTTAGCTTGAAATGAGGGCCAGTAAGTCAACATCTGAAGTTGCCAACCTGTGACACACCCCCAGGAATAGCTTCAGAGGTAGAAATCACTCTCACAGGTTTAAGCGCTGCTGACTGATGTAGTCTGCCTGCCACTGTCCATACCTGGAATGCTCATGCATGGCAAGGTTTGACAAGGCCTGCCGTTTTGACAAGGATATCAATCTTTTTCAACAACAAATCTCTGGATCTAATAGACAGTTGATGTAGGCCACCTTCATGGCATTGTCTGTTTCAGTCAGGGATTGTATAACCTTCCACTAAAGAGGTCTAATAGTTCAGGGACAGTCAAACTGCCCAGCACTTCTGAATCTTAAATTGGGAAATGAGACACCAAAGACAACCAAGCCCCTTGTAATCAAGGATGGCCAGATCTCCTTCCCAGACTGACCAACTTGCATCCACCATCAGGGATTTCTTAAACAACAGCAAAGGAGGACTTTGTCACTCCAGAACTGGATCCCTGAGCCTCAGCGATAGGCATATAACCTCTCCAAAGCCCAAATTAAACTGTTTATTGTAAAACAAAGGCCTGGGTGATACTAGGCCAAAGGAATTGCCTCACATGAGGCTACCCTCAGTTCTAGGCTTCTCATACAAAAGTGGAGAGTAGGATGACTTCTGGTCCAGAGAGCTTGAATCTGAATCCAGAGTGTGTAAAACTATCAATAACTAAAAGCACTCTGTTTCAAGTTGTGTGTGGGACCATTCAGATTTTCCCAATGCAAGTCTGCTCCAGCGATGATCTGTGGAGCTTCTGGACCTATCCAAATTACTGGAATATCCGGAGGATCATGTCATGTCTCTCGATAGAGCCTTCTCTAATTGTTCCTCAACAGGAGGTTATCTGAAGAGCCCACTGTGAGAATGTATCAGGAAGGCAATAAGGCACCCTAGTACCTCGCTGCTGGCAAGAGTACGAGAGGCAGGACCCCAGATTGGTAGTGCTTGGGCCCTATAGCAAGGCATAGAAATTGCTCAAGAAATGCGAACATTAGTTATATTTGATGTCCACCAAAGCAAGAAAGTCTCCTAGGTGAAGGGGGGAATTCAAATTTGATATATTTCTAGGGAAACCTTGAATCCAAACAAATGCCATAGAGCTTCAACATGCAGAAAGGCTAATGCCCACCATGGGCTTTGGAACAGTAAACTGTTTTGTCACCAGAGTTGGGGCAAAACACTTTGATTCAGACATCTTCAGATAATTCAAAAGCCACGAGTGGAGAAAATACGCTTTCTAACAATTAGAGGGAGAATAGATTTAGCAATCTGTACTCTAGTCTTCTGCTATGAATGACAGTTGTTCAACCTCAGCAGCATCTCTGACTGTGCTGTCCTGGGCTTCCCAAAGAGACACTGTCCCTGGAAAGCCACTCAGGCTACTTCCTCTCATCTAAGAAATGCTAAGGAAAGACAAGTCTCTTACCTAGAACTCTGGTTCTGTACTCATGGTAAATGCAACATCCTAGCAGGAGTGAAGCCTCAGGCTAAACTTTTGGTGCTTTTCCACTGCATGAAACTGAACGGTTCGGCTCGCTTTTGTGCTTTTCCACTGCTGGCACCGCATGGTATAGTGTAGGAACGGTTCGGTACGGTACGGCGGCGCTTTTCCACTGCATGGAACCGAACGGTACAGCTCTCGAAAACAGTACCTACTCGATTGTGGTTCCAACAGGTACCATACCCGGTACCATATCCCACAATCCTTTGCATGCAGTCACTACTAGCCACTGATTGGTCAGAGAATCCCACCCACCCCGTTGTTATCCCACCCACTTAACTTTAGTACTACTTTAGTGGAAAAGCAAACCATACCGAACCGTACCGAACCGTTCCAACACCGTACCATGCGGTACCAGCAGTGGAAAAGCAAACCAGGCCAAGCAGGGCCGAGTAGAGCCGAGCCGGTACATGCAGTGGAAAAGTGCCATTAAAGTAGCATCTTATCCTTTCTGCTCTTCCTTGCCTGCAGAAGCTGACATGCCTACTGCTGAGGGAGGCTGTATACAGTTGGTAGCAACAGTATTGTAACGCAGCTTGAGTCTTGAGTTATTTACAATATTTTGGCTATAGTAACCTCACCCAGGGCTCAAAACAATCCTTTGCAACTTCATATAGTGGACAGGAGAGCTTCCATCTATCTCTTTTTCAGGCAATCTTGACAAACTATTTATTTTGTTACAGCAGCTTCACAGCAACTTTTTGTGGGTATGAATAGTGGGCAGGAGAGCTCCTGTCTACCCATTTAATGCAGCCTGACAAACTCTTCTTCTGGTAAAGGCAACTTCATCTGGGGCTCGCAGCAATTATTTCCAAATAGGCATAATGGGTAGGAGAGCTTCTGTTTACCTCTTTAACGCAATCCTGACACACACTTCAGGCCATAGTGCTAGAGTTCACAGTCTGAAATAGGATTTGTTATACCTCAGACAGGATTTCTGGTGTTCCTCATATGTATATTCCTGTCAGTAGGACAGGCAGGGTTCCTTAGCCGAGGGAGAGGTCTATTAGCGCCTGAATGCAATCTTTTAGTAGCAAAATACCTGGTATGATTACCCTTACCTATGGGAACCATGTGTAACTTTGTTATGCAGTGAGCTGGGCAGCTGCAACACTGACATTTAGTCAAGTATAATAATAATGCAGCACTGAGACATGAGCAAGGGCATACACTGCATTCATAAAAATATTAGGTTTTCTTATGTAGCAGCCTGACACTACAGTTGTTTTTTTCTCATTATTTTACACTCAGCAGCCCATCATGACAAAGCAAAAACAAAATTTTAGAAAGGTCTGTAAATTTATTAAAAATAAAAAACTGAAATATCAAATGTACTTAAAGAATATGTAAACCTAACATTTCATTTTCCTGATATGTGCCTCCTGTACCATGTACTTGTTTGAAAAAGTATCCTGCGCTCTTTGTATTGCTTCCTTTGTATGAAATCCCTTGTTATCCTGCCAGTCCCATTGCTTTCCTATTAAAAACTGACCAAACTAAGCATCAGAGCACAGTGTGGTTAGTTCTCTAGCTGTGCTGGGAACTCAGTCTTCTCTCCTCCAATGATCAGACTTGTCCTGACACCCCCCTCTGCACAGCCAAGCCATTCACTGAGAAGCTCAGTGGTCTTCTGTTTCTCTTTCCCCCGCTATTATGCAGCTGATAACAGTGAGAATGTTACTATTTATTTATTAGCACTACACAATTTTGTTACATATTATGTGGACTTTTTGTGTATGAGGCGAGTTTTGCACACTTGGACTGGGGGATTTTCTGCCACTCTTCTTTTCAAATGCTTTGAAGCTCAGTCATGTCAGATGGGGACCGTTGATAGACAGCCATTTCCAGGTCTCTCCAGAAATGTTCAATAGGGTTTAAGTCAGGGCTCTGACTGGGCCACTATAGGACATTCACAGAGTTGCCCTTAAGTTACTCCTATGTTGTCATTGCTATGTGCTTAGAATTATTGTCATGTTGGAAAGTGAACCTTCGGCCCAGTCTGAGGTCCTGAGCACTGTGGACCAGGTTTTATTGAGGATATCTCTGAACTTTGCTCCATTCAACTTTCCCTAAACCTGACCAGACCCTGCCGCTGAAAAACACCCTCACAGCTTAATACTGCCAAAACCAGGCCCGGACTGGCCATAGGGCAGACCGGGCATATTCCCGGTGGGCCGCGGTGCTGTGGGCCGCGGGTGCCGCGGCTCTCACTCAGCCATCACATCACGATTGCAAGAAGTAGAAGTTCACTCGCTGCGGCCGGAAGTTCCCTCACTGCGGCCGAAAGTTCCCTCACTGCGGCCGGTGTAGCATGAAGATTTGCCAGCTACACCGGCTCCACGGCCAATCAGCCTTCTGCTCAGGGGGGGGTGTGAGTCACACCCCCCTGAGCAGAAGGCTGATTGGCCGCGGAGCCGGAAGTCAACACAGTGTCAAATGTTCCTTCCCGCCGGTGTCCTGCCCGTCGCGGCCAGCCCAGCCCGCATTGGCATCTCTCAAGCAGCTGCAGATGGAAGCGGCTTCACTCCGGACACCGGGCTGCTCGTGGGGGATGGCGGCGGTGAGAAGGTAAGTGCCACTGGAACCTGACCTTTCAGCCCAGGGACCCTGCTTACTGCTCACTAACCCAGCGCCACCCAGCCCAGCTGAGACAGTGGGTCGCTTCAGGTATTGCAATACCCATCCAGGTGTCCGGTCGTCCATTGTCCAGTAAGTTACCTTGCCAGCTTAGTTACCACCAGTCATCCCGATTGGTGATCCTGTGTCTTACATCGCCAAGTGCCTGAACTTTATTTACCGTGGTGTGTGTCATCAGTGCTGTGCAGCCCAGTGTGTGCTGAAAAGGAGGGGGGATGGGGCGGCTGCATATAGAGGATTTGATGTTTCCCTATTCCTCCTCCTGCTGCCGCTGGATAGATGCCTGATTCTCCTCCTTCCTTCTGCAGGCATTCTTCAGCTGCAGGAGAAATATGGAAATATCAATTTCTCTATATGCAGCTGTCCCATCACCCTCCTGTACAACTTATTTTACTGCCCCGCCCCCCTGCTCTTCAAGTCCCCACAGTGCTTTTCATCTCCCCCTATGCTTTCTGGCTCCCCCAGTGCTCTCCACCCCCCTGTGCTCCCTGGCTCCCCCCTAAGTGATTCCAGTTCCCCCCTCAGTGCTCTCCAGTCCCCCCCCCCCATGCTCTCCATCCCCCTGGTTTTTCCTGACCGCCCCCCAGTGCTATCCACACCCTGCACCTTCCAACCCCCCTGCAATGCTTTCCAAACCCCCCCCCTTAATTCTCTCCAGTCCCCCCCCCCACCCACCGTGCCCTTCAGCTCCTCCAGTGCTATCTGCTTTCCCTGTGCTCTCCGGCCCCCCTATCTTCTATCATGTCTGCAGTCTCTGACCATCTCCTGTATCATGTCCTCAGTCTCTGACCATCTCCTGAATCATGTCCTCAGTCTCTGACCATCTCCTTTATCATGTCCTCAGTCTCTGACCATCTCCTGTATCATGTCCTCAGTCTCTGACCATCTCCTGTATCATGTCCTCAGTCTCTGACCATTTCTTGTATCATGTCCTCAGTCTCTGACCATCTCCTGTATCATGTCCTCAGTCTCTGACCATCTCCTGTATCATGTCCTCAGTCTCTGACCATCTCCTGTATCATGTCCTCAGTCTCTGACCATCTCCTGTATCATGTCCTCAGTCTCTGACCATCTCTTGTATCACTTTGCAGTCTCTGACCATCTCATGTCCTCAGTCTCTGACCATCTCTTGTATCACTTTGCAGTCTCTGACCATCTCATGTCCTCAGTCTCTGACCATCTCTTGTATCACTTTGCAGTCTCTGACCATCTCATGTCCTCAGTCTCTGACCATCTCTTGTATCATGTTTGCAGTCTCTGACCATCTCCTGTACTCTGTCCAGCCGGAACACTCTGCAGCCACACCGCGCAGCCACACCGCACAGCCCACCCAAGGTAAGTGGAGGACTGGAGAGAGGAGTGACTTCTACCTAGGGATTTCTTTTGCAGATAGGCTGGGCTGGCACTGGCAGCAACAATTTTATTCAAAGAAATCAGGATTTCTTCTGCAAATAGGCTGGCACTGGCAGCAACAATTTAATTCAAATCAGGATTTCATTTGCAAATAGGCTGGCCTGGCACTGGCAGCCAGGCATAGTACTAGTCTAGTACTATGCCTGCCAGTGCCAGGTCAGCCTATTTGCAGAAGAAATCCTGATTTGAATAAAATTGTTTCTGCCAGTGCCAGCCTACCAAGGGCTGATCTGAGGTGTGAAGGTGCAGGAATTGGGGTGATCTGAGGTGTGATAGTGCAGGAATTGGGGTGATCTGAGGTGTGATAGTGCAGGAATTGGGGCTGATCTGAGGTGTGATAGTGCAGGAATTGGGGCTGATCTTAGGTGTGATAGTGCAGGAATTGGGGTGATCTGAGGTGTGATAGTGCAGGAATTGGGGTGATCTGAGGTGTGATAGTGCAGGAATTTGGGTGATCTGAGGTGTGATAGTGCAGGAATTGGGGTGATCTGAGGTGTGATAGTGCAGGAATTTGGGTGATCTGAGGTGTGATAGTGCAGGAATTGGGGTGATCTGAGGTGTGATAGTGCAGGAATTGGGGCTGATCTGAAGTGTGAAGGTGCAGGAATTGGGGTGATTTGAGGTGTGATGGTGCAGGAATTGGGGTGATCTGAGGTGTGATGGTGCAGGAATTGGGGTGATCTGAGTTGTGATAGTGCAGGAATTGGGGCTGATCTGATGTGAAGGTGCATGAATTGGGGTGATCTGAGGTGTGAAGGTGCAGGAATTGGGGTAATCTGATGTGTGAAGGTGCAGGAATTGGGGTGATCTGAGGTGTGAAGGTGCAGGAATTGGGGTGATCTGATGTGTGAAGGTGCAGGAATTGGGGTGATCTGAGGTGTGATGGTGAAGGAATTGGGGCTGATCTGATTTGTGAAGGTGCAAAGCTCACTTGATTTCTTACTATTATTCAAGTGATTACAGCAGTTACTTTATATGAAGCTGACAGTTGTTTTTTATGTATCTGGCACTCCCAATTTCTTTGAAAACATTTTTCGGCACACTGTGCCCAAAAAGGTTGTCTACCCCTTGATTAGAGTAACCCTTATCTTGTGCTGCTTCATACTATTTTGAGGACTCAACCATCAAAACAGGATTTAAAGTAAGACAAAAAACAGCATCATATGGCAGCTCTGATCTAAATTGGACCCAGTCTGTCAGATTAAACTAAAAATGGTACTGTAATCGAATCCACACATCCTGGAACATTAAATCCTATCATCAACCATCCTGACAAACGTCACGCCCCAGTCACGCCCCCCCCCTCGTGGGCTGCTCAGTCCAAAATGCCCGGGCCTATTTTTTGTCCCAGTCCGGGCCTGGCCAAAACCATGCTTCACTATTGGGATAGTATCGGGCAGGTGATAAGCACTGCCTGGTTTCCTCCAGACAAATCCATCCTCCATCTCTGGAGCTCAGTCAGAGGGACCACCGGGTTCTTGGTCATCTCTGTTAATAAGGCCCTTCTAACTCTACTCCTACTGCTCAGTTTGGTCGGGCGAACAGCGCTTGGAAGCATTCTGGTTATGCCAGACTTCTTCCATTTGAGAATTATGGAAGCTCCGTGCTCTCAGGAGCCTTCAGTGTGGCAGACATTTTTTGTAGCCTTGCCAAGACCTGTGCCTTGCACTAATCCTGTCTCTGAGCTCTGCGGGCAGATCAAGAGAAATGGGAGGCACCTGAGCTAAATTTCAAGTGTTGTTGCAAAGGGTCTGCATACTAATGCCAATGTGATATTTCAGTTTTTCCTTTTTCATACATTTGCAAACATTTCTAAAATTCTGTTTTCACTTTGCCATTATGGGGTACTGAAAATAGATTGATGAGAAAAAAATGAGCTTAAACAACTAGTATTAGGCTGCAACATAACAAAATTGAAAAAAATAAAGAGGGTCTGAATACTTTATGAATGCAGTGTAACTATCCGCTGGTAAAAGGAAATGGCCCTTACTGTAGCTCATAAGTGCAGAGCAGCTGCAATGCTGAAATTTAGTCAAGTATAAATATAAAGCAGCACAGAGACATGAACAAGGGCATATCTATCTGCTGGTTAATAGGAAATGGCCCTTCATATATGGAAATGAGGTGTCATCAACTCACTTCTGGGGAGGAAGGCTGCAAAAAAGGAGAGCACTTCTGAGGAAAATAGCCCTGGCTGCAGTGCTTTATGTGGGTGCTAGTTAGCATTCAAGTTTCCCCAAAAGATCCACAGATAGGGTTCAGTGCCTTATCATAGCCTTTAGCATCCCAAGGTCGGGGATTGTGCTACAGGATAGATTGAATTTACAAGAAAAACCACACATGGTGGATTCTCTTCACAGTGGCTATGATCTCTGTAAGGACAAAAAAGGGAATGGGCTGTTGTGTGGGTGTCAACACTTTACAGTTTTACACTGATCCTGAGGGGAGAAATAGGCGGGGCTATTACCACATGTATGCTGCCATGATGACACCAGGAAAACTGTTTTTCCTTAGTTTCTGTTACATGTTGCAAATAATCTTTCTTAAATGTAGACAAAATAAAATCTGCTACATTATTTGGTTAAAAAAAAACGAATAGGCTGGCTCACTCCAGCTTCTGAGCATGCAAGATGATGTCACCCTTGAGGCTCCACATGCCGCGTATCGTCATAACTGACATCCTTAGGCCTGATGTTACTGGAGCCTATATATATGGGAAAAGGTAACATCGGTCCCCTCTAGTTTCTACCTATAGGATCAAGCACATTGAGACTTCTTTATCCATATTTCCTCCTATCACAAAAAAAAGCAACACTGTATAGAAAACAATGCACATTAATGGTTGCCTCTGTAAGAGTGGTCAGGGAATATAGCTTAATGTAGCTTCATCTACAGCATTGTCGTGAGGTAAATTAGTGACATAAGCAGTCTCTTATGCAGAAGCCAGGTTGTGAGGGACACTTGAGACAATAGCAGTGTATGGATAGTGTAGGACCCACTGATAATGGGGTACTCTGACGCAGTGGTGGGCTTGAGCACGATATGGCCATATGGTGGGACTAAATCCCCATTTTTATTTATGGATTGTCTCCATATTTAATAGTCATTTCTTTTGCATGGTTGCGCTATTCTTTTTTAATATACATGTTGCTTGGTTCATAGCTGCACCGGCTTTAGATATACATGTTCAGGGTTTGCTCCCCCAATTTTTTGCTTGTTTATTAAGTATAAATATAAAGCAGCACAGAGACATGAACAAGGGCATATCTATCTGCTGGTTAATAGGAAATGGCCCTTCATATATGGAAATGAGGTGTCATCAACTCACTTCTGGGGAGGAAGGCTGCAAAAAAGGAGAGCACTTCTGAGGAAAATAGCCCTGGCTGCAGTGCTTTATGTGGGTGCTAGTTAGCATTCAAGTTTCCCCAAAAGATCCACAGATAGGGTTCAGTGCCTTATCATAGCCTTTAGCATCCCAAGGTCGGGGATTGTGCTACAGGATAGATTGAATTTACAAGAAAAACCACACATGGTGGATTCTCTTCACAGTGGCTATGATCTCTGTAAGGACAAAAAAGGGAATGGGCTGTTGTGTGGGTGTCAACACTTTACAGTTTTACACTGATCCTGAGGGGAGAAATAGGCGGGGCTATTACCACATGTATGCTGCCATGATGACACCAGGAAAACTGTTTTTCCTTAGTTTCTGTTACATGTTGCAAATAATCTTTCTTAAATGTAGACAAAATAAAATCTGCTACATTATTTGGTTAAAAAAAACGAATAGGCTGGCTCACTCCAGCTTCTGAGCATGCAAGATGATGTCACCCTTAAGGCTCCACATGCCGCGTATCGTCATAACTGACATCCTTAGGCCTGATGTTACTGGAGCCTATATATATGGGAAAAGGTAACATCGGTCCCCTCTAGTTTCTACCTATAGGATCAAGCACATTGAGACTTCTTTATCCATATTTCCTCCTATCACAAAAAAAAGCAACACTGTATAGAAAACAATGCACATTAATGGTTGCCTCTGTAAGAGTGGTCAGGGAATATAGCTTAATGTAGCTTCATCTACAGCATTGTCGTGAGGTAAATTAGTGACATAAGCAGTCTCTTATGCAGAAGCCAGGTTGTGAGGGACATTTGAGACAATAGCAGTGTGTATCACACCTTATTCCGACTTTGGAGCATACACCGCATTTCTTGGGGGTATTCAGCCTGTTTTGTTAGGAAGTAAAATATCAAAGATGTGCCTCTCATGCAGCCTGCTGACCACATGAGAACAAAGGTTTGCAGGTGCAGGCAGGGCTTGGGCAAAGGGTGGACAGGAGAGGTGGCTGCCTTGGGCATTGTGGTATCATGATATCTTGTGAGGTGGGGGGGGGGGACACAGGGAGATTTGGGGGGTATTTGGGGGTGGCAGCAGGGGGTAAGTATTGTTCTAACAGGGGAAATGTTGGGTGATTTAGGGGGATTTGTGTTGTGAGGGGGGATGAGGTGGAAGATTTGTGCAAGCAGGGGGGATTTGGGGGCAATTTGTGCTGGGAAGGGGGGGATTTGAGGAGGGGGGCAGAAGATGGGACATTCGAAGGGTAGAGGATGTGTGCTAGGAGGGGTAAATTTCTATTGGGGAGGGGCGTTTGAGCTGGGGGGGGGTATTTGGGGGATGGGGGCAACGTTTTGTACTGAGAGGGGGGATTTCAGCAGGGGCAGATTAGTATTGGGAGAAGGGGGGATTTATGCTTAGGGAGTAAGTTTGCAAATTAGTGCTCAGTGCTTTAATGGGGGGATTTTTGTTGGTACATAATGCTCTTACATCTTGGGGGGGCGCAGTTTAACATGGTTTCCCTGGGCTCTGGGTGACCTTGTTTCATTACTGGGTGCAGGGCTTTGCTGGTAATTAAGAACTGTTACAACCTCTTCTTGGTAGTTTAGGAAGAACTTATGTTTTCCTGTGGCCCTGTAGATGACAAAAGAGTTGTAAATGGCCAATTGTCATAGGTAGGTGGACACCTTTTTATACCAGTGAATGGATTTTCTGAGTTCCCAGGTAGCGCTTCATCATTTGGTCATTGAAATCTACAGTTCCCATGAATTAATTTGTGTATGCATTGAGTTTTTTTGTGCCTTCCCTGAATTTCCACTGAGATGTCTTAGTGGATGTAAGAAAGGACATAGACATACCACCTATCCTTCCATTTAAGGGCCAAGAATCCCCCCCCTTTTAAAACTTGTGGTGACCAGTCTTTGTGGAATTTGCTCGAACTGTACCACAAGATACAGTTTGCTACAGTTAAAAGTGTTGGAAAAGTGGCATGCTGGTATAGAAATTGTCCACATAGAGATTGTATCATTGATGGAACAAGTGTGACATAAGGTCAATACCCATATAAGTTGGGCATCCAGGGGGATCAAGGGGGCTATCTTTCCCTTTGTAAACAAAGAATGCATACGTGTACCCTGTGACCCTCTTACAAAGTTTATATTGCTTCATTCAGTACCTGGCACATTTACTCTGGATATACTGTTTGATGCCAAGCTTGCCTGTAAAATGTATGAGGGGCTCGTCAATGCAGATATTTTTATTGGAAGTTTAATCTTCAGAATTTTGGGGGGAAAAGTAACTGATAAGTTGCCTAATTTTTAAAGCCTGTCATATGCTGGGTGACTTCATGGAAGGCACAGGGAATTGTCATTAAATGCAGGAATCTCATAATTATTTTATAGCGTGTCATGGTCATAATAGAGGAATACAATGGCATATAGTGAATGGGGTGTGAGGTTCAATAGAACTGCAGTTCATCTTTTTTTTGTGATTCCCATATTTAGGGTAAGGCGAAAAAAAATGTAAATTCTTCAATTGCGATGGGCTTCCATTCAAATGGATGGGCATAAACAGAATTGGGATTACTGAAGATGTACTGCTGGGAAAACAAATTACATTGGTTCACAAATAAATTGAAAAATTATTCGGTGAAAAACAAATAAAAAAAAAATTGGGTGTCTACCCCTGGGTGATAGGTGCTGCTGAATTAGGGGGTATCCTAAAAGGTTTTAAAAGTGCCTCTGGGACACTAATATGTTGCTGGTGCTTGCCTGCTGCTATTCAGTACACCTGGCTTGAGAAAGAAGGGTTGTCCTTCGGAACATGTTACCGTCCCTCTCTTTCCGACAGCACATAAGGGTCACCACGAGGTATTAACAGGGGCACTGGACCCTGTCTATTGGCGGCTTTTTGACAGCTGTCAGAGCAGATCCCTGTGATGCCGGCCAGGGGATCTGGAGTTGCTGTTTCCTGTATATAGTCTTGCTTTGTCTCCACCTTGTTGATTCTTACCACCTATGCTGATTTTCAAGGATTTTAACTATAAGTGTGCTATTATTTTCTTTTAATAAATGATTGCTGTTATGCTAAGGAGGATCTCACACTCCTGTTTTATTGTTGTTTGGCTCCTTTTTTAGGGACCTGTTACAGAACTGCTGCTCTCCAACGGTTCATATTCTGAATCCAAATCTGAATCCAAATCTTCCTGCTTATCTCATCAGTCATGCTAAGAATTTAAAAGGGCACCTCTTGGAATAACCTCTTTTTGGACATGACATTCATGACTCTCATTCTGGTGATACTTTACTGGTGTAGCAGTGATCAGAACACTGTTTCTGGCTTGAATAGTTCTGCTGACACGGGCGTGACTAGCAATCAGAGCAGTACTGCTAAACAGTGCTGCTGGTTGATGGTGGAAAATTAAGGAAGATTTGGACTGTTTATGGCACATTTATAGCAAGCTATGGGACTTGGTTTAGGAGTGGACATTCATACCTTTATCACTATTACTGCACTTTAAAAAAGACGTTATTTGGAATGGTTTACAGTTGATGGGGTAGAGGATTTATGATCACAACTTATATTTTTTGCACTGTTGATTTATTTGCTATATAATCACTAGTGGATCTTTTGTATATTGATACACTGCGGGTTATTTGATTGATTTATTAGAGTGCTTCACTTTACTACTATTTTTGCTTTCTATATATATTAATAGTTTGGTGTATGCACTGTTTAGTGATGGCAGCTCTGTTTTTGATATACTTTATTTGTTTAATTTTTACATAACTAGCATAGATATTTTTCTTTATATTTATTTAGTACTGCTGGATTCACTGGCTCTGCTGACACTGGTACTGTTGGGGTGGTGATCAAGAACACTGTTGCTGGTGCCATATTGGTCTGGTGCCACTGACATGGGTATGACAGCAACCAGTTATACTGGCTGGCGCCACTGGTCCAGTGACATTGACTGGTGTCACTAGCGATAAGGTACACCATTGATGGCTGCACTGGTGACACTGGGACAGGTACGACAGGTTATAATTGGACAGGTGGCTGGGACAGGTGACAGGTGGCTGGCTGCACTGCTTTATTCACACTTTACATTGGTGGGATAGCAATCAGGGATACTTTAAACTGCCTTCACTGGTGTTTTTTTGTGTAAAACTGTGATAGACACTGAAGGCATGCATAGAAACATATCTCTTTACACCCACGTATGATCTCTGTGTGAGGAGAGAGAGCTGATGCCTCTTTGTTTACGCTTGTGATCACTGTGATTGGACACACTGATCACATGGTACAGAATCAATTTTATTGGTCCTGTACCCAGCCTTGTGATCTGTTGTGTCCCAGGAACACAGAGATTACAGGGCACAGTGCTGTATGCTCTAGCAGCCGCGTATGAGTGGCTAGAGTGGAGGACATATGGGTACATCCACCCGCGTTGACGAAGCTCCCAGACAGCCGTTTATGTACATGAACTGGACGGGAAGCAGTTAATATGCTCTTCATAGCTACTGTATACATTCCATAAGTTATCGGCCTAAAAGTGAAAATAACATACAATCGTACTCACCTAGATGGCTGCAGCACCGATTCCAGCTACAGCTGTCTCCCATCGTCTCTAGACCGAGAACTGAGCGATCAAAGACCACTGTCTTTGATCTCTCTTCTGTCCTCTGTCAATCACCAGCTCTCTGCTCTGTCTCTACAGCGCTCACTGTAGCGTTTGACTGTGGAAGGGCCAGATCAGCTGGCTCAGGCTCTCAGCAGCATACTAAGAGGCTGAGCCATCTGCCGTTCCAGACATCTGGGTTGATCCCGACTGTAAAGTTGGGATCTTTCCCCAGCCTGGACAGACAGAGTAACATCAGCCTACAATAATTTGAGTCCACTGTCAGCTGACAAACAGGTCACAGGAGTCTAGAACTAACTGCACTCCTGTGATCCATAGGAGAAGTAGGGCCAAAAGAGCTTTGGCCCTAATTCTTCTTTTTGTTATTTGTCCTGTGAAAGCATATTAACATAAATGTATATATTGCAGTAGACAATAATGAAAACATGTTTTAATTAATCTATCACATCTGTTGAGCATTATTACATTTATAGGCCAATAAGTGTTAAATGTTTAGCAAGTGTTAGTAATCATAAAAATATAACATACTGCCTGCCTGACCAGTAGGGCACCATTATTACTTCTCATAAACACCAAAAGTTCTTTAAATGTGGATAAAATGGGAATAAATTAGTGGTGAATGCATAAATAAATAATTTAGTGTCCTTCCACTTAAAACATTGTATCATATCATTTTATGTTCCTTGGTTTCTGAAAGCACTTAATACAAAATACCTGTTTTGATTTAATTATTGATAATCACTGTGCAATGACTTTATTAAAATAACGCACTTTCTTAACTCCATTTCTTAAAAAAAAAACAAAAAAAAAAACCAGTGGCTTTCAGTGCTAATCCTTTTTGGTAATCTAGAAAGCTGCAGTTCTCCAAATGAGAATTGGAGGAATTTCTGTTTTATAGACAGGTCTCTGTTTTGAAGACTTTAACATGCTGGGAATAAAGTAAACCTTTCTGTAGTACTTTATTTGAGCTCTTGACAAGAAATCAAATATTCCTAACAGCTCCAAGTTTCATACTGTTCTAAAACCTTGGAACAAATATGTGCACAGAACATAGCAAATCTCACATATCTCTATTTTTGATGCAGCTGAATTTGAAAAATGTGTCACTAATATTATTATAGTAGACACACCCATTTCATTGTTATCGCATGCTGAACAACTGAGTGGCCAAATTTAATTTTTCCAGCAGATTACAATTGTTCCCTCCAAGCTACAAAGAGTTTGCTGGTAAAAATCCACAGACAATGTTGAGGCTGAGGTCACCAGAACTATTGAGGGCCTAACTCAAGCCATAACCCAGATGGCCCAGTCACAGGCTACTTTGCAACAAACTTTCTGCAAAGTCCAGAAAACTGTTAGACAAGTAATGCTCAAGTAATATTCAAACAGGAATGCAGAAATCACTGAGTAATATGCAATGGGTAATGATCCCTCTGACCTCAAGAGGAAATACTGGGAAAGAGACTGAAGTTGGCAGAGTGGTACCTTCATCAGGAAGAGTGGGCACCTCAAAGTACAATGCCCAAGTGGAAGAACTTGGCCGAACACTACAGTTGAAGGGGCTACAGAAGCTGTTATTTGGATGTTTTGAAAATATTACAGAAGCTGCTACCCGAGAAGGGGGCAGAAACTTCTACGGGCCTCAGTAAAGGAGACAGCTGAGTACTCATCCATCACAGAGAGCTCCAAAACAAAAAAAGGAAAGAAGCCACCCTGGGAGTCCAAGCTACTAAAGCCAGCCTCCCCTGTGACTCCTGACTAGAGTTGGGAAAATGGTTCAGGCCGAGAGTGAGTTCAGGCTGAACATTGGCTGTTTGCCCGTTCGTCAAACACCCGAATTATTGGGATGTTTCACCATTTGTTTGGCCTTCCGAACAACCACAATGCACTGCACCACAGCACAGTGCATTGGAAGCCCCGGTTGGCTGAAGCAATGAAAGCTTTGCCCAATCGGGGCACATAGCACTGTCAGAGCCATGATTGGACACTGTGATGATGACTCCATCCAATCATGGCTCATTGCTCTTAGTCTCATCCCACACTATAAAAGTGTTCTTCCCATTGCGGACATTTGCAGTGTGATATTGGTGTGGAGAGAGATAGAACAGGGCTCTGTTCAGTTTTACTAGCAAGTTAATGTGCTATAGTGTGCTATTGTTATCCTATTGTGAGTGTAGAGTGTCATTTTAGTGTGTAGTGCGAGTGTAGTGGGACCGTTCATTTTTAGCTTAGTGTCACATTAATGTAAATCTAGTGATAGTATAGTGTGAGAGTAGTGCGAATGTTCATTTTTAATTTAGTGTCATTTTATTTTGTCAGGGCTGGTGTCACGTACCTGATCCGAGGCTGAGATGAAGAGAGGGCTCCCCTTGCGGCTTAGTGCGGCACACCCCTGGGGTTGAGACAGAGGGTGTAGCGCCCACAGAAGCACTGGTTGCCGGCAGGGTCCTGATGGTAGACAGGCGGTCTTTAGCAGAGTGCTGGGCAGGAATACATCGGAAAGTCCAAGGAGGAACCAGGAACAACCAGGCAGTAGGTGTAAGACCGGCCGGGGGTCAAACACAGGGCTCGGCAGGAAGCTGCAACAGGTGCAAGCCGGAATAGCATAGTAGCATAGAGTATAGCAGGAAGGCCAGAAGCAGACAAGTCCGTGGGAAAGCCAAGATCAGGTACTGGAGGGCAGGTAGACAGGAAGCAAGTCCGTGAGCCAAGCCGAGATCAGATAACGGGAGAGCCAAACTGGAGCAGGGATGGTCAGACGAAGCCGGGGGTCAAAGCCAGGAGAGAGAGCAGACAGGTCAGGAACAAGCCGGGTCAAATTGGAATCCAGGAAGTAGCAATGCTCAGCAAACAGGAAGAGCTGAAGACCATCCAGCAATCTGATGGGCTGAGCAGAGTCCTTTTATAGGCCAGTGAATTAGTCTATGGCCTGAGTCCATTGTGGCCATGGGAAGTACTGGCAAAGTTGCCAGTTGCAGCACAGCCATTTCACTGACAATGAGTCTATGGCCTGAGTCCATTGCGGTCACTGGAAGTACTGGCGGAGTTGCCAGTTGCAGAATGGCCGTTTCTCTGACAGTTGGTTTCCTGCAGTATATATCAGTATATAACAGTATATTGCAGTGTGTTATTGCAGGTGTACCACAGTATATTTCAATGCATTGGTGCACGAATACCGCAGTATATTTCAGTTTGCACGTTTAACGCAGTATATTTCAGTGCGTTATTGCAGCTTTACTGTAGTGTATTGCAGTGCATTAGTGCATGTTTAACACAGTATATTTCAGTGCATTATTGCAGGTTTACCACAGCATATTTCAGTGCAATATATTTCAGTACGTTAGTGCACGTTTACCGCACTATACTGCAGTGCGTTATTGCAGGTTTACCGCAGTATAATTCAGTGCTTTATATTTCAGTGCATTAGTGCACATTTACCGCAGTATATTGCAGTTCACCAGTGCAGTTTTACTGCAGTATATTGTAGTGTGTCAGTGGAGTGTGGCCGTGTAGTGAGTACTCAAGTTCAAGTGTATCAAACACCACTTTCCATTGATTAAAGTGCATCCACGTACACATTTCCCCATATTTATTACATTTTGTCAATAAGCCCCCCCATCGTGTCTGGGAGACAAACAAGGAGAGGCAGATGTTCCCATGGCCATGTGAGGGGGCCAGCAGCTCCCGTGTCCACAGGCAAAGGAGGATAATGTCCATCCTTGGGCATTTCCTATGTTTAGTGCTGTTGCTCGTGCTATCCAGCCACAACATGCAAAAGAGGCGGTTGAAATTGTCTTACTAAACCTTCCTCACCCTCCTCATCCTCCATCACCCAAGCAGAGACTATTGGGCAGTCCACCGCAGCCACCAGAGAGGCTTATTCTACCTCCTTGTCCACCACCAACACCCAAAAGCCCAATTTTTCAGCCACTGTTTGACCAGGGCATATCATTTAAATTTTTTCATTCAATACATTTTTATTTAGTTTACAAATGACAGCAGGGGATATAGGAGGATTCTATCATACCCCATAGCATGTTGGAAAAAGGTTAGAACCACTTCTTAAGTTGTGTGAGCACTGATGCCTGATAATAGTCAGAGAAATCTACATAGCTAGTTCCTCCAACTAATCAGTGTTTGATTAGGTTTTTATGGGCACTTCGAGATATCTTTCCCTGCAAAATAAATTTGGATAGTATAGACTGTAGAAATTTAAAATAAATGGTTAGGATTGGCATTTGTAAATTTCTGAAGAGGTAAAGGAGCTGAGGAAGGTGTAGCATTTTGAAGGCTGCTAGCCTGCCCAGCCACGAAAATGAAAATTTGGCCAGATTTGTAAGGTCCTATTGTAGTTTAGTCCGAAAGGGTAAGTAGTTGTATTGGAATAGTGATTTCGTTGTTTTAGTTAGCTGTATCCCCAGGTAAGGTATGCTTTTTTTCAGCCCAAGTATAGGGGGATTGTTGTTGTAGGAGGTTACGAATTGTGGCATCTATACCTAAATCCAGTATGAAGGATTTAGCGTTGTTGACTTTATAGTAAGACACCTTACCAAACCATTATAGTATCTTTTGTACTTCTGTAAGGGAGGACGTGGGATTGGTAAGCATGAGAGTCACTTTGTCAGCCAATAAGCTGATCTTTTGTTCATGGGATGCTATGGTGACTCCAGAAATTTGCTCGCTGGTTCTAATGTGCTCGGCTAGTGGTTCCATCAGCATGTTGAATACTAGGGTGGAGAGGGGGCAGCCCTGCCTTGTTCCATTAGAGATTTGGAAAGGAGTTGACAGGATATTAGATGAGTAAGCACACGCAGATGAGGAAGAATACAGAGCCATTATGGATTTTAGAATTTGTCCTTGGAACCCAAATTTGGTTAGGACTGAAGACAGATAGGTCCAGTGCACTGTATTGAACACCTTCTCTGTGTCCAGCGATAGGAGCAGAGAAGACGTTCCAGAGAACTCAGCATGGTGGAGGATATTTATTGGTCTTCTAGTAGCGTCTGAGGTTTGGCAACCCTTTGTGAACCCTGATTGGTCTTCATGTACAGCGGGGATCGAAAGTTTGGGCACCCTAGGTAAAAAATTTGTACTAATGTGCATAAAGAAGCCAAGGAAAGATGGACAAATCTACAAAAGGCATCAAATTACAGATTAGTCATTCTTATAATATGTCAACAAAAGTTAGATTTTATTTCCATCATTTACACTTTCAAATTAACAGAAAACAAAAAAATGGCGTCTGCAAAAGTTTGGGCACCCTGCAGAGTTAATATCTTTTACTGCCCCCTTTGGCAAGTATCACAGTTTGTAAACCCTTTTTGTAGCCAGCCAAGAGTCTTTCAATTCTTTTTTGAGGTATCTTTGCCCATTCTTCCTTACAAAAGTCTTCCAGTTCTTTGAGATTTCTGGGCTGTCTGTCACGCACTGCTCTTTTAAGAGCTAGTGATCACCAGTCAGTGTGGTTTAATATAAGAACTGTGAAAGAGTCACACCACACAAAAACAAAAGTTTTAGATTTTAGAAAAACAGACTTTTCAAAAATGAAATTAGTCATAAATGAGTCCTTATCAGACTGGAACGGATTACATGGAGTCCAGGAGAAATGGGACTACTTAAAAGGTGCATTATTGAAGGCAACAGAAAATTGCATTAGACTTGTCAGTAAATGCAAAAAAGAAGAGACCACTGTGGTACTCAGCAGAAGTGGCCCAAATCATTAAAAATAAAAAGCTAGCATTTTGTAATTATAAAAAAACCCAGAGCAATGAAGATAAGGAAATCTACAAGATTAGGCAGAAAGAGGCCAAGCAAGTTATAAGAACTTCTAAAGCGCAGGCAGAAGAAAAACTAGCTCAGTCTATGAAAAAGGGGGATAAGACATTCTTCAGATATATAAATGAAAAAAAGGAAATTAAAACAAGGAATAACTAAATTAAAAACAAAGGACGAAAGGTATGTAGAAGAGAATAAAGGGCTAGCCGACTGCCTTAATGAATACTTCTGTTCAGTTTTTACAGAAGAAAAAGAAGGAGAAGGACCTCCACTTGAAAGGATGATTAATGAATCGTTTGACGCATGTGTCTTTACAGAGGAAGACGTTCTAAGATTGCTGTCTAAAGTGAAGACAAATAAGTCACAGGGTCCTGATGAGATACACCTAAAATTATTAAAAGAGCTTAGTGGTGAGCTGGCAAAACCATTAACAGATTTATTTAACCAATCATTAGTAACAGGAGTCGTCCCGGAAGATTGGAAATTGGCAAATGTCGTGCCCATTCACAAGAAAGGTAGTAGGGAATAATCGAGCAACTATAGACCAGTGAGTCTGACATCAATAGTAGGCAAATTAATGGAAACCCTATTAAAGGCTAGGATTGTGGAACATCTTAAATCCCATGGATTGCAAGATGAAAAACAACATGGGTTTACTTCAGGGAGATCATGTCAAACAAATCTTATAGATTTTTTTGACTGGGTGACTAAAATAATAGACGGTGGAGGTGTAGTAGACATATCTAGATTTTAGTAAGGCTTTTGACACTGTCCAACATAGAAGACTTATCAATAAACTGCAGTCATTGAGCATGGACTCCCATATTGTTGAGTGGATTAGGCAGTGGCTGAGTGACAGACAACAGAGGGTTGTAGTCAATGGAGAACATTCAGAACAAGGTCATGTTACCAGTGGGGTACCTCAGGGATCTGTACTGGGACCAATTTTGTTTAATATCTTCATAAGTGATATTGCAAAAGGCCTCGATGGTAAGGTTAGTCTTTTTGCTGATGACACAAAGATATGTAACAGGGTTGATGTTCCTGGAGGGAAACGCCAAATGGAAAAGGATTTAGGAAAACTAGAAGAATGGTCAGAACTCTGGCAACTGAAATTTAATGTGGATAAGTGCAAGATAATGCACCTGGGGCGTAAAAACCCAAGGGCAGAATATAGAATATTTGACACAGTCCTGGCCTCAGTATCTGAGGAAAGGGATTTAGGAGTAATTATTTCAGAAGACTTAAAGGTGGGAAGACAATGTAATAGAGCAGCACGAAATGCCAGCAGAATGCTTGGATGTATAGGGAGAGGTATAAGCAGTAGAAAGAGAGAAGTGCTTATGCCGCTGTACAGAACACTGGTGAGACCTCACTTGGAGTATTGTGCGCAGTACTGGAGGCCATATCTCCAGAAGGATATAGATACACTAGAGAGAGTTCAGAGAAGAGCTACTAAACTAGTACATGGATTGCAGGAAAAAACTTACCAGGAAAGGTTAAAGGACCTTAACATGTGTAGCTTGGAAGAAAGAAGAGACAGAGGGGATATGATAGAAACTTTTAAATACATAAAGGGAATCAACTCGGTAAAGGAGGAGAGCATATTTAAAAGAAGAAAAACTACCACAAGAGGACACAGTTTTAAATTAGAGGGTCAAAGGTTTAAAAGTAATATGAGGAAGTATTACTTTACTGAGAGAGTAGTGGATGCATGGAATAACCTTCCTGCAGAAATGGTAGCTGCAAATACAGTGAAGGAGTTTAAGCATGCATGGGATAGGCATAAGGCTATCCTTCAGGGACCAGGGACTATTCATAGGATTCAGATATATTGGGCAGACTAGATGGGCCAAATGGATCTTATCTGCCGACACATTCTATGTTTCTATGTTTCTAAGGTCTATCCATAGATTTTCAACTATGTTGAGGTCAAGAGATTATGAAGGCCATGGCAAAACCTTCAGTTTGCGCCTCTTGATGTAATCCCCCGTGGATTTCGAGATGTGTTTAGGATCATTATCCATTTGTAGAAGCAATCCTCTCTTTAACTTCAGCTTTTTCACAGATGGCATCAAGTTACCATCCAAAATTTGCTGAAATTTTATTGAATCCATTTTTCCTTCTACTCGTGAGATGTTCCCTGTGCCACTGGCTGCAATACAACCCCAAAGCATGATTGATCCACCCCCATGCTTAACAGTTGGACAGAGGTTCTTTTCATTAAATTCTTTGCCCCTTCTTCTCCAAACGTACCTTTGCTCATTCCGGCCAAAAAGTTCAATTTCAACCTCATTGGTCCACAGAACTTAGTTACATAGTTACATAGTTAGTGAGGCTGAAAAAAGACACAAGTCCATCCAGTTCAACCTATGTGTGTGTGTTTGCTTTTAACCGTACATTGTATACCCCTGTATGTTGTGGTCTTTAAGGTGTCCATCCAATAGTTTTTTGAAACTATCAATGCTCCCCGCTGATACGACTGCTTGCGGAAGAGAATTCCACATCCTTACCGCTCTTACAGTGAAGAACCCCTTACGCACTTTAAGGTTAAACCGCCTTTCCTCTAGTTTTAGTGAGTGGCCACGTGTCTTATTGTATTCCCTTACTCTAAATAGTTTGTTCCTTATGCTAGGGTCGCCAGTACAGTATTTGTACATTGATATCATATCCTCCCTCAAGCGTCTCTTCTCCAGAGAGAATAGGTTCAGTGCTTGTAGTCTTTCCTCATAGCCGATGTCCTCCATTCCCCTAATTATTTTTGTTGCCCTTCTCTGGACTTTCTTCAGTTCCAGCACATCCTTCCTGAGGACCGGTGCCCAGAACTGGACAGCATACTCCAGATGTGGCCGGACCAGAGTCTTGTAGAGTGGAAGAATAATCTCTTTATTTCTGGAGTGAATCCCCTTTTTTATACAACCCAGTATTCTGTTGGCTTTGCTTGCAGCGGCTTGGCATTGCATGCCGCTTCCAAGCCTGTTGTCTACCAGTACCCCCAGGTCCCTTTCCATCCTAGACTCACCCAGAGGTTCCCCCCCTAGTGAGTAGCTTGCTTTCTGGTTTCTGGCCCCCAAGTGCATTACTTTACATTTTTCTACATTAAATCTCATCTGCCATGTAGTTGCCCACCCCGTTATTTTGTTCAGGTCTGCTTGCAAGATTTCCACATCCTGCATAGAAGATATTGGCATGCCTAATTTAGTATCATCTGCAAATACTGAGATTGTACTAGATATCCCCTCCTCTAGATCATTTATGAATAAATTAAACAGGATTGGTCCCAGAACAGAACCCTGGGGGACCCCACTTTCCACACCCGCCCAATCCGAGTACTCCCCATTAATCACCACCCTCTGTACTCTCCCCTGGAGCCAGTTCTCTATCCAGGTACTCACCTTATGGTCCATACCTACCTTCCTTAGTTTGTACAGTAAGCGTTTGTGGGGAACGGTGTCAAAGGCCTTTGCAAAGTCCAGATACACCACATCCACAGGCTTACCTTTATCTAAGTGGCAGCTCACTTCATCGTAGAAGGTTAATAGATTGGTTTGGCATGAACGATTTTTCATGAATCCATGCTGATTACTACTTATAATACCGTTTTCATTACTAAAGTCTTGTATGTGGTCCCTTATCATCCCCTCCAAAATTTTGCAGACTACAGATGTTAGGCTGACCGGCCTATAGTTACCCGGGATATATCTCGGCCCCTTTTTAAATATTGGTACCACGTTGGCTTTTTTCCAATCAGCTGGCACCATACCTGTCTGTAAACTATCCTTAAAGATCAAGAATAATGGTCTGGCAATCACCTGGATGAGCTCATTTAGAACCCTTGGGTGCAAGCCATCCGGTCCCGGGGATTTATTTATGTTAAGTTTCTCTAGTTTAGCTCTAAGTCTATCCTCTGTTAGCCATGGCGGCACTTCCTGAGGTGTATTATTTAGTTCGGCCTTACAAGCGGGGTTCGTGTAGCCCCCCGATTCCTTTGTGAAGACTGAAGAAAAGAAATTATTTAACACTTCCGCCTTTTCTCTGTCCTCAGTGGCCATTTTTCCTTTATCATCTTTTATGGGGCCAATGTGTTCTGGCCTCGCTTTCTTACTGTTTATATACTTAAAGAATTTCTTGGGGTTCTTTTTACTCTCCTCCGCTATATGTCTCTCGTGTTCTATTTTAGCCGCCCTGATTTCATCTTTACATTTCTTATTACACTCTTTGTAATGCTTAAATGCTGCCAATGACCCCTCAGTCTTGTATTTTTTGAAGGCCTTTTCTTTAGCTCTAATATACATTTTTATGTTGGAGTTTAGCCACCCAGGGTTTAGTTTTGCTCTTTTAAATTTATTTCCCTGTGGAATGCACTGGCCCACCCCCTTGTTAAGTATGCTCTTGAAGCACTCCCATTTTTCCTCCGTGTTCTTTGTTCCCAGGGTTCTATCCCATTTGATATTTTCTAGCAGCGAGCGCAGTTTAGGGAAATTGGCTCTTTTGAAATTCAGTGTCCTTATATTACCCTTGTGTTTCCTATTACTGTAATTAATACTGAAACCAATTGACCTATGGTCACTGTTCCCTAAGTTGTCCCGTATTTCTATATCCGTGAGCAGGTCTGTATTGTTGGTAATCAGTAGGTCAAGTACCGCATTGTTTCTTGTCGGTGCATTCACCATCTGACCCATGAAATTGTCCTGCAAAACATTTAGGAACTGCCGAGCCTTGGCTGAATGCGCGGTTCCTTCTGCCCAGTCTATATCAGGATAATTAAAGTCCCCCATTATAATGACATTTCCCATCCTTGCTGCCAATCCTATCTGTAACATGAGGTCCACCTCACCCTCCTCCCTCTGGTTTGGGGGCCTATAGCATACGCCCAATATTACCTTCCCCACCGTGCCTTTCCTTTGAAGCTCTACCCATAGGGATTCTGCCTCGTCCATAGCTCCATTATTAATATCATCCCTCATATTTACCTGTATACTGTTCTTAATATACAAACATACCCCTCCCCCTTTTTTACCCTCTCTATCTCTGCGATAAAGGGAATACCCCTGAATGGTCGCCATCCAGTCATGAGAGCTGTCAAACCAAGTCTCAGTTATCCCCACAAAATCTAAGTCCTCCTCAAACATCAGCAGCTCCAGCTCTCCCATCTTGTTGGCCAGGCTTCTGGCATTGGTATATAAGCCTCGTAATTTTGATGTTTTTAGGCTGCTCTCTTGATTTTTCCCCGTACCCACCCTGGGTATAGGGGCTCCGAACACCCTACCGCTAATGCCCCCATTTCTGCCCTCTGAAACTTGCTTTCCACTGGCTAATTCTACATCTGTACCCTCCCCCCCATTCCCTAGTTTAAAAGCCCCTCTAACTTTTTGGCCATCCTCTCACCCAGTACGGCTGCACCCACCCCATTTAGGTGCAATCCGTCCCTACCAAAGAGCCGGTGAAACTTGTTTCCAAAATGCATCAGGCTTGTCTATATGTTCATTTGCAGAGTTCAAATGCTGATTTTTGTGGTGAGGATGTAGAAGAGGTTTTCTTCTGATGACTCTTCCATGAAGACCATATTTGTACAAGTATCTCTTTATAGTGGAATAGTGTACCAAAACTCCAGTGTCTGCCCGATCTTTCTGGAGGGATCGTGCACTCAAACGTGGGTTTTGAATTGTCTTTCTCACAATCCTGCGAGCTGTTGTGTCTGATATTTTTCTTGGTCTTCCAGATCTTGCTTTAACTTCCACTGTTCCTGAGGACTGCCATTTCTTAATTACATTCCGAACAGAGGATATTGACATCTGAAAACGCTTTGCTATCTTCTTATAGCCTTCTCTAGCTTTGTGAGCGTCAACTATTTTCAGTTTCAGTTTTCTAGACAACTGCTTAGAAGATCCCATGGTGCTGATTGTTGGGGCAAGGTCAGATGAGTCTGGGCATTTAAGACCTTTGAGATTGACATCACCTGGTCTTCCCAGACGATTATTGAGAACAATCCATGACACTGTCAGGTCTCAGCCTTGCAAAGGGGGCAGTGCATGCTATAAATTCTACAGGGTGCCCAAACTTTTGCAGACACCATTTTTTTGTTTTCTGTTATTTTGAAAGTGTCAATGATGGAAATAAAATCTAACTTTATTGACATATTATAAGAATGTCTAATCTGTAATCTGATGCCTTTTGGAGATTTTTCCATCTTTCCTTGGCTTCTTTATGCACATTAATACAAATTTTTACCTGGGGTGCCCAAACTTTCGATCTCCACTTTATCAGAGATGGTAGGATATTGATTAATCTATTAGCCAGTAATTTCACATAGATTTTCAGATTATTGTTGAGCAATGATTATTGGGTGAACTTTTTTGGAGTTGTAGAATCCTTACCTGGTCTCGGGAGAGTTACTATAAGTGGGCTAAGCATCTCGGCAGGAAAAGAAGAAGAGGCAATGTTGTTGAATAGTTTGCATTAGTGTGGGGCTAGAATGTGCTAACATTTTTTGTAATATTCTCCCGTGAACTCATCTGGACCTAGGGACTTGGATTTGGGTAATTTGGTAATCACCTGTGTAATTTCACGTGTGGTAAATGGGGCACTGAGGGAGGAAAGTTGCTGTGGAGTTAAGGAAGGGAGTTTAATGTGATTCAGAAACCCCAGAATCTCCTCTTGGGAGGGTTCTTGAATCCCTTTTTCTGATTTAATGTTATATTATAGACTGAAAGTGTCTGCTATAGATTGGGGTTTGATAAAGAAAAATAATCAGTGTATGTATTCCAAAGAGAGAAACACTGGGTGAAAATAAATAAAAACCATTAAAATGATACATAAATAAATTATTCACAACAAGAATGACAGTGTGTGAAAAACACTATCTGCAAGCATAAATGAGTGGGTGTTGAGTGATCAATCCCAATAAAGTCCATTAACAGGTGCAAAAAATTCTTCAGTGATGAAGTGTGAATGGTAGCAGGATGCACATACTCGTGTCCCCCACAGCACCACGTGTTTGTAACGCTCCTGCGTTTTATGTATGATGTGGATTTACAGCTGCAGAAATATTCCACTTCAGTAGTCATGTAGAGAAACGCTGAGACACCAATCCCAACTCCCAAAGACTCATCATGTGTGGATGATCTCAATTCAGCAAGTAAATACACACACTCAATAAGAAGTTCCTGGAGTGATCTATGTATATAGTAGTATAGAGGTGATAGGCTGAAGAGACAGGTTGAGTTGAGACGATAGGTGACAGACACTTGAGAGGAATGTTCTTGAGAATGAGATAATAACAGGTGGGATGCAGATAGGTTAGCAATTATGTATGGTAGTAGATGATAGGATAGCAGATGACATACAGGAGAGACTAACCCAGTGCAAGAGCAGATGATAGTAGGCTCAAGAGCTAGCAATCTAGATAGTGCAGATGTAGTAACAGTCCTTAGTATGCAGAGCTAGACAGTGTAAGCTTTAGTATGAAGGTTATTGAGGTTTCCCCTGTGGGGTACTTATCACTAGTAGCAATGTAGCAGAGGAGAGGTTCGACAAGAGCGGATGATCCGTTAGCGGGATACAGGGATCAGCGCAGCGTGGTTCCGACAGCGAGGTATGCTTGCAAGCATGAGAGCTTCAAGACAGGTTAGCATCAAGGCACATCTAGGCACACAGCAGGTTGAACGAACACATGTGAGTGAAAGCTGCTGATTTAAATAGCTGTTCAGTCCGGCGCCTCATGATGATGTCAGCACTCTTAAAGGGAAACACACCTATATGTGCTTCATCTATCTAGGTAGATGGAAAGCACCCGGAAATGATGTGATAGGAGGCACTGAGAGTGCCAGAACCTTACAGTACCCCCCCCCCCCCCCGTAAGGCCGGCTCCGGAAGGCCTCTAAGGCTGGTTGTCGATATAAGAATCGGAAAATACTGGTTGCCGATACGAGAATTGGATAAAACTGGTTGCCGATACGAGAATCGGATAAGACTGGTTGCCGATACGAGAATCGGATAAGACTGGTTGCCGATACGAGAATCGGATAAGACTGGTTGCCGATACGAGAATCGGATAAGACTGGTTACCGATGTGAAAATCGGGAAGAAAAAAAAAAAAACGGTTGCCGATGCGAGAATCGGATAAGATTGGTTGCCGATATGAGAATCGGATAGGACTGGTAACCGATGTGAGAATCGGATCACTTGTTGCCGATACGAGAATCGGATCAGGTTGGTAACCGATGTGAGAATCGGATCACTTGTTGCTGATATGAGAATCGGATCAGGTTGGTAACCGATGTGAGAATCGGATCACTTATTGCCGATATGAGAATCGGATCAGGTTGGTAACCGATGCGAGAATCGGATCACTTGTTGCCGATATGAGAATCGGATCAGGTTGGTAACCGATGCGAGAATCGGATCACTTGTTGCCGATATGAGAATTGGATCACTTGTTGCCGATATGAAAATCGGATCAGGTTGGTAACCGATGTGAGAATCGGATCACTTGTTGCCGATATGAAAATCGGATCAGGTTGGTAACCGATGTGAGAATCGGATCACTTGTTGCCAATACGAGAATCGGATCAGGTTGGTAACCGATGAGAATCGGATCACTTGTTGCCGATATGAAAATCGGATCAGGTTGGTAACCGATGTGAGATTCGGATCACTTGTTGCCGATATGAGAATCGGATCAGGTTGGTAACCGATGCGAGAATCGGATCACTTGTTGCCGATATGAGAATCGGATCAGTTGTTAGGGTGTCTGCTACATGAACCTCTCACTAAAATCGGACGCATAAACATCCGAAGTAGTCATAGCAACCAATGCTTCTTCAAACATCCTCAGATCCCCCCTACGTACTACTGTGCCATTAGAAGCGCGTACGCAGTCAGGTGCAAGAATCTCAATGTTTTCATTGGGAGCTATAAGTGTGCTTGCCAAAATAGGAGTATCTATACCAACATCTGCCAATTTCTGGGTGTCCTTTTCTGATATAGAACGGGGACAGGGCTGGCAACAGCCTTGGTAATTTCCAGGCTGTTTTTCAGGGAAGACAGTTCGGATTCGCCTGGCCTCCATTGGGAGAGCCTTAGGCCTATGGGGTCTGGTTGGGCAGGATGTAATGAAATGTCCCCCTTCTCCACAATAAAAACAAAGGCCACAGATTCTCCTGTGATCTTTTTTTTTTTTTGTAAGGACAGCTTAGTATGTACGGCACCAATCTCCGTAGGCTCCTCATCCATCTCTGTAGGATCAGGGTTCAAATGAGATGTGTCAGAGTGACAAGGCTGACTGTTTAAGGAAGGCTTGGACCATGACCAGGCAGGATCACCATATTCATTTGGTTTCCTTTTTTCCCTAGGTAGCCGGGGTCTGCGGTTACCTGGAGCAGGTTTAGGAATAGATTTTTGGGAGGGGAGACACTGGGAGTGCATCGCAATTGCAAATGATTCCCAATTGTCTAGGATCGGACTTTTTTCTTGCAGTTTCTCGTATGCCCACGTTTTCATTTTGCCAGAAAGCAAATTAATGGCAGCATGCACTTTAATAAAGTCATAATGATAGGTCCTAGGCTTAAGGATAAATAGGAGCTCACAATCCATACGAAAAAAAAGAAAAGAGGAACGGGAACCATCAAACCTGTCTGGTAGAAGGACAAGAGGTTCTGGGGGTTGAGCAGCAGTAGGCTGTGTCAGTCTGGCCACCTGCTGCGTCAGAGCCTGATTGTCTTCTTTTAATTCAGTAAGTGCGTGTATTAACGCAGTTACTTGTTGTGTTAACTGTGTCACCTGAGTGGTCATTTCTGCTGAATCCATTTTATCTGGTTCGTTCAATCTGTAACGCTCCTGCGTTTTATGTATGATGTGGATTTACAGCTGCAGAAATATTCCACTTCAGTAGTCATGTAGAGAAACGCTGAGACACCAATCCCAACTCCCAAAGACTCATCATGTGTGGATGATCTCAATTCAGCAAGTAAATACGCACACTCAATAAGAAGTTCCTGGAGTGATCTATGTATATAGTAGTATAGAGGTGATAGGCTGAAGAGACAGGTTGAGTTGAGACGATAGGTGACAGACACTTGAGAGGAATGTTCTTGAGAATGAGATAGTAACAGGTGGGATGCAGATAGGTTAGCAATTATGTATGGTAGTAGATGATAGGATAGCAGATGACATACAGGAGAGACTAACCCAGTGCAAGAGCAGATGATAGTAGGCTCAAGAGCTAGCAATCTAGATAGAGCAGATGTAGTAACAGTCCTTAGTATGCAGAGCTAGACAGTGTAAGCTTTAGTATGAAGGTTATTGAGGTTTCCCCTGTGGGGTACTTATCACTAGTAGCAATGTAGCAGAGGAGAGGTTCGACAAGAGCGGATGATCCGGTAGCGGGATACAGGGATCAGCGCAGCGTGGTTCCGACAGCGAGGTATGCTTGCAAGCATGAGAGCTTCAAGACAGGTTAGCATCAAGGCACATCTAGGCACACAGCAGGTTGAACGAACACATGTGAGTGAAAGCTGCTGATTTAAATAGCTGTTCAGTCCGGCGCCTCATGATGATGTCAGCACTCTTAAAGGGAAACACACCTATATGTGCTTCATCTATCTAGGTAGATGGAAAGCACCCGGAAATGATGTGATAGGAGGCACTGAGAGTGCCAGAACCTTACAGTGTTATGGTTAAGATGATGGTACCCTTACTAGCTGAAAGATGGAATGCACTATAAATATGTCACAAACCACTTTGGCACAACACAGTTCTTCCCACCGCCTAATCCTCCACCTTGTGTAAAGTGTATTTAAGACTCTTACCAGATGTAAGAATGTCACAGATCAGGTTAGGGAATAGTGTTAATCTCCAAGCTCTCTGCTTATGCAGGAAAGGGCTCCTTTAAGAAATCCTACTATGGCGCCTTTACATATGAAGAAATGCACTTCCTCCTTGGGTCACTCCCGGTATACATAAACAGAAATGCTCCCCATGCATAGAAACAAAGGCAGGCAATAGTGCATTATCTCTAAAATTGTTTTTAATTAAAGGTAAAACACTTACATGAAGGCTGGTAATAGAAGGACGAAAAATAGATCAGATGATCGCGACCGCTCTGCAGCGCGGACCACCAGAAGTGACAGCGCGGCTTCTCCACCCGACGCGTTTCCCCTAAGAAGGCGTCCACTGGGATTGGAGGGCTAATGCATGGGGATCATTTCTGTGGATGTATACCGGGAGTGACCCACGGAGGAAGTGCATTTCTTCATATTTAAAGGCGCAGTGGGAGACGCCGCAGCTGTGTACTTCCTTCTGTGTAGGATCAGCCTGACAGTCTCGCCAGTACCTCGGCGAAGTGCTCCGTCTGTCCTTGCCCCTCCCCTACGTGTGACGACACAAGGGACCACGTGTCTTCATCCCCTACACCACCACTGTATTCCTATGTTTGTTAAACCTTATCTTGTATGGCGTTTTAAAGGTGCATGGATGCACCATTACATGTGAGTGCAATACCTTATGTTTTTACATGAATTAAAGGTTTTAAAGGTATAAGCACTATTGTTAGCTTTTTTATTCAAATGTTATGTTGGCTGTTGGATTGAGATTTGCTGACTTGATCTGTGATACTGGGATGGAACCACCCGGAAGTGTCATCCATAAGACCCCCTGCATTTGGGCTTAACTGAGTCAGTTTTAAGGTGAGCACCCACTCACAAAGGGGTGCACGGATAATATTGATCTGTGACACTTTGGTCACTCACTCTGCTTGGGATACACCAGCCCCATCCAGGTGGCTTGAGCACCTATAGAAGATTGTTCTACTACTTTGCACTTATCATCACTAAAGACTTTTTTTTGGATGATTCATCGTCATTTTATTTTGCACTTATATTATGCATGGATTGATATAGACTTTAATCACTGGGACTTGTTGCATATTTTATTATGCTTTGCATTTTGCACTTTTTGTCTTCAAGCACTGATTTTTACTAATGCCATAATTTTACACATCAATGTTTTACTTTTTGGTTGATATTTATTTTATTTTTATTTACACTTTTTTCCATTTTTTATATATTTAAATTTTATTTTGACTTTTATATATTTATTCACAGATTATTATTTGTGCAGCACTATTATATTGTTTATTTATTAATTTGTATTTACTTTTGTGGTTCTCCTGTAGACGGTTCTCACGCTGAGGGGAAGTATTTCTATGGGAGATATTGCTGCTATCTCTGGGGAGCTCTAGTAAGATGCTCCATGAGTGTAGGAGCTTCATTCCTCCTTCAATGATGGAAATCGTATGAGAGACCCATTTACAGGTGACCAGTATGGTAGCAGGGTGACACCATTTGTAGGTCAGCTTGTGGTTAGTAAGCGCCTTGATCACTGTTTTCATCTACCTCAGCAGCTGTGAGAGACCTACATTTATTTCGAATTTCTGTGTATGGAGCAGGGAACTTTTCTAGCATTCGCGTCTTAGATAGCAGTTGCTCCTTGACTGGGTTAAAGTGTAACCTCATAAGGACGTCTCTAGAAACGGAGTCTCCTAAGTGGCTGGGTTTGGGGATCCTATGTATCCTGTCAATAGTGAGCTCTATTGGTGATAGATCAGGTAGTAAATTGGAAATCAATTCACTAGCATATTTTTGCAGCTCTGAGGGGAGGATGTTGCGATGGGAGCAGTCTTCAAGATCCGCTAGCTTCGCTTTTATCCACATGTTGTCATCTCTCCACATGTGCATCAACCAAGTCATTCACTGTATCAGTGCATTCATCCATCTTGGTTTCAATGTACTGTACTCTTTCCCCTATGTACTGCATGTTAGATGTAAATTTATGAATAAGGGAGGAATGATTAGCCATGAGGAAGAATTGTAGAGAAAGCAACATGTCTTTCATGGTTGTATCAAGGAGTGGTTGACCTGATGTGGGAAAGGCAGCAATTGAAGATTTATAATTGGTATCTGTGTATTCAGCCTGTGGCTCTGTACTCACTGCGCTGGCGTCCTGGTGGGGAGAATCCATTTGCATTCTGACCTTGGCTGGGCTCTGTGATACCAGACTGGATGAGGAAGAGTTGTGAGGAGATAAGAATGTGAAAAACCAAACAGGCTAAATGGGGTACCTCATCCATAAATGATAACAACAAAAAAATCGAGTAATAAACTAGTGGACTTTACTGATACCAGAGAAGGACGGTGACAACAATGTAGATAAAAAAAAATATTTTATTACAAACTATATAAAAAACATTTATAAAATCATGAAAGAATGCTCGGTTTGACCAATGCAAGTCTATATGCTAAAGCTGCTTGTAATACCAAATTGCAATATATTACTGAAGGTCGACATGTTTCACAAACATTGCTTCCTCGGGACCTCTTAATGTTGGAAGCAAGAAGCATTGGCCTATCTATAAGTGACAATAAACATGGCAAAGTACTGCATCTATCGAGTCCACCTACATGCATCTACCAAATTACAAATGGCGATGTAGTTGTGTGACACAATTCCCTGATATATTGCTGAATATATCGGATAGCTATCATATCATATTGATTAAATGGTCTCTACAGTAATAAGAGAAGGCACAGATGTGTTATACAGCTGCTCATTCATAACCTGGATTAGTGACACTCACAAGTTGCATATCACTTACTAATTTATTGTATCCCGGAAAAACATCACAAAAGACAGTCTGGTGTCAAGTATAGATTCGCACTGTGTACAACTGACAGCAGCATAATCTAAGGATGATAACAACATATACGACTAAGTAACTGCTCAAGATAATAACACATTGAATAAAATCTTAGAACAAAACCTTAGACAAGATGTTTATATTGGTCCAGCAAGTAAAAACACTTACCAACACCCATCCTCAAAATATGCGACAGTTGGTACATCAAGACCCATCCATGGGAAGCGCTACCCAACAACAGTAAGCCATCTAAGAATGCCAATGAAACCATATATCAGTTTTAGAACCCCTATAGGGAGCAGTCAATATAGGACCATCACCATCCGCCTTCTCCATATAACCTTCAATCAGCAATATGTGACTCACCCGCAGGTCTGCAGCAACTATTCATCACCATCTACTCCTATCTTATGCAGCTCATCCCTATTTAAAGCCTGTATTGGCTCCAATATTGAATCAATATCCTGCGTTCTCATCCATTCAATATATTCGTATCACCTGTGCCTACCACGTCCCGTTCTTCACCGTCAGCTATACCCAACCAAACAGTACATGAGAAGTGTGTCATCTCCTGCATCATTGCCTGCCGACTGGACCACATCCAATCACTCGTCAGTCCCCCCACACCAATGGCTGCGAGTGTTGGACATGCACAAGCGCAAACCCAAAGCGACTGTGCATGTGCGAGTGGCGGCTGCACAAAGAGTCACAAGAGGAGACCAGAGTCGGGCATTCCACATTCCTGAGCATTCAACACACATAAACTAGGGCCCAAAAAAATGCCTCAGATCACTATTGATACATGGTCAGCAAAGCCAGGGACTATCAAAAAAATATAAAGTAACATAAAGTACATTAGACAAGCTCCCATGTCTCCCACCACCTCCTTGATTGGCACAGAAGTGCATAATAATGCCCTTCTGCCCCCAGATGTTAACCATGCATGGGAGCCTGTGAAAATACATGACTCTTAAATATCACAAGATAATATCACCAACAACAGCAACAACGGCTATACATCGCCATAATAAGTAAGGCTCAAGAAGCTCATAATGTCTTCAGGGGTCCAGCACTCCCCTCCATGTATGTCACACTATAACCCTTGCTTATCACAAAGTATCAAAAGGTTATAATATGTTAATATTTATTCTACTATATAAACACACAAAGAGACCCAATCAATGTAATTAGAATGGGTTAACAAACCAACTGCTATCATTGAGGCCTGGTGGGGAGGTGGCATTGAGACACAAATTCCACCTTGCCTCTCGTTGATCAATTTTTATGTCAAAATTGCCACCTCTAGGATCTTCCAACACCTTTTTCAAAACAGTAAATTGAACTATGGACGTATTATGTTTATGTTCGAGGGCAACATGTATCCCTATGGGTGTATATAAAGTTTCTCACAAAAGTGAGTACACCCTTCACATTTATGTAAATATTTTATTATATCTTTTCATGTGACAACACTGAAGAAATGACACTTTGCTACAATGTAAAGTAGTGAGTGTACAGCTTATATATCTTTTTTTTTTGAAAATTTGTTTTTATTGAATTTTTGCACAAGAAAACAGACAAGACACTGCCACGCAGGGCAACAAACACAAACAGTGACAACAGGTCAAACCCCCCCCCCCATACCACCCCCCACCCACCCCCCCCCATACCACCCCCCACCCACCCCCCCCCCCACTCCAGGCTCCATCCAGCACGTCCAGTGCAAAAACAAAGCTTCTATAAGCAATAAAGATACCCCTCAAGTCTGCTCCAGTTATCCAGTAGTAAGGTCATAGAACATATAGATTAGTTCAGCACAGAGCCCACAATCAGCAACCCCATGGCTTAGTCATAAAATAGAGAGACTTCTATACATGTAGTAAGAACACAATGAACATGAAAATATCACCGACCGGCATGTCCACCCCCCCCCAGACAATCCCGAACAATAGCACACAGAACACTAAAGCTGATCAACGGAGGTCGAGGCCGGACAGTCTATCCATGTTTTCCACACTTTATCAAACTTGCGGGGGCATCCCCTACTGAGATACGTGGCCTTATAGAGCGGAGTCACTTTATTAACCAAGCCCTTCCAAAAAAGGATCGTGGGAGCCAAGGGACTCCTCCAGTGTAAGAGCAGAGCCTTACGAGTATAGAAAAGTAGCAAACTGACCAAAGTACGAACGGCCCTCGCAGGGGCCAAGCCATCCACCAACCCCAAGAGGCAAACCTCCACGGTGCTGGGGACCGGAATCTTAACCACCTCCACAATACAAGCTAATACGGATGCCCAATAGTCCTTGACCACCGGGCACCCCCAGAAGACGTGACTGAAGTCCGCCGGTGAATGTGAACAACGCCAACACTCCGCCGAGGCCGTCTGATAAATACGTGCCAGCCTCGCCGGCGTGTAATAAATCCGGTGCAGAAATTTAAAGTGAATCAGACGGTCCCTCGCAGAGACCAGGTAGGCGATGGGTGAACTCCACATATCATCCCAGTCATCACCATCCAGGTCAGGCACCTCCTCCACCCAGCGTTCCCGACACCTACGTACAGCAGGTGGAGTGATAGCGAACAATTCCCTGTACAATTCCGAGAGAGACTTCCGCATATCCGCTGCTTGTATCGCCGTTTCAAGAGCTGAAGCTTTAATCACAACACGAGAGGAACCGAACTGTGCCACAAACGCATGGCGAAGTTGAAGATAGCGAAAAAAATACCCATTTGGAAGATCATAACGCGCCTTCAGGGCATCAAAGGTGCACAGCTCCCCACCAGAAACAATATCCCCCAGCAACTTCACCCCCTTAACGGCCCAGATGGCAGGGTCAGGGATCGAGGCAAAATGAGGAAACTTGGGGTTCCACCACAATGGGGAGGCCGGGGAAACACCAGTGGCTTCTGGCTCCACCAGCACCTGCATCTGTTCCCAGGCTTTGATGGTAGAACGCATCGTTCCCGTCAGCTCAAATTTAGCCCTGGACCCCCGATGCAGTAAAAGGCGAAGACTCTCGTAGGAGCCCAAAACAGCCGCCTCCAGCACCGTGGCAGAGTCCCCATCGTCCCCCGCAAGCCAGCGTCGCGCCACCACTCCCTGCCCAGCCAGGAAATATTTATAAAGATCAGGTAAAGCCAATCCCCCCTGACCCCAGGGCTCCTGCAACACCTGCATACCAATTCTAGGAGGAGAGGTACCCCAAATAAAGGAACCTATCAGGCCATGAACGCGGCGGAAGAAAGAACGCGGGACCCACACCGGGGAATTTCTAAGGAAATACAGAAAGACAGGGAGAAGTTTCATTTTCACCAAGTTAATGCGCCCCAGAACCGACAAAGGTAAGTCGCGCCACACCTCCGCCCTGCGTTTGAAGACCTCCAGCAATGGGTGAAGATTCAGATTAAGATAGTCCGCCACCCTCGCCGACACCCCGACTCCCAGGTAGGTGAACTCAGTCACCCATTTCAATGGCAGCGCCCCATCAGCTGCAGCAATGGCACCAGGATCAATAGGGAGCATAGTGGATTTATCCCAATTCACCCTTAGGCCGGAAAACTTTGCAAAAGTGTCCAGGATATTGAATACCGCCCGCAGGGAAGCATTGGGATCCTTCAAAAATAAAAGCATATCATCCGCATAAAGTGCCAGGCACTCCTTAATGGAGCCCACTTCCAGCGCCCCCACCTCCGGAGATGCACGCAATGCAATAGCCAAGGGTTCAATCATCAGGGAGAACAAAAAGGGTGAAAGAGGGCAACCCTGCCTAGTCCCCCTACCCACTGCAAAGAAGGGAGACAGGGAGGATCCAATCTTCAACGCCATACATGGGGAGGAGTACAAGAGGGAAATCCACTTGCAAAATTTAGGACCAAACCCCATGCGCCTCAGCACCACCCCCATGTACCCCCAATCCACCGTGTCGAAGGCCTTGGCAATGTCCAAGGACACCACCACCCTAGTGCCAACAGAGGCATGGGACACCTGCAAATGAGTAAACAGACGTCGAAGGTTGGTGTCCGTGGACTTGCCCGGCATAAACCCGGTCTGATCAATGTCCACCAGGGAAGGCAAGACCACTGCCAGCCTAGTAGCCAAGACCTTCGTGAGTATCTTGAGATCCACATTGAGCAAGGCAATGGGGCGGTAGGAGGAACACAGGGTGTGATCCTTCCCCGGCTTGGGCAGGAGAACAACATACGCCTCGAGCATGGAACTCGGCAGGGCCCCCTGATCGAAACACGCCGCATACAATGCCTGGAGCCTGGGAGCCAAGTACTGCCGATACCACTCCACCGGGAACCCATCAGGGCCCGGCGATTTATTGGAGGGAAAGGATGAGATGGCTCTCTCTATTTCCTTCAGCGTGATGTCATTGTCCAGCCACGCACTGTCCTCACCCTCCAAGACCGGAACCGGCAAGCCAGACAAAAGGCGCTCCAACTCCTCCAGGTCATATGCAGGCAGGGGGGAATAGGTGTCAGAGTAGTAATCCATAAAGACCCGGGAGATCTCCCCCGGGTCCCTAACCAGTTCCCCTGAACTAGACTTGATGCACGGAACACTTACCGAAGCCCTCTGATCTTCCACCAAAAAGGCCAATAGCTTACCATTCTTGTCTCCCTTCTCAAAAAGTGACTCCGCTCTATGTTTAAGGTTGGCATGCGCAAAATCAGTATCCAACAAAGCCAAACGCCTCCTGGCCTCCTCCAGGGCCGCATAGGCCGCCGGTCCCGGAGCGGCTGAGTATTCATCCTCCAACCTACGGACCTCCAGCAGAACAGCTTCTCTGTCAGCATTAGCCTCCCTACGGGACGTCTTAATCGCAGAGATGTAATGACCCCGCATAACCGCTTTGAAAGCATCCCACAGGACTACCCCTGCCGTGGACGAGGCATGATCTTCCCAAAATGCAGGCATCTGGGGCTCCACCTGCTGCATCACCTTTTCAGTCTGCAGCCAACCCGGCGAAAGGCGCCATGCACCCCTAGTTCCACCCGCTCCCACCCGCAGAGTCAGCAGCAGTGAGTTGTGATCGGAGAGGCCACCCGCCAAATATGTAGTATCCTGGACCAAAGCAAGACAAGGCCCATTAGCAAAAGCCAGATCTATCCTGGACGCCATTCTGTGCACCCCAGACCAACAGGAGTAGCCACGTACCCCAGGGTTTTTCCAGCGCCACAGCTCCGTAAGCTGAGCCGCGGAAGACCAGGACACCAGTTCAGGAGACGACAGTCTACCCGGGTTAGAGGAGTCCAGCCCGCCGTCCAGAACAGCATTGAAATCCCCCGCCATAAGTAGAGGAAGGTGCATATAAGGGGCCAAGGTCACCAGGAGATCCTCCAGAATCTGGGAGTGGAACGGGGGAGGTAAGTAGACACTCACCAGTACCACCTGCCGGTGAAAAATCTCCAGGAGAACAATAACATACCGTCCGCCAGGATCCGTAATTACCTTTTGAATCGAGCAGGGTGCATTTCTACCCAGCAAAACAGACACCCCACGGGCATACGTGGAGTACGTGGCGTTGAAGATCCTCTGAATCCAAGGCCTCTTCAAGGCAAGCACCCTGCTCCCATCCAAATGCGTCTCCTGGAGGAGGATAACATGCGGTTGAACAGATTTAATATACCTAAAAATGGCTGTGCATTTCACCTTGTCATTGAGACCCTGCACATTCCATGACATGATTTTAAGTAGCTCAGCTATAGAACAGCAGAGGGGCACATAGCAGGAGGGAGCCGGAGGACCAAGCACAGCCCGAGGACCAACCCGATCCCCCAACTCCATCCAGACATTCAGCAATACAGACACATAAGTCAAAAAGAACAGTGACCACCGGATGGAGCCTGGAGCCAAGAACAAAAAAACATCCCTGCTGTGATACCCAAACCTGGAACAAAAAAAAAATGCAACAGGGTACCCAGCCTAATCCCAAAACCCAGCAAAAATTTTAAAGGCATGGCTGCAACATAAAAACCGCAGCCGGCGTTAAAAATAGAGTCAAAACAAAAAAAAGAAAAAAATCGTTAGTTCAACAACGTGTAGCACACAGAGCTCCAATGATCTGTAGACCACTCCACAGCCCCAGGGATAGAAGCATGGATCCAGCCCAGGGCAACCCAGGAAACTTCAGGGCAGGATCAGCAATACAGGAACCATAGATGTCCCCCCATCAGCAATTGAGGAGGCAGACCGTGCGTAGACAGGAGCTGCAAATAGGGAGTACAGTGCAGCAGGGCCCCAAGAGCCCCATACCATCCATGAGAGCAGGTGCATCAGAGGAAATTAAATGGATTCCAACCAGTCTGCAGCCTCCCCCGCCGAATTGAAGAAAAGGACAGATCCCTTGTAATCCACACGCAGGCGGCTCGGGTACATCATACCAAATTTCAGGCCCTTGGTTCTCAGGAGTTTGCGCACTTCAGTAAAGGATCTGCGTTTTTTCTGCGTTTCCACAGAGAAGTCAGGAAATAACATTATCTTGCTGTTCTCAAACTGCAATTCCTCCTGTTTCCTGGCCTCAGAGAGGATACGATCCCTGTCACGGAAGTTCAAAAAACGGACCAGAAACGGGCGCGGGGGGGGGGGCCCCGGGTGGCCGAGGTCCCGTGGGAACCCTATGGGCCCTTTCCACCACATATGTCGGGGGAGGGGGAGGCAATTTGAGTAGATCACAGAAGAACTTCTCAGCAAACAATGTAGAATTAGATCCCTCAGCCTTCTCTGGCAAGCCGACCACCCTGACATTGTTGCGACGCTGTCGGTTCTCAGCATCCTCCATCTTGTCCGCCAAAGCATTCACCTGGGCCTGCATGGCAATGATTTGTGCCGAATGGGAAGCGGTGACATCCTCCACCTCAGACACCCTGCCCTCAGTCTCAGTCAGGCGCCCCCTGATTTTATCCAGATCATGGCGGATCAGGGTACATTCAGAGGCCAGGTGGTCAATCCGGAGCATCAGGGCAGTTTTTGAGGCGTCTATAGCAGCCAGTATGGGAGCAGTAATATCCCCCCCTCCAGGTGACCCCCCAGTCTGTCCAGCGGTCCCCGGTAGTGACCCCTCGGTACCTGAGTCCATAGGCTGTGCCAGAGGAGGGTTCCCGGCCCCCGCAGACATCTTTCCCGACTTCAAGAAGGCCTGGGCGCCTGTGGCTGCAGAGGAAGAAGATGAGGCCTGGACCTGCAAGATGGCGGCGGCCGCTTTCGTGCCTCGTGGCGGGACCGCTCGTTTAGGCCGCGGGGTCGGTGCTGAAACCCGGGATTTTCTCCCCGGCATCCGTGCCCCACCTGTGCCCGATGCGGAGGAGGGCAAAACCGCCGCGATCCGAGGCACAGGGGCCGTGGATGGAGCCGGATAAGTTCAGGATGGTGAAGAGCTCTGCTAGAACACGTCCGGCGCCGTCTACATCCCGGCCACGCCCCCCAGCTTATATATCTTATATATCTTATATATATGTAAATTTTCTGTCCCCTCAAAATAACTCAACACACAGCCATTAATCCAGCAACTGGAACGTGTAAAAGAGAAAGTAAACCGGACCGAAGGAGGGCAGGAGGAGGACAGATCCCCAGCACAGACCCAGCGACTTGGAGGGGGCAGGACGTCTGATCTTTCTGGTTGGGAGTATCGGGCCCGGACTGTCTAGTGTGGTGGTTTGCTTATGATTGTAGCTCCCTGTTGGACGTGTTGAGAGGCATGACGCCATCTACAGGATCCCGGTGGAGTTTCTATCATATCCCATTGGAGTTTTTATCATATACCTGATGCTTGTCATTATCTTTTCTCTGGTAAGTGTTTAGCGTGCCCTTAGCATGCAGCACTGAATGTGGAGGAAGTCACATTACATGGTGAAGGATTCCTTTCTTGCACCTGGCACCCATCTTTGGACTTTTTACTTTCTTCACTTATGGACATAATTTTTGCTTTGATTAATCCACTGTCATATCTTGGATATCCTGATATTATTTGAAGCACATTTCACTGTTATCACTATATATTTTTAGTTTGATTTATCATCATTGTGTCAATTTAGCGCGGCTTTCCTTTTATATTTACTTTTTAGTGTTTCCCACTACAGCCGCAGCTTTCCTTATTTATATTCACATTGGTATTTATTTATATTCACATCGGTATATTTCAATTGGTTTATTCACTTATATTTGTGCTTAGCGCGGTTATAATTACATATAGTATTCCAACATAATGACCCGAAACACACCTCCAATATGACCACTGCCTTGCTAAAGAAGCTGGGGGTAAAGTTGATAGACTGGCCAAGCATGTCTCCACACCTAAACCCTATTTAGCATCTGTGGGGCATCCTCAAATGGAAGGTGGAGGAGCGCAAGGTCTCTAACATCCACCAGCTCTGTAATGTCATCATGGAGCAGTGGAAGAGAACTGCAGTGGCAACCTTTGAAGCTATGGTGAACTCCATGCCCAAGAGGGTTTAGGCAGTGCTGGAAAAAATGGTGGCCACACATTATATTGACACTTTGGGCCCTATGTGGACATTCCCACTTAGGGGTGTACTCACTTTTGTTGCCTGTGGTTTAAACATTAATGGCTGTGTGTTGACTTATTTTGAGGGGACAGCAAATTTACACTGTTATACAAGCTGTACACACACTACTTTACATTGTAGCAAAGTGTAATTTCTTCAGTATTGTCACATGAAAATATATAATAAAATATTTACAAAAATGTAAGGATGTACTCACTTTTGTAAGATACTGTAGGAAGTTCTTTCTGATATATTAGATATGATCATATATCCTTTTCCAGAAATTTCTAGTTGTTTTGCCAACATAGAATGCCCCGCACCTGCAGAACATAATGTATATGACTCCTTGTGTTTGGTAGTCCACATAACGGCCCAGAGTATGCGTGCTTCCATTTGACAACACAACAACACAAACAAAGGTCCCTCCAAAATCCATTTATAGTACTGACACATCCCACATTTATACATTCCTTTTCTAGGGTCAGTCATAGGGGGAACATTCCTGAAAATGGCTCTGGACTAGAAGATCCCTAAGTGACTTGCCCTTCCTATATGTAAGTTGGGGATATTCCTTTATGTGTTGTTTTCAAGATTGGATCACCGTTCATCCTTCAATTTTCGGGACATCACTGATGAGGGTCCTCGGATGTCAAGGGCATGATCGGACGGTCGTGAGTTGTGGAATGCCTGCTCTGTAGCTGTGGGTTTCCGGTCGGCAAGAAAGAGCTCTTGGCTTAAGCTGCCATCACGAGCGCTTCCTCTATCATTTCAATTTTTGACAGCAAGGCCAATTCTTGCATTTATTAAGAGTACCTCTAAATACCTCTAAAGGGTTATAGTGATAAGGCACACCAACACCCAAAGCCCCATTTCTCTGCACCTTTTACTTCTATCTAAAGTCTGCAAAAGACACAACAGAATTTATCCAAAACATTTCTAATCTTATTTCGAGTGCACTAAATTGTGGCCTCATCATACAGACTGGCTCCCCAAGCTGTTTGTAAAGAAAGCTTGCAGGGAAAATTTCATTTTTTGGCTTAATTATTGTCATTATGGCTGCAGCAGGTTCTATATACTGTAGAGATGTGTCACTTTACAGGCAGAATTTATTGCTATTTCTCATTTTTATGGTTTCAATTTAAGCATCAGTAAATCACTGCTCATTTAAAAATATGTTTTTTACAAACTTTGTGTTCATTGATTCATATCCCCCAGGGCAGTACCCAGACCCCCGTACCTTTTGTATGCCCAATTACTTGCATATAAGCCTTTTCCAGTTTGGGTCCCAAAGACTTCAATGGGGTTCATTATTTGGTTCCAAACATTTGTGATGTTTGAAAGGTCTGCCGCAAACCGAACCATGGGTAGTTTGGCCCATGTCTACTCCTAACCAGCGGCTCAACTCTCCTTTGCTCCCTTGGTAGACAGTCATGGAAAGTCAATGCACATCGTCCCTCTAAGACTGACACAAAAAAGAAAAGAAAACAGAGACAAACTAAAAGAAGAGTGCAGGCCCAGACTGATCAGCCCACTCCAAACGAGTTTCCTAATAAGGTAGTGAACCACTCGCCTAAGTCCCAATTCAAGTAGAAAGGATCTACACCAAAACTGCTGGACACTGGAGCATGTGACGTTACTGTATCAAGTATCTGAAGATAATACCTCCACAGAAGTAGGAAGACTTGGAGATTTAGGCCACTGGCACACAGAAATTTCCATACGATAGGTATCTCCCTAATAAGTTGACTTTCGGTTCCTCAGTATTTGGGAAATCAGTGACATTCTATCTACACCCTGGCAGTTGGGGGTCCTTGTCCTCCCGGAGCCAAACAGAACACTTTACTGATTGGAATGAACATTAATCTTGAGAGAAGGTTGCTCCTATAGCTATGAAGAGTGCCAGTCAAGTATGTTCACCCTAAGCTGTGTTGGGCCTATCAACATTTCCTGCAGGAGTAGAAAGATTAGGGAAGCTCTGAATGCTTGGTTCTGAAGAAATAGTGCTGCAGCTCAGGGAAATAGCTTGCTTGCAGGCCACTGCCAAGTTAACCTGGGACCAGACTGAGCCCTTTGTTGTCCTCAAAGCCAATTCCTGGGCAGAAGACACTGGGGTGGAGCTGATTCCTGAGGTAGTGTCAACCAGGGCTCTGCAGTGAAATCATGAAAAGATCCCTGTCAGCATCTGAAAAAACACTGATCTCCCAGTCAAACTAAAATCTTGGATGTTCCTTGGACAAGTGAACACAGCCACTCCAGTTACACCATCTGGTCTGGTGGGGGAAGCCACGGACAAAATATATACCTTCAAAACTCCCCATTATCACCTGAAAGGAGAGGGTTAGGGAATGGCTCCTGAAATGGCAGGAGATGTTCTAACAAACATGACTACAGCATGGGCTGTGCTAAGATTGCCTAACACAGAAATCAACTTCAGGATGATAAACCTTTCAGGGAGAGAGTTTGACAAATCCTGTCAAGCGTTCCAGAAGATCTAGAGTAACTGGCCAAGTTGAAGCGGACAGGGATTATCCAAGAATTGCGAAGCCCTTGCACCTCCTCCAGAGTGGTAGTAAGGAAGAAGCATGTCTCCCCCAGAGTATGCAAAGATTATAAAACATTCAACCAGAGAATAATTCCTGAACAATACACCATTCCATGTATAGAAGATGCTCTGCAGTGCTTATCAGTGAAGTGGTTCATTGTGTTAGATTTGAAAAGTGGGTATTACCAAATCCCCATGAACCCAGAAGACAGGGAGAAGACTGCTTTCATCTCCCCACCGAGGTTCTTCAAATTTAACAAAATGCCCCAAGGCCTGTCAGGTGTCCCTGCATCCTTTTAACGGCTAATGAAATGTATGGTAGGGGACATTAACCTGATTGAAGTGCTGGTGTATCTTAATGTTGTAATTGTGGTGAGGGAGAAGCCACCGACCCTAAAAGGTTAGAAGCTGTCACTTCCTGGCTTAGGCCGAATAACATCATGGAACTAAGGTCATTCTTTATTTTCAAATATTTTATTTTGAATACAACAAAGGCAATACAAACTGTCAAATGCAGCCACTAGCAATCAACAATGAAACAAGAGATCGATCTGAACAATGTATAATAATAATGAAGTACACAGAAGAGCATTTACTGGCCAACTATGAACGACGACCAAAGAAAAGGCCCATTATGTGTGCTAATAAACCGGAACCAGAGATGGAGAGACTTCCCCAGATCCCCCCGGGAGCCAAGCGGAATCTTGTGGGGAGGAGGGGTGAACATAAAGCAAATCGGTGAGGGAAACCCTGGCCCCAAGCACCCAGGAGGGTTGCGACACATTTGGGGACCAGGCCTCTCACCAAGACATAACAGGGCTCTCAGCAGAAGAAACCCTTAGTAGGAACGGAGGCAGGTGCAATGGGAAAAAGGCTCCACAAGGAGGAGTGGGGGAAGCCCCAATCCTAAAAGCAATAAATAAAAAAAGGAAAATAAAATACAAAAATCAGACGAAATGAGTAGAAAGATCGGTGTAAGAGAGACAGAAGTAAGGAAGAAGGGATGAGTAAGCAGGGCGAGGATGAAAGAAGGGAGGGAGAGTCACCGGGGGTACAGTAGGTGTGGTAGGTAAGTCAGGGAAGTCTACAAGGTTATATGCAGGTATTGAGCCCATGGATCCCAAACAGTTTCAAACTTAGCTAATCGGTCCTGGAAGATTGCCGCCATTTTTTCTTGGGCCATGATCCAAGAGATCTTCCGTTTAGCAGCGGTAAGGGAAACCGAAGGTTGTTTCCAGGACTTAGCCAACGTGAGCTTCGCGCCCAGGAGCATAAAAAACAATAGGGTGGACAAGCTCTTAGAATACGTCCGTGGGAAGTCATGGAGGAAGGTGACATGAGGTGTTTGGGGGATCTGTAGGTTCGTGACTTGTCGAAGCAGGTGGAAAAATTTATTCCAAAAGGAACGGATTCTAGGGCATGTCCACCAAATGTGAATGAAGGACCCCTGGAGTTCACAACCCCTGAAACACAAGGGTGATGTGCCAGGGAACATAAGTGCCAGACGGGTCGGTACCAAATACCACTGAGTCAAAATTTTAATGTTTGCCTCAATGAGAGTCGTGTTAATGACGCCTTTGAAGGATCTATGGAACATACGGTGCCATTCGGCTAGCGAGTAAGCTGTCTGTAAATCACTTTCCCATTTGAGGGCATAAGCTGGCTTATCTAAGGGATCGATCAGAGCTGCGTATATGGTTGATATGCCCCCCCTCGGCTCCGATGATTCAGAACACCACCGCTCATAGGATGTCAATCTTGGAGGTACCTGTTTGTCTGACCACATTGCGTGCAGAAAATGGGAAATTTGAAAAAAAGGGAACCTTTCGGATGCCGGCATCTCAAGTTTGTTAATGCAATGGGAGAGGGAGAGTGGGCCGGAGGGCGATAGGAAATGTCCTATGCGGTACAGACCTTTGTTTGTCCACCAGTGAAAAGCTTTGACGTCATGCCCGGGCAAGAATTGGGGATGATGGAATAAATGAGTTAACGGCCTCATGGGTGAGACTAGACAAGGGAGTCGATAGAGCTGTCTACATAGGCTGATAGAGTGCGATAGGGTGGGTGCCAAGATCGCAGGTTGGAGCTTAGGCGGGCACCATGCGACATAGTCCAGTGTGTAAGTAGGAATAGCCTGCCTCTCAATGTGAACCCAGTCGGGTTTCGGACCGCGGGTATAGATCACAGAAAACTGGACAAGCTGAGCTGCCTTATAATATTTCCACAGATTAGGCAAGGCCAATCCGCCTTGTTTCCTTTGTCGGAACAGTACCGAGCGTGAGCATCGGTAACCCTTCTTGCCCCAAACGAATTTCACTACACTGGATTGTAAGGCGTTCAGATGGCTTTTACGAAGAGGGATGGGCAGGGAACGAAAGAAATACAGCAGCCTTGGTAGCAGGGCCATTTTGACCGAGTTTATCCTGCCCAGCCAGGAGAGGTTGTGAAAATCCCAGCATGACATGTCAGCCTTCAACTTTCTGAACAAGGGGGGGTAATTAGTCTGGTACAGAGTGGTGATGGACCGGGTAAGGTGCACTCCCAAGTAGGGGAGCGAGGCATGACACCAGAGAAATGGAAAGGAAGGTTTAAGAGCCTCGAGAGTAGGTATGGGAACCGTGATGTTGAGAGCCATGGATTTGGAGAAATTCACGGTGAGGCCAGAGGCAAGGGAGAACGTCTGGAGCAAGCGCATAACGGAGGGGAGCGAAACAACAGGGGAAGTCAGGAAAAGTAGGACATCATCTGCAAAAAGAGCGCATTTGTGCTCTGTCGGACCACAGCAAACGCCATGAATGTCCGGGTGGTGGCGGATCGCAATCGCCAGGGATTCCATGGCAATCGCAAATATAAGGGGTGATAGGGGGCATCCCTGTCGCGTGCCCCTCCTAATGGGGATAGAAGCAGAGTAGTGTCCCAGCAACCGAACCTGGGCTGAGGGTAGCGAATAGAGGGCTCGCAAGATATTGAGGAATTTGGTGCCAAAACCCCACCTCTGGAGGGTCTCAAAGAGATAAGGCCAAGAGAGGGAGTCAAACGCCTTATGTAAGTCGAGAGAAAGGAGTAAAGTATCTTGGTGAGGGCCACCATCCCATCTGGAGTTGGTCAAAGAAATAAGGTCTACAGCCCTTCTAATTTGGTCGGATCCCTGTCTCCCAGGGATAAAACCCGATTGGTCTTTGTGGACATATGTACTGATGAAGCTGGATAGCCTGTTAGCGAGGACTTTCGTCAATATTTTAAGGTCCACGTTAACGAGAGAGATGGGTCTGTAGTTGCTATAAGGTCATTCTTAAGACTCTGTTCTTACTACTGAGAATTTGTTGAAAGGTTTGCTAAAATAGCCCCACCCCTCAATGAGTTACTAAAGAAAGAATAAGAGAAAGAAGATACTGATGCACCAAAGCTAAGACAGTAAAGTAAAGGACCTAGAAGACCTTGGGAATCTATCCAAATCAGTGGGGAGATCAGTACCTACATACTGGCCATGGTTAAGTTGGATACCACTGGGCATAGGAGATTAGCTGCCTTGTCTGGGTTCAGCTTTAGCCTGAAGTATCCCCAAAGAGTTGGAAACCGGGATGCTGATGCTGTCTCCAGAAGACACCTATCCAGAAAGTTAGATACAACCGCAGAAGGAGTACCATGCAAAAGGGGTGGCAGGAGCTAAAGTTGTCAAAGCCACCACAGCTAGTGTTCCCAAATATTACTGTGACTTTTCCCAAATAAGAGATGAAAGCCTGCCCAGGCTGTCCAGGGAGGATCTAAGGAATGACCAACAAGAAGAACCCCTTTGCAAGGGACAGACTTTACCAACCAAAGCTGCCTCCATAGGCCATCTTCAAAGTCAAGGACAAATGGAGTTGGTGTATATTGACTTTCTATGTCTGTAACCTGACTCGAGTGGACAAGTAAATTTCCCAGTGGTAACAGACCACTTTACTTGGTACCACCAGGCATTCCCAATCAAAGACCAACAAGCCTTGACTGTAGCTAAAGTTCTCATGAAGAAGATCTTTGTCCACTATGGCCTGCCTCAGTGCATTCATTTTCGACCTGGGAAGAGACTTTGAGAGTAAGCTAATTAAAAGAATGTTACATCTACTCTGTATTCAGAAATCAAGAACATTCCCATACCACCCTCAAGGAGATCCCCAGCCAGAATGATTTAATTGCACCCTCCTGGATTTGCATGGGGCTCTCTCTGCCAAAAAGAAACAACATTAGAGCAGACGCATTGCAGCTGTAATGTATGCTTATAACAGTACTGAAAACGCTGCTGAGGTTTGGGAGAGAAGCCTGTTGATCTGGCCTTTGGTACTTCCTTTGATCAGACTTCAATAGCATCTCACCAAAGATTTGTAGATCGATTAAGAATGAACTTAAAAAAAGCGTAAAAAAGCTCTGGTGGTATCAGATGCCTGGAGCAGACAGAATAAAAAGAATTTTGATCTAAAAGTAGTAGAGCAAGATTTGAAACCTTGGAAAAGAGTGTTAGTGAGAAATCTGGGTGTCCCCAGGAAAAACAAGCTAGCTGACCACTAGAAGTCTCAATCTTATATCTGTCTGCTGACAGCTGCTTGGACTGTCGGACAATCAGATCCACCCAGAAGGGAAGACTGATCCATAAAAGATCTGGTACCATAACCGTCCTCTGCCAATAGCAGAAGCAGTTTGGATGCTCCCACAAACTGATGCCAATTTCATGCCTACTGCTTCCTCTAAACTCTGTCCACTAACTTGGTCTCAGGATGCTGTTCTAACGACAGATGAAGACAGTGAGGAAGAGGATATGGGCACAGACTGGTTGTAGCCCTCTCCACTCTTAGGGACTATCACCTCTCCTTGCCGACTAAACAGATACTGGAGTCCTAGGACCAGAGGCTAAAAAATACATTAAAGTCAGTTATTGGAAGTCCCATTGGAAGATCAAGAAGACTCCTTAATTTCCCTGATTGCAGAAGATAAAATGATGACTCAACCACCTATAGAGTCAGAGGAGGAAATAGTTGAGGCAGAATTAGCAGAACCAAAAGAGCAAAGAGTAAAAACGGAATTTTTGTAAAATCTTACCTGTAAAATTCCTTTCTCTGAGTCCTCTGACAGTCGCCGCCTCTTCATATTCGTCACTAATGGGGTTATTGACCTTTGCTCCATAGGAGTAGCTAGGCAACAGAATATATTAATATCAAAGCTTTTAACATATCCCACCCCCAGGGGGTGGTCCCCTCAGTCAATACCTCCCTGCTTCCTGCATACCAACTCAGTTTCAGTAGAATAGCAGTAGAGTACATAAACCAAACCCCAAAAGAGGGGCGGGGGCGGCGACTGTCGGAGGACTCAGAGAAAGGAATTTTACAGGTAAGATTTTACAAAAATTCAGTTTTCTCTTACGTCCTCCGACAGTCGCCGCCTCTTCATATTCGTCACTAATGGGGACGTCCCAAAGCAGTGTAGACATGAGGGGTGGGAAAAAAACGCAGCCGCGCCTAAAGCAACGCAGTACCCACATCAGAGAAAGGAACCTTACCAAAGTAAGAGAACCAACTGGGCAACAGGAAAACGTGCTCAACAGGAGCAACAACCCAGGAAAGAACAAGTAACCTAGGGGTAAAAACACCCCAACAGCCAAGGGCCCAAACAAGGGACCCTAAGGCACCGCCGCACTTAGAACTTTACGGCCAAAAGAAGCATCTGCCGATGCCTGAACATCCACTTTGTAAAATCTCGAGAAGGTGTGAACGGACGACCAAATCGCCGCCTTACACACCTGGGCCACAGAAGCCCGATGATGACAGGCCCAAGACCTACTCAGAGATCTGGTAGAGTGCGCCTTCACAGGCACGGGAGGAACCTTCCCCCTCAAAGCATAGGCCTGCTCAATGGTCTGCCTGATCCATTTGGCGATGGTAGAAGCCGACGCCGCCATGCCCTTCCGAGGTCCCTCAGGAAGGACAAAGAGAGAATCCGACTTGCGAAAGGATTTAGTCGATGACAGGTAAACCCTGATTGCCCTAACAACATCCAAGGAATGTAAAGCCACCTCCTTCGGATGCTTAGGCTTCGCGCAAAGCGAAGGCAAGACAATGTCCTCATTGAGGTGAAATTCCGAGATCCTCTTCGGAAGAAAAGACGGATTAGGTCGCAAGACCACCTTATCCAAGTGAATCACCAAATACGGAGACTTGCAGGACAAGGCCGCCAGCTCTGACACCCTGCGAGCCGAAGTGATCGCCACTAAGAAGGCAACCTTCTTGGACAACAGAGACAACGAGATCTCCCTGATATTTTCAAAAGGAGCATGTCGCAACATGGACAGAACAAGGTTCAAATCCCATGGAGGCAAAGGCTCCCTCCTAGGAGCGACCAAATGTCGCACCCCTTGAACAAAGGTGCTAACCAAAGAGTTAGACGCCACAGGACGTTGAAAGAGAACGGCCAGCGCAGAAATCTGACCCTTAATCGTGGCCAACGCCAAACGCTGGTCCATGCCCGTTTGAAGGAAAGCCAACACTCTCGACACCGAGTATGAGCGAGGGGAATACCCCCTGGACTCACACCAGGCAAAGTAAGCCTTCCATGTACGGTAGTAAATCTTCCCCGAAGAGGCCTTCCTAGCCTTGATCAAAGTGGGAATGACCTCAGGGGAAAGACCCCTATCCTTCAGGACCTGGCTTTCAACAGCCAGGCCGTTAAAGCCAGCGACTGTAAAGCAGGATGGAATATCGGTCCTTGAGACAGGAGATCTTCTCGAAGTGGCAGACGCCACGGAGCGTCGACCGCCAGATGCACGAGGTCTGCGTACCAAGACCGGCGAGGCCAGTCCGGTGCCACCAGAATCACCATTTTTGGTTCCGAGGCCAACCTGCGAAGGAACCTGGACAGCAGCTGAATCGGCGGAAAGGCATACCTCAGGCGATACTGATGCCAGGGTGTCACTAACGCGTCCGAGGCATCCGCCCGAGGATCACGCGTCCTTGCCACGAACCTTTCCACCTTGTTGTTTAGACGAGACGCGAACAGGTCCACATCTGGGGACCCCCACTTCGCGCACAACATCTGGAAGACATCCGGGTGAAGGGACCATTCCCCCTGGTCAAGGGTCTGGCGGCTCAGATAATCCGCCTGCCAGTTTTCCACCCCCGGAATGTGAACTGCAGATATCGCCGGGACGTGCGTCTCGGCCCAAGACAGAATGTCGGCTACTTCCCGAGCCGCCCGGGCACTCCTGGTGCCCCCTTGGTGGTTGATGTAGGCCACCGCTGTGGCATTGTCCGTTTGTACCCAAACTGGACGGCCCTGAAGCCTGTCCGTCCAACGCAGAAGACAGAGATTTATCGCTAGCAATTCCAGAATGTTGATCGGAAGGGAGGATTCTTCTTCCGACCAAGTTCCCTTGGCGGACAGAACGCCCAGAACACCACCCCAGCCCGACAGGCTGGCATCCGTGGTGATCACCGTCCACGACAAAGGACGAAAGGACTTGCCTCCCGACACCGCCGGGGACTGGAGCCACCACAAAAGACCCCTCCGGGTGAGATGGCTAAACAACAGCCGCAGATCCAGAGATTGCGGACGCCCGTCCCACATGGCCAGGACCTCCGCCTGAAGCTCCCGTGTGTGAAACTGGGCGAAGGGAAACGCCTCGAAGGCCGAAACCATCAATCCCAGACACCTCATACACGTCCGAAGGGACGAACATTGATTGTCCCTGAGGGACCTGACTTCGCACTGAAGTGTCCGAAGCTTGTCTTCCGGCAGGAAGACCTTCGCTTGAACAGAGTCCAGGATCATCCCCAGGTAGGGAAGACGAACCGACGGACACAACGTCGATTTTGGAAAATTTATCGTCCAGCCGAATTCCTGCAGAGTCTGCATCGTGATGGACAGGTCGTTCACCAGGCCCTGACTGGTCGCGGACCGAATCAGGATATCGTCCAGATACCCCAGGACAGAAATGCCCTGGGCCCTCAGCAAGGCCAGAACCGGCGCAAGCACCTTGGTGAAAAACCACGGAGCCGAGGCGAGACCAAAGGGCAACGCCACGAATTGATAATGATCCTCTGCAATGGCAAATCGAAGGTACCTCTGGTGACCCTCGAAAATGGAAATGTGAAGGTATGCATCCTTCAAGTCGATGGAGGCCATGAATTCCCCCGGAACCAGGGCAGCCACCACCGAGCGCAGGGATTCCATGTGGAACTTGCGAACCCGCACAAAGCGGTTCAGAGCTTTCAATTCCAGAATTGGACGTACCTTGCCCTCCTTTCTGGGCACAGTGAACAGATTGGAATAGAACCCCCGAAATCTGTCTCGATGAGGCACCGAAACCACCACTCCCTGGGCCCGCAGGTCCCGCACCGCCAGGTGCAGATCCTGCAAGCGCTCCGGAGTCAGCTGAAGGTTTGAGGGGAAAAACCTGCCCGCCGGCCGAGAGAGAAACTCGATCTTGTATCCAGATCCAAAGATTTCCTGAACCCACCTGTCCCGAACGCGGTCCAGCCAGGGTTGAAGAAAACCGAGCAAACGTCCCCCCACCCCAGAAACGGGTGAGGGCGCCCCTTCAGGCCGCATTGTTATGGGCAGCGGATCCGGACTGGCCGGACTTCTGCTTACCCGCCCACGGCTTCTTCTGGGAGCCTTGGCCTTTGAAGGGCTTGCCCTTATAGTGTGACTGAAAGGCACGAAAGGATCCCTGAGAGGGCCTAAACAAAGCATTCTTCTTACCACGAACAAACTTATTCTTGTGAGATTGGGGCAAGAGAGTGCTCTTACCCCCAGAAATACCCTTTATCAGAGTATCCAAAGATTCGCCAAAAAGGCGAGATCCCGCGTAGGGCAAATTAGCCAAAGTCTTGCGAGAAGACTGGTCAACCGACCAACATTTCAGCCATATCAGGCGACGGTTCAAGACCGCCACACTAGAAAGACGCGCAGCCAAAGGGACTAAATCCAAGTCCGCATCACACAAATACATGACACCCTGATGAATCTGATCCACCATAGCCAAAGTTGTCGGCGGGGCAGAGTCAGCCACCAGAGTGCGCCTGAGCACCTGCGTGCAATCCGCAATAGCCTGGGCTGCCATAATGGAAGCAAAAATAGGCTTCAGCATAGAGCCAGCAACCGTATAGGCATGACGGGCCAGAGATTCCAATCTCCTGTCCGTCGGGTCCCGGAACACCGGGGTATCCTCAGCAGGGATCGCAGTAGATTTATTCAAAATCGCCACCGCGTGATCCACCTGAGGCGGCACACACCAACGCTCATCAGCAGCTGGTGTAAAGGGATAACGCAGTTTGAACCTACTCGGTACAGCAAAAGGCTTCTTTAAATTGCGCCATTGCTCATCAACCGCGCGCTGAAATTCCGTAGAACAAGGAAAAACCTGCGAAGTTCTGCGTTTCCTCTGCGTCCCATAAGAGGACATCAAAGCAGGAGGACATGGTTCATCCTGCAAATGCAGCGTTTGCTTGATAGAAGCAACCAACTCATCCATGAGTGCAAGCTCTTCAGACGAGCCAGGGGGAGAATTATCAACCCCTTCCACCTCAGCCTCCCCGTCAGACCCCACGAGGTCTAGGGATGAGTGAGACCCTGAGAAGGGCACACCGGCCATAGCAGCCCCATCGCCCTCTGAATCAGAGGAAATAGACACCCTGGGCCGTTTTGTGGATTGATCAGCCACCAGCATCTGCACTTGAGCAGCTAAGTTTGCCACAATAGTGGCCAGATCAGCCCCCTCGGGGGAAGCAGCAGCCCCTTGGCCCCCCACCAAGGTGGGGGGAAACTTGCAATCCTGAGAATCCATGCCCCAGCCAAATAAGTAATAAAGGGTACTGCCCCTTTAAGATCGCGGCGAGCGTAGCCCACCGCACCCACTAAACACACTGACCCCCACAGGGACAAGAAACTGGGCAAGGTATACAGGAAAGAAGGAAATATAAAAACCTGGAGAGATCACACAGGCTGCTGCACCGATCGCTGTCCCAGAGCAAAAGGAAGTGATGCAAGACTGACCGCCCCTATGAAGCCTATGCAAAGCTACACAAACATGGCCGCTCGGCTGATGGAAAACCCTGGGCAAATAGAACATGGCGCTGACATGTGGTGATCGATCGCCGCTCAAAATGGTGGCGTTTGGCGCCAAAACGCTGTGCAGTACCTCACAGGACCTGCCACCATAATTTTGCCCCAAAAAAATGGCGGATCGCCCAGCGATCGCCGCACAGCATGTCTAAAATCAGGCTGCTTCATATGACACCCAGCAGAGCGGGAGAGCCCCCCCCATTCACAGCCCACACACAGGCAGCAAGCTAACACAGGAGCTGACAGGGAGCACAGCAGCCACACAGACACGCAGGGTCACACAGTCCCAGACTGACACCCAAATAGACAGGTCCCCACATAGAGTTACACTTACCAGTCCGGATGGCGTGGGGAGCCTGCTCCAGCGACCAAACCGCAGTACTGAGGACAGGGAGTGTCGCAAGCATGACGCAGTGGATTTGCGGTGCGAAACCGCAATGGCGTCCAGTGAGGTAGCCACCTCACCGATAGCATCCCTGCAGCGAACAGGGATGGGTCGTTCAATGTGCCAGGGCAAAACCTAAGCTGAACGCTCGATGGCAGGCTGGGAAGCCCCTGGCCCTGAGCCCTGGGATCCAGGGTGGCCAGACTGAGACCCAGCGCCGCACGATCATCTTCATCAGAAGAAACTAACGCTGAAAATAAACAGCTAAGCAAAAGAAAGAGAAAAAAACTTCAAATAAAATCAAAAATAGAGAAAAGTAGCTGAGACTAAGAGCCCCAGCACAGGAACAGCCTGCATACTCCTGAGCTAGGCATATGAAACTGAGTTGGTATGCAGGAAGCAGGGAGGTATTGACTGAGGGGACCACCCCCTGGGGGTGGGATATGTTAAAAGCTTTGATATTAATATATTCTGTTGCCTAGCTACTCCTACGGAGCAAAGGTCAATAACCCTATTAGTGACGAATATGAAGAGGCGGCGACTGTCGGAGGACGTCAGAGAAACAAGCTTTTTGACCTCCCAAAATACTGATATAACACACTGGGAATAAGCTCAGAACAGGTCATATACACTACTCAACAATCTAATGACAAGCTGACTCTCCTCAATACAAATCTGGTGGGAGGCGACCTACACTCACCCTCTGACACACCTTGGTGCAATGTCCCCTGGCTGAAATGTTTAGTAGAAATATGCTATTAGGTAGATACATTTTTATTATACCTGTTCAACTTGCCTGGTTTATTACTTACTCATTGTGTTATGCTATATATAGCTATGGATATTATATGTAATTTGACTTAGTCCCATCTTTGGGGACCAAAGATTTCTGGTCTGGGGAGTATGTAGCCAGGTGCTGGACTACAAAACATGGGGAAGGAGACATTTACCTCTTCTCTTTACATTCAGTTTACTTTCCCTTTCTACTGAATTATGCTCTGGGGGGGACCTCTGGGGGAATCCAGAATGGAGAAGGATTTGGGGGTTCTAGTGGGAGATAGATTAAGTAATAGCATGCAATGTCAAGCTGCAGCTGTCAAAGCTGGCAGAATATTAGCATGCATAAGGAAGGGGATATATTCCAGAGACAAAGCTATAATTCTGCCACGTTATAAAACCCTGGTCCGACCACATCTGGAGTATTCGGTCCAGTTCTGGTCGCCAATCCTCAGAAAGGATGTGCTGGAACTGGAAAGAGTCCAAAGAGGGGCAAGAAGGGCAACTAAACTAATAAGGGGATTGAAGGACCTTAATTATGAGGAGCAATTACAGTCAAGTCTGTATGTGTGCTACTCAGTGGGGATTGTTTATGTTTTATTTCCAACACTCTAAGCCTTTCCAGTAGCTGAGTCATCTGTTTATTTCTTTCCCTCTTTATACGTGCCCCATGCTTAATAAGGGTACCTCTAATTACCGCCTTATGGGCTTCCCAGAGGGTGCCCATATTGCAGTCACTTTGGTCATTAATCTCAAAGTACGTATTCAATTCCTGTGTTACTTCCTTTAATATCTCTTCCCTTTGTAGCAGACTTTCATTCAGCCTCCAGAACTGTCTTTTCTTTGAGGGATTCTCTGTTAGTTTGTATATTATTGTTATGGGTGCATGATCTGACCAGGTGATATTATTAATAGATGACTTTTGCACTGCTTGTAACTGCGCATGGGGTATCAAAAAATAATCTATTCTCGAATAGTTTTTGTGCACTGTCGAGTAAAACGTGTAATCTTTTTCATCAGAGTGTTGTAATCTCCATACATCAATCAACTGGGATTCGTGTATTGTCTTCAGGATTCGTTTACACAGTCTGGTGGAGAGTACCGAGGTCCCTAAGGAGGTATCTACTGTCGGTATCAGTGGTACATTAAGATCCCCTCCTACAATCAGTTGTCCTTCAGAGAAGTTCCTTAAGTTAGTCAGGGTCTTTGATATAAACCTGTCTTGTCGTTTATTAGGCGCGTATAATGTTGCTAACGTCACCTGCGTTTCACTTATCTGTCCTTTTACAAATAGGAATCTTCCCTCCGGGTCTTGCCTGCTATCCTGAAAAGTCCATGGGACATCTTTTGCTAACAATATTGATACCCTCTTGATTTTGTCTGTATATTGTGGAGTGATATGTATGTGGGTAAAATCTATTTTTAAGGCATGGTAATTTATCTGTCCTAAAATGTGTCTCTTGTATTAGTGCAATATTGACTTTCTGTTGTCTTAATTCCTTTAGTAGCATGTGTCTTTTTTCTGGTACATTTAATCCCCTAACGTTATAAGAGATAATTTTTACATCCTCCATCTCTGTTTACGCAGGAAACACAAAAAAAAAAAAAAAAAACCCCTAACTAATTGGCAGTCGAGAGGGTTCGGTCCCTGTCGGGATCCGTCTCCTTTCTCTGTCAATTTGGATAGTTAATCTATCCTTATCTCACACGACACTGCTATGTGCAACTTGTGTGGATTTCCTAACTAGGGGACTACCCCGGTGTGATTCTCCCCTTCCCTTCCCACCTCTGACCCCTTCAATTTTGCTATTAAGGGGGAGCCGGACGGGGGGGGGGGGAGCGGGGAAGAGCCTGGAACAATGAGGAAAAAAAAAAGCCCCCTCCTCATTTCCATTGTCTCTTCCCCTCTCAGCCCCCATCTCGTCTTCCCCTCGACTTCACAAATATACATTTGTTCAACCCGAGACTAGACACCTATCCTCTTTTCCTTGTCTTAAACTGCCTTTATATATTATTGATAAATAAAACCCCCCCGCTCATATGGACTATTAAACGCAGTCGAGAGGAAGCATCCCCTCCTTGATTTAACAACATTTAATATAATTACTTGATAGTGACTCAATATTTCAGAAAAAAAAAAAAAAAAAACCCCAATCGTGTAAATTTTTTTAAAACATAAGGGAGGGAGCATCCCCTCCTTAATTTATCAACACACAACTTTGATACTTAGTGCTAACTCAACATTTCAGTGTAAAAAAAAAAAAAAAAAAACCCCAATCGTGTATATTTTTTAGACATAAGGGAGGGAACATCCCCTCCTTAATTTGAGAGCACATAACATAGCTACTTAGTGGTAACTCAACATTTCAGTGTAAAAAAAAAAAATCCCTGTCGTGTGCATTTAAATACCAAAAGGAGAAGTTGTCTTCTCCTTACATTAGCAATATATAACTCAATTACTTAGTGATAAGTCAGCATTTCAAATATGAAAAAAAAAAAAAAAGGGGGAGAGTTCTCTCACCCCCTCCTCATCCTTTCCTTCTCCCAAAGGTGAGCAAATTCTCGTGTATATTTCCAAGAAGGGGAAAGAAAAAAAAAAAAAAAAAAAAAGGTCCTCTCTCCGTTAAATTAAGTCCATTACATGTTAACAATTAGGGGAGACCCTTTTCCCTATCCTAATTGTTATTTATTTTTCTCTTAGTACTTCTTCCTCCACACTCTCTATCCCTTTCTTCTGTCGCTGAGGGTGTTCAAAGGCTTCTTCCCTAGATATGCGACTCAGCCAATTGGCAACCTGTATGGGTTCTGTCTCTATGAACCGGAAAAATGCATCACAGTCTTGATGTGATCTAAGGATGAAAGATCTGCCATTTCTACGGAACGCTGCATAGAAGGGGAATCCCCATCTATAAGTACATCCTGCCTTTCTGGCCAGTTCCAACAATGGTCTGAGAATCGCCCTTCTCCGCAATGTTCCTCTAGATATATCCGAATATATCTTAACTGGCATTCCTTCTAGTGTTATATCCTTAGCCTCCCAGGCTTGTCTCAAGATCATCTCTTTGTGTGTGTAGTGGTGTATTCTGCAGATCACATCCCTAGGCCATTTATCTTCTCCCCTTCTAGGGCCACTGGTTCTATGGATCCTCTCGATTTCTAAATTTTCTGGTAATTTGTTTTTAAGAACTCGTTTAAAGATCTCCTTCGCCGTCTCAGCTAGTTTTTCATGGCCAATAGTTTCAGCTATGCCTCGTAGTCGCAGGTTACTACGGCGGCTTCTATTTTCAATATCCTCCAACTGTAACTGTATTGCGTCTTCTGTTTCTTTTTGACTATCACATTTTAACTCCAGGGCTAGTAATCTTTCCTTTAATGAGTTAATGGACGTCTCCTCTTCTACTAGACGAGCTGTAATATCCTGTATATCTTTTTTTACCTCCTGTATTTCTTGCTGATGTTTTTCTTCTATTCTACTAATCATTTGCTCTATGTCTGCCTTTGTCGGTAGTGCTTGTAACATTGTTTTAAGCTCTGAGTTCTGTGAGGCAGTCTGTGTGAGTATACAGGATATCGGGGTCTCTTTTTGACTACTCATTACACTGTTGACCTCTTCTTCTACAGAGGGGGTGGTTTCTAATGAATTTGGTATGTCACTGGTTTCTGGGCTTGTGAATGTCAGTTTCACCCCTTTGGAGGATTTTTTGCTATTAAAAAAACGATTGATTTCCCCTTCAGTTTTACTTGTCTGAGCTTTTCCTACTTTTCCTGTACTTTTTCTTCCTTTTCTCCTTTTAGCAAGTGTCATCCTACTCTCTTGTCCTCTAGGGGGCTACAACCTTTGCTCTCCAGATATACTTCACAGTGTAGAATTTTCTTATCTTCCTTAAATTGGGGCTCAATCAGCTTATTTTAAATTATCCCGACCAGTCCCCTCTAAAGATTATTAGGGTATAAGGCCCCCTCTCAGGTTTCTAATAGTTGACACAGTTTCTCAGTAACTTCATCTCTTTCCCAGAGCTGTGATTTTTGGTAGTCTCTCCTTATTTATTATGTTTAAAGACTATGCACCATGTACAGTGGGTACGGAAAGTATTCAGACCCCCTTAAATTTTTCACTCTTTGTTATATTGCAGCCATTTGCTAAAATCATTTAAGTTCATTCTTCTTCCTCGTGAATGTACACATAGCACCCCATACTGACAGAAAAACACAGAATTGTTGACATTGTTGCAGATTTATTAAAAAAGAAAAACTGAAAAATCACATGGTCCTAAGTATTCAGACCCTTTGCTGTGACACTCATATATTTAACTCAGGTGCTTTCCATTTCTTCTGATCATCCTTGAGATGGTTCTACACCTTTATTTGAGTCCAGCTGTGTTTGATTATACTGATTGGACTTGATTAGGAAAGCCACACACCTGTCTATATAAGACCTTCCAGATCACAATGCATGTCAGAGCAAATGAGAATCATGAGGTCAAAGGAACTGCCTGAAGAGTTCAGAGACAGAATTGTGGCAAGGCACAGATCTGGCCAAGGTTACAAAAAGATTTCTGCTGCACTTAAGGTTCCTAAGAGCACAGTGGCCTCCATAATCCTCAAATGGAAGACGTTTGGGACGACCAGAACCCTTCCTAGAGCTGGCCGTCCGGCCAAACTGAGCTATCGGGGGAGAAGAGCCTTGGTGAGAGAGGTAAAGAAGAACCCAAAGATCACTGTGGCTGAGCTCCAGAGATGCAGTCAGGAGATGGGAGAAAGTTGTAGAAAGTCAACAATCACTGCAGCCCTCCACCAGTCGGGGCTTTATGGCAGAGTGGCCCGACGGAAGCCTCTCCTCAGTGTAAGACACATGAAAGCCCGCATGGAGTTTGCTAAAAAACACCTGAAGGACTCCAAGATGGTGAGAAATAAGATTCTCTGGTCTGATGAGACCAAAATAGAACTTTTTGGCCTTAATTCTAAGCGGTATGTGTGGAGAAAACCAGGCACTGCTCATCACCTGTCCAATACAGTCCCAACAGTGAAGCATGGTGGTGGCAGCATCATGCTGTGGGGGTGTTTTTCAGCTGCAGGGACAGGACGGCTGGTTGCAATTGAGGGAAAGATGAATGCGGCCAAGTACAGGGATATCCTGGACAAAAATCTTCTCCAGAGTGCTCTGGACCTCAGACTGGGCCGAAGGTTTACCTTCCAACAAGACAATGACCCTAAGCACACAGCTAAAATAACGAAGGAGTGGCTTCACAACAACTCCGTGACTGTTCTTGAATGGCCCAGCCAGAGCCCTGACTTAAACCCAATTGAGCATCTCTGGAGAGACCTAAAAATGGCTGTCCACCAACGTTTACCATCCAACCTGACAGAACTGGAGAGGATCTGCAAGGAGGAATGGCAGAGGATCCCCAAATCCAGGTGTGAAAGACTTGTTGCATCTTTCCCCAAAAGACTCCTGGCTGTATTAGATCAAAAGGGGGCTTCTACTAAATACTGAGCAAAGGGTCTGAATACTTAGGACCATGTGATATTTCAGTTTTTCTTTTTTTTAAAATCTGCAACAATGTCAACAATTCTGTGTTTTTCTGTCAGTATGGGGTGCTATGTGTACATTCATGAGGAAGAAGAATGAACTTAAATGATTTTAGCAAATGGCTGCAATATAACAAAGAGTGAAAAATTTAAGGGGGTCTGAATACTTTCCGTACCCACTGTAAATCACTTCACCCCACTGCAGTGTTCACGTGTTTATAGTACTCACAGTTCTCCTTTTTTCTTAGCCACCGTGCTAGGTTTCGAATTTCTCCCGCTTTTCCCTGCTTTTTAGAGGAGCAGGGTAAAGCGTTCTTTCGTCTGCAGCTTTCTCCTTGCGTTACTCAGCTTTCTGGCATCTCCGTTGCTTGCGGTGATGTACTGGTATAGTGGTGCACTGGCACAATGGAGTAGTGACTGGCGGTGTAGCTGGCGATAACTACCTCTCTCCTTCTCTTCTAGCCTTGGCTTACTGTTATTTAGCCGATAGGTGGTAATGTCTGCTCTGCCTCCCCTGTCCTCCGTTCACCATATGTGGTGTCAGTACCTGCGGCGGCTCGCTCTTCCGCCTGAGGCAGTGCAGAGACCGTTATGTATGACGGCTCACTCCTCCGTCTTTGGCTCCTTCCGTTCCCAGTGTAGGGACCTGATGTCCGCGGCGGCTCACTCCTCCGCCTGGCGGGACGGCTCACTCCTCCGTCCGTGGCTCCTTCTGTCTCCTTCTGATCCTAATATAGGGACCGATATCTGCGGTGGTTCAATCCTCCGCTCCCGGGTTTCTCTCTGTGATAGCCGACTCCTATGTGTCTCTCTTCGGCGTCTTCTCTGCTGTCAGCGCCGGAGGTGCAGTCGGCGTCGGGAAGAATCACTAAGCGCGCCTCACATGACGGCTTCCGGTCACACCCCCAGAAAGCAGATCACGAATTTATTACAGTATAAAGCTAAGGCAGACATACAAAGGTGCCATAAATTAAACTATGAAGCGGGAAATAAGTGCGGGAAACTACTTGCCAAGACGGTCCAGGAACAGAAGTTGAGATCGTATATACCCCATATTGTAACACCAGATGGGACTAAAAAAACTTTACCAACACAAATAACTGAAACATTTGAAAAATGTTATGCCTCATTATATAATTTAAATAAGGAGACACCGCTACAAAGGGAAATAGAAAGATATTTAAATCAGTCACATTTACCCAAAATGTCAGAGGAGGACAGGGAATACCTAGAAGAAGAAATGAATATAGAGGAAGTACATCAAGCAATAAGATCAATGAGACCAGGGAAAGCACCAGGACCAGATGGTCTGACAACACAATACTATCAGTTATTATCCCACACCCTAGGACCCTATCTAGTAAGACTGTACAATGCAACAGGTCTGGATGGAACATTGAGTAGAGATACACTCACAGCACATATCTCACTGATACTAAAAGAAGGCAAAGACCCAGCGGCATGTAGTAGCTACAGGCCAATATCGTTGCTGAATGTAGATTTGAAGATATTCACCAAGGTGCTAGCAGATACGTTAGCAAGAACATTACCAAAACTGATCCATCCAGACCAGGTAGGCTTTATGACATCAAGAGAAGCAAAAGACAACACCACAAGAATACTCAACCTGATACATATAGTAAATGAGAAAAAGATCCCATGTGTGGTATTGAGTGCCGATGCCGAAAAGGCCTTTGATCGGGTTGGATGGCCTTTTCTATTCACAGTACTCAAATATATCGGGATGGGAAAATCGATGCTAGATAGGATAACTAGAGTTTACACAAACCCAGTCGCTAGGGTGAAAGCCAATGGGTTAATATCAAATGCGTTTCCAGTAAAGAATGGCACCAGGCAAGGGTGCCCATTGTCACCCCTCCTTTTTGCCTTGTCATTGGAGCCTTTCCTTTGTAAAGTCCGCTTGAACCCGGATATTGAAGGAGAAAGAGTAAAGGGAAAACAATTCAAAATAGCCGCCTATGCGGATGATATGCTATTTTCACTGTCTAACCCAAATATCTCACTGCCAAATTTGATACGAGAATTCAAAAGATATGGGGCAGTGTCGAATTTGAAAATTAATTTCGGGAAATCAGAAGCAATGGGGGTGGGGATGCCATCAACCAAAAATACAGGCGCTGAAAAATAATTTTGAGTTCAGGTGGAATGAAACGGCAGTGAGATATTTGGGGACACATATACCAACAAAATTAACGCGAGTATACGATCTCAACTTTCTGCCCCTGATAGCAATGACTAAGAAACTTTTAGAACAATGGCATGGGGGGATGCAGTCATGGTTTGGCAAGTGCAACCTGCTAAAGATGATTGTACTGCCAACATTTTTATACCTTTTCCGAGCCTTGCCAGTTAGGATACCAAATAGATTCTTTGTAGCGATAAACTCACTATTCTTAAAGTACATCTGGTCTCATAAAAAAACGTGAATAGCACGGAGGATACTGTCCCTTCCAAAAAAAAAAGGGGGTTAGCATTCCCAGACATAAAAGCTTATTATCAGGCCACACATGTAAGTAGGATCTGGGACTGGTGGCATAATTCAGAGTCGAAAATCTGGGTAGAACTGGAACAAATACAAACGGAGGTGAATCTGAAAAGAGCTATATGGTGCTACCAGGACCTACCCAAAAATTTTAAACAACACCTAATAATAGGAAATATGCTACGTATTTGTACAAGACCAAATATATATTCTAAATTAACAACGAATAGATCTCCCTTATATCCAATACTAGGTAACCCCCTATTCCCGTTGGGACTAGATAGTAAACGGTTTACATCATTAAGGGAAAAGGGGCAGATACAGGCTTCATCATTCTTAATACAAAAAAAGTGGCCCTCAGTGACCAAACTGATGGAGGAGGAAGGCCCATTTAATCTGCCATTCTGGCAAGCTATCCAATTACACCACTACCTGGTATCCATACCTAAACCAGAGGAATTTGATAGGGTGCTAACTAGATTTGAGCAGACCTGCGTAAAACCAGGGAAACTAACACGCACTCTATCGGTTGCATATGGATTATTGACAAACCCAGAAGACTAACCGGAACTACCTTGGGTGAGAAAGTGGGAAGGAGACTTAGATTGTAATTTGACAAAAGAACAGATCCAGAGGATATTGAGGTTTACCTTTAGCCCAATCAAATGTATGAAAATACAGGAGATGAATTACAAACTTATAACAAGATGGTACATCACGCCCAAGAAATTACAAAAATGGTCTCCAAACCAATCCAACTTATGCTGGAGATGTGAAAAAGAAGTGGGCACATTATATCATATCTTCTGGTCCTGTTCTAAGATAAAAACTTATTGGGCAGAAGTGAGATCTATAGTGCAGAAGGTAGTAGAATATGAAATAGAAGAAAATCCATCCTTTTTCCTGTTGAATATCTCGGATATACCAGCAAGTAAATATGAGAGTTCACTGATACCGCACCTAGTAAATGCGGCTAAGGCAGGCATTTCGGGTAACTGGAAAAAAACACAATCCCCATCGATAATAGAGTGGATAAATAGGATTGAAGATAATAGGAGACTAGAAGAACTAATTGCCACAACACAAAATAGGCAGGGAAAATCCGAGAAAATTTGGAAAGCATGGACTGATTTCTTAAGTTTGGAAGAAGGGAAACAATATATGTAAAATAAAAACAGCGGAAGGAAGGAAGAAGAAAGGAGAAAGAAAGGGGAGAAAAAGAGGAAAAGAGGAGGTAGAAAAGAAGATAACTGAAGGAACACCATCTCTGTACACAGGACTATAATTTCTTTTTTTTTTTTTTTTTGTTTATTTGTTTGTTTGTTTGTTTTGGGGGGAGGGAAAAAAGAAAAAGGGAAAAATAAGGGAATTTGAAGGTATAATAAAGAAAGAGGCTACACCGTATGTTGTGACAGAAAAGTATGTAACATTGAGAAAATTTTGTGTAATGGTCTGTCTGTACTTTTAAAATTCCGGAATAAAAGATGATATTTGAAAAAAAAAAATTATGAGGAGCAATTACAATTAATTTATTCTCCTTGGAGAGGAGATGCCTGAGAAGGGACATGATAGCGATTTACAAATACCTCAATGGCGATCCCAGCATAGGTAAAAAACGATTTTGTTTCAAGGAGTGCAAGAAGACACGTGGCCACACAATGAGATTAGAGGACAGGCGGTTTAACCTTAAGCTGCGCAAGGGGTTCTTCACTGTAAGGGTGGTGAGAATGTGGAACTCCACATTTGGTGGTAGCTGCGGGGAGTATGTCTACTTTTAAAAGACTCTTGAATGTGCATCTCACAGATCACAACATTCAGGATTATGGGAAATGATCAGGCCACTGACACACACACACCTGTACAGGTTGAACTGGATGGACTGATGTCTTTATTCAACCTCAACTACTATGTAACTATATGTAACTATGTAACTATTTATATGTTATGCTGCACAATTCTTCTCTGGTCAGCAGGGGGAGAGCAAAAGCCAAGAAAGCCCATAGATGTCTATGCAGAGCACTGAGAATCCTGTTTGGGGTGGCAGCCATATAATGGGACCCATGGACTCTTTGGACTACAGATCCTACTGGACACTGGACACTGTGCAGTAGGAGTGGGAAGAGGATTTTTGTTTAACTGCAAATAAAAGTTCTTCCTTTTGGCGCTGAGGAGAAAAAGAGAGCAGAGCACCTTAATCCCAGTATTCACCTGCCAGAGGGGATGCGAACCTGAGGACAACCAGGGGCAGGACAGCACCACCGACACCACAGGTCCAGCATTGCTGCCGCAAACCTGAGAACTGGTGAGAGGGGTATCCACCCATTATTGACACTGTCAGCAGAGACTGGGCCACTGTGAGCAGAACACCAAGAGCAACCCACCCACACTGCATCTTTACCTGCCCTATACTGCACTTCTACCCAACCTATACTGCAGTTATATGGAACTGTCACTGCATTTGACGTGAATCAACACTGCACCTGTAACACACCTATACTGTATAGGGTTGCCATCTCATCCCTTTAATCCAGGGCACACATTAATTACACAGGTTCTGTGGCTGATTAAGGTGGTAATTAAACTCACTTGGGGCCTTATGTGCATTATATTAGCCTGAGAACCTGTGTAATTATTATGTGTCCTGGATTAAAGGGATGAGGTGGCAACCGTGATACTGTACCTTGACTGCATCTTTTTTTTTTTACTTAGAGTATAGATACAGCAACAACACACTATACAGAAAACAGTAAGCCATTCAGAAAATATAGAAACATATAAATGTATACAATCTCACAATAACATCTTTACTACAACTTTACTGCATGTTAAATTACTAAAACTGTTGTTAAGTGCATAACCGCTTCTTAAAGGGCCCCAAATGCAGTCGGAAGAAGAGCAACATATAGGACTGCCCCTTCAGGAGAACCATCCTGCAAGCCCCTTTTGATTCCTTTTTCCCTTTCTTTTTCTTTTACTTTTACGGATAGTGCACATCCAGCCGGTCTAGGCCTATTATAGTCACCCGGAATGCACTTTGGTAGTATAAACTCTTGTCTTCAGTAAATCAAGCTTTATTACTGCCCGCTGCTGCACTTTAGGTCACTGATCCCCAAACTTTTTTGCATCAGTGACTGGTTTCGTGGCAGCCAATTTTTCCAGGGACTGGGGGGAAGCATTTGCAGGGGTGGTTGGTGACAGGATATTCACAGAGTCAGTCCTCTGCACTGTAATGTAAAGGTGCCCTGTGATATAGAGTGGAGAGCACTGTAATCATTACAGTGCCCCTTTACAGTGCAGTCCCCTTTACAGCCCCCCATCACATTGCCACTTGCAGTCATGCCCCCTTCTCTCTAATCACAGTTTACTCTCTGCCTTTCCTGCACACTTCAACCTTCAACAGGGCAGAGACAGGATTTAGCTTATGTGCCCTCTCTAGGGTCTCCTACCTCAACGACAATGTTATCCTATCAGCAAGGCAGGGGGTGAAAGGAGCTACAGATCTGGATTATATTAACAAGCGGTTTAGTGGTGTGCCCCTGTATCTAGATTCAGGTGCAAGTCCCTTTAACTCAACTCCCCACAATCCTCTCGGCTCCCAGCATCCCCAGAGCTCCTGAAAACGCCCAGGGAGTATAAATGCCAGCTCCTCCCAGCGTCCTGTACTCAGAGAGATCCTGCCTGATGGGACAGCAGTGACTGGGCAAGTGAGCTCTCCCCAGGTGCTGGGTCTTCACCTGTTAAGTCTGGTGTGCAGGCCACCAGCAGTGAGCACAAGACCACGCAGCATCTGTCCAAGCCACAGTCACTGGAGAGGACTCTGTTACAGTCCATGTGGAGAAGCTGTCCAAGCAGTGGGGTGGTCCTATCTACAGCCCCCAGAGCCTCCTGACCGAAGTCAGCATCAGCAGTGTGAAGTCTGTGCCAGCGGGAAGTCCCCTCAGCTCACAGTCTGTTGAATGAACGATTAATATCTTGGACACGTGAGATTCTGCAACTCTCTATTCTATCAGTAAACTGAACTCAGAGCACTCTGCTGCTATCCAGTGGCCATTAGTAGAACTGTGGTAGAATTATTTGCATATGTTTTAACTCTGCTTTCCGACTTCTCATATTATCGTTTTGTACTGCAAACCCCTGTTCACATGATCTCCTGTGTAATCTAAGTTGATTTTAATTGTTAAGTAAAGTATAAATTGCACATCACCACTGGTCTGATCATTTGGCTGATACCGTTATATAACAGCAGGTGATTACCTGCTTGTTGATATGAAAAGACTTCCACTCTCTGTGCAGATCTCCAGCTTCTCCCAACCCCCTGATCTGCTGATAGAATGATATCATTGGTGGGGCGGGGCTGACACAGGCATGGCTGCATTGTGGGAGGTGAGCATTGTGGGTCTGTGTTGGTCCCGTCCGGACTGTGGGTACTTTCATCAACAGGCCACAGGCTGGTACAGGTACGCAGCTCGGGGATAGGGGACCCCTGCTTTAGATGACCTTGCTACTGTTTATTCTGATGTAGACGCCAAGTGTCATTGTATGCCTAGTCCTTATTACTAGGGATGATTGAACGGTTCGGGTCGACCATCGGTTCGACCCGAACATTGACTTCGAACCTTTTGCTGAAAAAGTTTGGAATTCGGGAACCAGAACCGACCAAAATGCAATGGGACAGGAACTGGGCTTTAAAAGCCCATGATTGGACCAGAAACATCAATGTGATTGGAGTGACTAGGGGGTCCAGAGGCCAATCAGTAGTGAATACGCCCCCCAGTATATAAGATAGCCCCGCCAAATCTCTAGCATTGTAATACAGGGATGTGGAAGAGAGTGGAAGCAGTTCTGTTACTCCTGCTTCAAAAGTGTCATTTAGCAATTATTAGTGTGAGGAAAGGGATATCTAGTGTAGTTAGGGTACTATTTTCCACTATAGTTAGATTTAATAATCTAGTTTCTGTAGGGAAAGTGTTAAGTGTCAGGGGGACCGTAGTGTAGTGTAGGGTTAACTGACTCTGACTGCTATGGCAGGGTGACCAAACCCTTCCATGTCAGGGTGACCGCCATAGAAAAAAGATTGTTTTTATTAGAATTGCAGTAGAGCAGGATAGTGGCTTCGCTACTTTCACACCTGGCCGTTTTTGTTGCAGGCGTTTTATTGGGCTTTTTTGTGGACGTCTTTGGAGGCAGGCATGACATCTGAACTTCTGTGTAGGGGTATATATACACACACATATGTATGTATATATAAACATACACATATATAGGTGTGAAAGTAGCAGAACCCTATGCCTGCGCTAATGAAATTATTTGCAGGCATAGGACTTCGCTCCTATCACACCTATTTGTGTGTAAATACATATAAGTATGTGTGTATATATACCCCTATACAGAAGTTCAGATGTTATGCCTGCCTCCAAAGACGCCCAAAAAATGCCCAAAAAAACGCCTGCAACAAAAACGCCCAGGTGTGTTGTTGCAGGCGTTTTTTTGGGCATTTTTTGGGCGTCTTTGGAGGCAGGCATAACATCTGAACTTCTGTATAGGGGTATATATACACACACACATGTATGTATATATACACATACACATATATAGGTGTGAAAGTAGCAGAACCCTATGCCTGCGCTAATGAAATTATTTGCAGGCATAGGACTTCGCTCCTATCACACCTATATGTGTGTATGTGTATAAATACATATAAGTGTGTGTGTGTATATAACCCTATACAGAAGTTCAGATGTTTTGCCTGCCTCCAAAGATGCCCAAAAAATGCCCAAAAAAAACGCCTGCAACAACACACCTGGGCGTTTTTGTTGCAGGCGTTTTTTTGGGCATTTTTTGGGCGTCTTTGGAGGCAGGCATGACATCTGAACTTCTGTGTAGGGGTATATTTACACACACACATGTATGTCAATATACACATACACATATATAGGTGTGGAAGTAGCAGAACCCTATGCCTGCGCTAATGAAATTATTTGCAGGCATAGGACTTCGCTCCTATCACACCTATATGTGTGTATGTGTATAAATACATATAAGTGTGTGTATATATACCCCTATACAGAAGTTCAGATGTTAAACCTGCCTCCAAAAACGCCCACAAAAAATCACATACACACATATAGGTGTGATAAGAGCGTAGCCCTATGCCTGCAAATTATTTCATTAGCGCAGGCATAGGGTTCTGCTACTTTCACACCTATATATGTGTATGTGTATATATACATACATGTGTGTGTATATATATATATATATATATATATATATATATCCCTACACAGAAGTTCAGATGTCATGCCTGCCTCCAAAGACGTCCACAAAAAAGCCCAATAAACGCCTGCAACAAAAACGGCCGGGTGTGAAAATAGCGGAGCCACTTTACTGCAATTCTAATACAAACAATCTTTTTTTTTTCTGGTTCTGGACATGCTACAGAGCTGAAACTTCACAGGTACACTTTTTAGACCCCCCAGACACTAAATCCAAAGAAATCTCATTTTTTGTTTCCAATAATTTTTTCAATAATTGGCTCTCTATCAAAAATGACAATTTTTAAGAACTTTTTTTGTGTGATTAATAGTCCCTGGGGCATGACCCAGAACCCTAGGCACTTTTTAGGGGCATTAATTGTTTTTCAGGGCTTCAAAATTGTGTTTTTTGATTACTGAAGTTCGGGTCCCATTGATTTCAATGGGGTTCTGAAATCCGGGCCGAACTTTCAGGAAGTTCGGGTGTTCTGGTCGAACCGAACTTTTCAAAAGTTCGATCATCCCTACTTATTACTAATAACTCTGTATGCTAAATTGAGTTATTGCCTTTGTTAATCCATTTTCATGCTTGCTTACCAAATGGGGTGACACTATATTAGGTTTAACGTTACTAAATGGTTCAGTACCTATTTTCTTGGATTTTATATTATTACTGGTTGCCAGAAATGACTTTTAGTGATTTTCTTTGGTATTGCATGCTTTTTACACTTAACCTAGTGTGTCAGAGGGGCTTATGGAAGTCAAGGCAAAGAACAGGGGACCCATCCTAAATAGCTGCTCCTACTGGGTTAGTGCATAGATCACATCTGATTCATAGTAACAGCTTATATGAATGGAAGAGGAGGGTGTAAAGGGTGGGCGTAGTCGAGCACTCTGAAACCAAAAACAGCAGCTGCTGCATTCACAGCTGAGCGTAGCGTCTTTGAGCGTTTTTTGCGTGCTTTCATTAGCGACTTCGGGGTGTTTTAATGTGCAATTTTACACGTTTTTGAGCTTTGGCCTTTATGTATTAGCCAAGAGAGAAAACTATCATCCGATACATCATTTGTTGCTAGGTTTTTCAGCTTTTTTAAAATTTTCTATCTTTTTTTTTTATTATTATTCTTTCATTATTATATTTTTTTTTGTTAGGGTAAGGGGTTAGAATTAAAGTTAGGTTATGGTTAGGATTAGGGGTGAGGGTTATTACCCCTTCTGGACCAGAAGATTTTCTCCCTTAATGACCAGGTCATATTTTGCGATTCTGCATTACTTTAACCACTTAAGCCCCGGAAGATTTTACCCCCTTCCTGACCAGGGGGTATTTTGCGATTCGGCACTGCGTGACTTTAACGGACAATTGCGCGGTCGTGCGACGCTGTACCTAAACGAATTTGACGTCCTTTTTTTCCCACAAACAGAGCTTTCTTTTGGTGGTATTTGATCACCTGTGCGATTTTTTGATCACGCGCTATAAACAAAAAAAGAGCGTCAATTTTGCAAAAATAACAATATTTTTCACATTTTTTTATATGAAATTCCCCCCAAAAAAAAAGTAAAAATCAAATTTTTTTAAAATTTTCAGCCAATTTGTTTTATGCTACATATGTTTGGTAAAAAAAAATCGCAAAAAGCGTATTTTGATTGGTTTGCGCAAAAGTTATCGCGTTTACTAACAAAGGGAAAGATTTTTGTCATTTTTGTTGTTTTTTTTTTTTAACGCGTAATGGCGGCGATCTGCGATTTTTTTTGCGGTACTGCGACATTGGGGCGGACAGATCGGACCCTTGACTGACATTTGTGACACTTTTGGGGTTACCAGTAACATTTCTACAGTAATCAGTGCTATACATATGCACTGTTACTGTAAAAATACACTGGTTGTGAAGGGGTTAACTTTATTTGGAAGGGAGGGGCTGTGTGTATCCCTAGGGGCGTGCTTTCTACTGTGATTGGCTGTGGCTTGAGCTGTAAGGACACTGATCAACGGATCTACATACTAGATCCGTTTTATCAGTGTCTTTACAGCGAGGAGAATGACAGGCAGCTTGTTTACACAAGCTGCCTGACATTCTCCCTCTCCCCCGCCGATCGCCGAGTGACCGGCGGACATCGGGTCCGCTGGTCACACGCGCGGGGGGGGGTCCGTGACCACGCGGGAGCGGGAGCGCGCCTCCGGGGCGCGCGCTCGCTCCCTAGACCCTCACAAGCTAGTGACGTAGCCCTACGTCACTTTGCCTGTGAGGGGCTGACTGCCGACGTAGATCGGCGTTAGGCAGTCGGCAAGTGGTTAACTGACAATTGCAGGGTCGTGCGACTCTGTGCCCAAATAAAATTGATGTCCTTTTTTTCCCCACAAATAGAGCTTCCTTTTGGTGGTATTTGATCACCTGTGCGATTTTTTTTGCGCTATAAACAAAAAAATAGCGACAATTCTGAAAAAAAAAAAAAACAATATTTTTCACATTCTGCTATATATCATTCTCAAAAAAAAAATAAAAAATAAAAACTTTAACATTTTAGGCCAACTTGTTTTCTGCCACATATTTTTGATAAAAAAAAAATCACAACAAGCGAAATTTTAATTAGTTTGTGCAAACGTTATCGCGTCTACTAACTACGGGAAAGATTTATGTCATTTTTATTGTTTTTTTTTTACTAGTAATGGCGGCAATCTGCAATTTCTAGCAGGACTGCGACACTGCGGCAGACAGATCGGACCCCTTACTGACATTTGACACTTTTGGGGGTACCAGTGACATTACTACAGTAATCAGTGCTGAAAATATGCACTGTTACTGTAATAATGACACTGGCAGGGAAGGGGTTAACATTGTGGGTGATCAAGGGGTTAAATGTGAGCCTAAGGGAGTGATTCTAACCGTGGGGGGGGGGGGGGGGGGCGTGGCTTGTGAAATGATCATAGAGACCGGTGATCCTATATAAAAGGATCAGTGGGGCTCTATGATCATTTCAGGGAGAAGAACGGTCAGCTGTGTTTACAACAGCTGACCGTCCTTCTCTCTCAGCGGGGAGCAATCATGGGTGTCAGGCAGCAATCGGAGTTGCCTGCCCGCTGCATTGGCTTCCCCAATAATAAATGGGGGTGGGAGCGCGCTGGTGCGCGCTCGCCCCCTAGCTGCCTGCACGCAACCAACGTAGGTCTACGTCGGTTCGTGCAGGAGGGCAGCAGGCGGGCGGTCCGGAAGCGGTTAATAGTATACCCCCTGGGACTGCTCATAGGTATAGCCAGATTCTTTTTCTGCCTAGTGTCTTACTCCTGTAAGGGACAGTATAACCCAATGGTTATGAAGATCAGGAGTTGTGTCCGTCAATGAACTGAAGAGAAAATTTCGTTTTTTCTCTTCCAGCGATTTGGCGCTTCACGCTTTAATGGTATGATTGGGGGCTGACATCCTTAGGTCCAGTGTACATAATAGCTTTCAACAAGCACATTTCACTGCGCAGGAAATCCAGAGATAAATTATGAAAACCTCGTGCTGCCTATGCAGTAAAAAGCTAAATGGCACATCATTCCACTTATGAGTTAGAACACATAACAATAATAACTGTATACACATGCAGCACTGCTCCTCATTCTGCCTCTCCCACTCGTCCTATCTCCAGTCTGAGTCTAGCAGCGGAACACAGTGATCACATGACATACTGTACCACGGAGGCGGTCATGTGATCGGAATGTCATCAGAGAGCTTCCTGAACAGGAAGCGACCAGTTCCAGAATCAAATATGGATGCTCCCACAGTGCATCTTACACATGCGGCTTTTTCTGTCAATAGATGTCCGAACTGTGTTAGCTGGAGCCGGCAAAACGTTCTGGCATGTGGAACGTGTCACTCTATAGCTTTATACAACCCGCAGGTAATGATAACTCGTCAGTGTAATGACAGGGGTATAGGGAGATCTGGGGATGCTGCATGAGCTTGGTGTATGCTGTCATTATACTTGTGTTTGTTGATAGGCAATAGGGGAACACGGTACTGTATCAAAGGACTGGGTTGAATGTAGTTTTATCTGGGTCTGCAGCCATTTGTACTTTTTCTCTGTGTGCTCTCTTTAATTTGGGTATTGATGCAGAGAACATGAACTGACAATTTACAAAGTGTTTAGAGTTCTATAAGGACTGGTTTATTACAGTGATATTAAAGGAGAAGTACAGCCAAAGGTAATTTGGCTGTACTTCTCCTGTGGATCAGAGAAGTACAGTTTGTTCTGCACTCCTGTAACCCGTTTTCAGCAGACAGTGGGCTGATGTCTGTTTTCTGGTGATGTCGCAGAGTTGGTGTTCCATGAAAATTCCCTACCCTCGTCACTTTCAGTGCACATACGTCATTGAACAGCTGAGCAGCTTCCCACTGTGCATGCTCACAGCTCCGGAGGGTAGGGTTTTCTAACGTTACACCGCATCAGCTGTTGCCGCGGGTACATTAAAACATCTCCGCTGCAACATGAAATCATCTCCGCTCCTACCCCTGTCACTTCCCTGATCTCGGCTATTAAATGTAAAAGCGGCGGCGGCGGCGGCGGGTCTATGAAAATATAAATCACGGAGCCGAGAGCTCCGTGATTTATATTTTCATACACCCGCCGCTTTTACATTTAGTAGCCGAGATCAGGGAAGTGACAGGGGTAGGAGCGGAAATGATTTCATGTTGCAGCGGAGATGTTTTAATGTACCCGCGGCAACAGCTGATGCGGTGTAACGTTACACATCACTACCCTGTGAGAATTCCCTACTCAAAAAACAACAATATCTCTCCTGCGCTCAAGTGGTATGCAGGAAGGTGAATCTTCTAGGCGGTTTTATGACACAAATGAAGTGGTCTTGCTGTCCCCCTCAGGACCAAGGGTATCCAAAAGGCACTACAAGAAAACAACAAGAGAAGGGCGCACCGACCTTGTGCATTACCACTTAAAAGTTTATTAAAATCAAAGAAGGGTAGTGTACAATATACTCACAAACGTAGCATATGAACAAGCATATAGGAAATGGGCACCGCTCCCTTCCAGGACACTTCTCTACTGCTGGATAGCGTGATGGCGTCCTCAAAACCTGATGTGGCTTACGCGTTTCGAGGGAGGACCCTCTTCCTCAGAGCCAGAGTGGCGATTTTGGCTCTGAGGAAGAGGGTCCTCCCTCGAAACGCGTAAGCCACATCAGGTTTTGAGGACGCCATCACGCTATCCAGCAGTAGAGAAGTGTCCTGGAAGCGAGCGGTGCCCATTTCCTATATGCTTGTTCATATGCTACGTTTGTGAGTATATTGTACGCTAGAATTCCCTACCCTCCTGACCTGTGAGCATGCACACTGGTAAGCTGCTCAGCTGTTCCATGACGTATGTAAACAGGAAGTGACGAGGGTAGAGAATTTTCACGAGGTAGGGTTTTTTAACGTTACACCTGTACAGACTGGGACAAGATCATAACATTGAAGTTGGGATCCGCCCACATGCCTGGACCAGCACCCGCCTCAGCCTCTCAGCGAGCCCCTGACAGCTTTAGCCGGTCGCTCCCATCTCCTCCACAGCCCTGCGCTCCAGTGAACGCAGGAGGGGGAGAAGGCAGAGCAGGGAGCTGCTGACTGACAGCAGCTTTCTGCTCAGGGAGCTGTGAGAACTGAGTGATCAGTGGTGTTAGATCGTCAGCGGGGGACAGATGCAGCATTGGACCAATGATTATGAAGTATGATTAAAAAAATTTCCCATACTTTTCTTTGAAACTCCTTGTACTTTTAGCAGCTGATTTCATCACTTACTGAGTATGTAGCTTCTCTATCTTTCAATACTTGCCTATGTTCCTTTTTAAACTTGTGCTGTGACTCCTGCCCCAGGTTTCCTGTTTCAGTGTGGCTCCTTTATCTTACAGAATACTATGGAGTCACCCTTGCTTGCAGGGTATGGAGTTGTGTCTCCCAAAGCTGAGTGCATCCATTGAAACACACAGCATTATAGCCTGGGGTGGCAGGGCATCGCCTCTCCCTTAGAAAACATGGTGGAGTGGGGTAATGTCATGCAAGGAGGGCAACTATGATGGGATTTGGAATCACTTACATCTAGAAACCGATTGTATGGTTCTGATGTTTACAGGTGTTAACCCCCCACTGCTGCTGTCAATCTCAGCCAGTGAGCCAATAAGGTGTGTGTGTGTGTGTGTGTGTGTGTGTGGGGGGGGGATGGGGGTGAGCCACGCTGTGTGTGTGAATGGATATACACAGGCAGTTCAGGAGTGGCTCTGCTCGAGTGCCCCTATACAAAGAAGCCAGGACCACTGATGGGTAGGGATGCACCGAAATGAAATTCTTGGCCGAAGCCGAATAATAATGAAATGTTTGGCCGAAGGCCGAATACCGAACGCGGTGTTTCACATTTTTTCCATTTATTTTGCCAATTTTTTGTCCTCTCTCTTGTCCTCTCGTGTCTCTCTCTCTCTTGTCCTCTCGTGTCTCTCTCTCTCTTGTCCTCTAATATCTCTCTCTCTCTCTCTTGTCCTCTCATGTCTCTCTCCCTAAATGTTACTGTAGGGAATGGGATTCAGTGCACACTGCAGCCTTGTACCATAGGGTTAATGTTAGTGACACTGTAAGGATTGGGAAGGATGCTGGGAATGGAAATCAGGAAGCATGCAGGCAGCCTTGTAAATTTTAATTGCAGATACAGGGCACTGGGCAGGTCAGGGTTAATGTGGTAACATCAATTACTCAGTGACAGTCAGTCAGTGTCAGTGTGGACTAGAGCTGCACGATTCTGGCCAAAATGAGAATCACGATTTTTTAGCTTGGAATGAAGATCACGATTCTCTCACGATTCTCTGTGTAACAAAAAAAAATTGGGATAACTTTACTGTTACGTTTTTTTTTTTATTAAAGTCTATTAATTTCGTTTGAAAGACTGCTGCGCAAATACAGTGTGACATAAAATATTACAACAATCGCCATTTTATTCTGTAGGGTCTCTGCTAAAAAAAAATATATAAAATGTTTGGGGGTTCTAAGTACTTTTCTAGCAAAAAAAAACTGATTTTAACTTGCAAGCAACAAGTGTCATAAAAAGATCCAGTCTTTAAGAGGTTAAACTTCCTTTCTCCCTGGCAGAGGGAAGGAAAAGATACAAATGTAATCATTTTTGTTTATAGTTACTGGGAGATGCTGATAGCCTTTTGCCTGGAGGCTTTTTTTTTTTTTTTTCCACAGCTGTTCTCTCTGCTATGCAGCTATGCAAAGAATCGAGCATATTTCAGGGTTAGATCGTCAGGAGGGGTGAATCGAGATCGCGATTTTCATACGATTAATCGTGCAGCTCTAGTGTGGACTCGATCAGATTATACAGTGACAGACAGTCTCTCATAGTGGTGGTAGTAGGAGGCTGGAGGTGGACTAGTAGGAGCCTGGAAAGGAGCACAGCCGCATACATACATTACTCACTCGTGCACTGCAGCCCGCCCCACACATTCAGTGAGTCTTACTCTCCTCCCTAGTTTTTTCAATGGCACATTCAGGAAGCCAATCACGCTGTGAGTAGCGGCACATCGGAACCAATCAGGTGTGCAGGCATGCGTGATTGGTTCGCTGTGCAGCTAATCATGGCGTGATTGGCTTCCTGAATGTGCCATTGAAAAAACTAGGGAGGAGAGTAAGACTCACTGAATGTGTGGGGCGGGCTGCAGTACACGAGTGAGTAATGTATGTATGCTCACCGCTGAAGTGTCCCGGCTTCCCCTGCCTAACACGGAAGTCTGTGAGTCCTCCTGTCCTCCTCCGAGTCCCTTCCCCCTGTAAATATCGTGACTTCGGCGATATGAATATCGCCTACGGCCACAGAACGATAGTCGATATCATATCGACTATCGTTCAGCCCTATTGTTCGGCACAAAATTATTCGGCCTTTTGACTTATTCGGCCGAACACCGAAAGTGCTATTATTTCTATTTTCGGCCGAATAATGTTCGGCCGCCGAATATTCGGTGCATCCCTACTGATGGGTGACCCAAAAAGAAGAGCATTAGAGGCTGCTCTGTAAAAAAACATTGCACAGATCAAGTAAACAGTGTAACATGTCCATCATTTAAAAAAAAAAAAAGGAATTTTCTTTTGCAAATCGCTTTAAAGGGAAAACACATGGGAACATTTTCATATATTGCAGAGATGTACTTTATTTTGCCCTGATATACCCTTTAAATTGTAATTGTACATAAGGGTAAATGGTAAAAAGAAAATGCATACTACCCAATGTATTTTGCTATACTACTCAACCACACCCACTCCTAGAGCTTTAAAACCTAAAGACCAGTTATTCTATAGTACAGGATAAGAACTAGGAGAACAATTTTGAAATAAGACAGGAAGCATGCAGGGTACATAGGAAAATGACCGAAGTTCCAATGCTTTGCAGACTTATTTAAAAAAAAAATAAATAATAAACGCACATTTCTTTTTTTTTTTTTTTTCAAAAGTTGGACTTAGGCCCCTTTCACACACACTGTCCATCGGACGGAGTCCGTTTTTCTCAGCGGCGGATCAATCCGCTGATCCCCCACTGAGCAGGAGGATGACAGCTGTGTCTCCGTGCTGTGTGCGGAGACACAGCTGTCAGATCCCCATGCATCTCTATGGGGGAAATCGGATGGGAACGGACCGTCGGTCCATTCTCATCCGATCCCATCCGATCCGCTGGACGGATGGAAATTAGGGTTTCCATCCGTCCAGATTTGACAGATCGGATCGGATGTCAGCGGACATGTCTCTGCTGACATCCGATGCCCCATAGGTATGCATGGGGTGACCGTTCAGATCCGCCAAAAAAACTGACAGGCGCATCTGAACGGTCTGCCTGTGTGAAAGACCCTTAAAGCTAGTACACACGGGCTGAATATCGTCCTGTTTAACAGGAAATGACCAACATTCAGCCCCTATGTGCAGCAGCCTGTCCAACAGAAGCCGATCTAACGACCAGCTTTTATTAGATGGGCGTGCTTGAAAACCAGCAACCGATCAGAACACAATATTACAGCAGGGAGATCAGTGTACTAAGATTGCTTGTGTTAGTACAGTGATCTGTCAGTTTTTTTTTTTTTCGTTCAGCCTGCGGATTGAACAAAAAAAACTCCCTGAGTGTACCAGGCATTAGCCCTTAAGCCCATCTGGTTGCAAAAAACCCCCCAAAAAACACAACACATTGTTAATGTATTGTTTAACCAGCAATTTGAATCCATGTACATAATATATAGACTTACATTTTTATTGTTCTTTGTGTCCTATAAGCCACTGTTGGCCACTAAGACTGGAGCAACATAAAGGCTAATTAATAGGGTGCTATGGTCAAATAAAAAATCATATGTGTGATGTAGGCTGCCCATACCATGCTCTCTGTTTTCTTGTAGCCACTGGAATGTTTTGTAAAACCCTGTTGATCCTGCCAGTAGAAACCTCTAGAGCAGAAGGTATTCTGTTAGTTGACTTGATAAAGGGTAATTGCGCCTCCCTCGAAATGTTAGTCTACTTTTAGGTATGGGACATTGGAAAACCTTTTCCATCTGAACTTTGAGTGCTGTCTTTTTTTTTTTTAATTGCACCACTAATGAATCACGCACCCACCTTCATTAATGGCTTAGAAGTTTGTGTGGTATGGTATGAACTATCTTGGCAAATATAAAACTGACTGAGAATCTAACCTTTTTGTATTCTGTTCAAAATGTATTAAAACATTTTGGGCTTAGATCTGTTTTATACTTTGAAAAAAGGATTCAGTTCTTGCCACTTTATTGTAATTAGATAGCTAGTGTTATTGGGTAAAGGGTTCAAAAAACGTTTGTCTTCTCAAACTGTTGATTAACATTTTTTTTTCTTATTGTTTTAGGAAAAGACCGTAATAACTACTCTAAATGGACACACTGGAAGGGTTAACTGTGTGCAGTGGATTCAGAAACCTGACTGTAGTAAGTTACATTACTTGTGCTTGAGATTCCTATTAGATATGCATACGCTTTGTTTTGTTGCCTAATCAGAGTTGTATAAAGTACTCGAAACCCATACTTGAGTAAAAGTACAAGTGCTCGATCAAAAAGTGACTTGAGTAGAAGTACTAAAGTATTCAACATTTTTTGTACTTAAGTATTGCAAGTAGTTTTTTAAAAAATTTTGCTACTCAAGTACTGAAAGTAAAAGTACAAGTACTGTGTTATGTAGTTATTAAAGAAAGAAGTCAAAAGTTTGAACATCATATTGTTTTTTATTATTTCAAATGCAGCTTTTATTTATACATACAGTAGCATTTATTTTCGTATGCGCTAATAATACATATGTTTTGAGCCTCATGAAACCTGCCATCTACTGTTCTGGCAGTGGTAATTTTTATAGTTGTAACGAGTAACTATGCAGCACAAAAAAAATATCGGAGTAGAAGTATTGAAATCATTGAAAAAATGTAGTTAAGTAAAAGTGGAAGTAGGAGAAAAAAATTCTACTCTAGGAAAGTACAGATTAGGGCTGCCACGACGCGTCGACGTTGTCGACTACAAAAAATCGTCGACGCGTCAACGCGTGACGTCACACGCCCCCTGGCCGGCCGCCGCGCCGCTTGAAGCATTGAAGCATTGCCGGCCGGGTGAAATCCCCCCCCCCCCCCCCCGGGCTGTGTCCACACCGATGTCGGAGACAAGAGGTGAGCGCTGACCGTCTCCAGCACCCCCTTACTCCGCCACAGCTTCTGCCGCAACACATTCGCCATCCTCCCCGATCACCCAGCTACTTAGAGATGTCACATGTGCGGCGCTACAACGGCTTGTACTGTACTGTGGCGGCTTGTAATGGTCTGTACTAGATGGGAGGGCTTACTGGGGGGTCTGTACTGGGAGGGGGGCTTACTAAGTGGTCTGTACAGTACAGACCACTTGGTAAGCCCCCCTCCCAGTACAGACCCCTCAGTAAGCCCTCCAACCTAGTACAGACCCCTTAGTAAGCCCCCCTCCCAGTGCAGACCTCTCAGTAAGCCCACCCACCTAGTACAGTCTGTACTAGGTGGGAGGGCTTACTGAGGGGTCTGCACTAGGAGGGGGGGCTTACTAAGGGGTTTGTACTAGGTGGGAGGGCTTACTAAGGGGTCTGTACTAGTGTACTGGGAGTGGGGCTTACTAAGTGGTCTGTACAGTACAGACCACTTAGTAAGCCCCCCTTCCAGTACAGACCTCTCAGTAAGCCCTCCCACCTAGTACAGACCTCTTAGTAAGCCCCCCTCCCAGTACAGACCCCTCAGTAAGCCCTCCCACCTAGTACAGACTACTTAGTAAGCCCCCCTCCCAGTGCAGACCCCTCGAGGGGTCTGCACTGGGAGGGGGGGCTTACTAAGTAGTCTGTACTAGGTGGGAGGGCTTACTGAGGGGTCTGTACTGGGAGGGGGGCTTACTAAGGGGTCTGTACTAGGTGGGAGGGCTTACTGAGGGGTCTGCACGGGGAGGGGGGGGCTTACTAAGTGTTCTGTACTAGGTGGGAGGGCTTACTGTGGGGTCTGTACTGGGAGGGGGGGGTTTAGTAAGTGGGCTGTACTAGGTGGGAGGGCTTACTGAGGGGTCTGTACTGGGAGGGGGGCTTACTAAGTGGCCTGTACTAGGTGGAAGGGCTTACTGTGGGGTCTGTACTGGGAGGGGGCTTACTGAGGGGTCTGTATTAATTACAGGATTAATTAGCTAATCAAAAAAACACTAAATTAAGCAAATAAAATAAAAATAATCGTTAGATTAGTCGACTAATCGTAAAAATAATCGATAGATTAGTCGACAGACAAATTAATCGTCAGTTGCAGCCCTAGTACAGATACCGCCTTTCGGTACTTAAATACAGTAGTGAAGTACTTCTACTAAGTTACTATACATCTCCGTGCCTAATGCGCATATCTATGATATGTAAAAGTGAAACCTCATTTTTTTTGCTTTGGGTAGAGTGTGAAAGTGTTAGAACCTCTATTGGGTTTTTATTGATTACTTTGTCCTTATATGTCTGCTATTAAATATGGAGTGGTGCAGTCACTGTCTGACTGCATTATGATAATGTCCACTAGGGGAGGAAACAGCGATTTACCAACTCATGTGCCAGGCTCTAGGACAGTGATGGCGAACCTTGGCACCCCAGATGTTATGGAACAACATTTCCCATGATGCTCAACTACACTGCAGAGTGCATGCACATCATGGATGGAAATGTGGTTCCAAAACATCTGGGGTGCCAAGGTTCGCCATCACTGCTTTAGGACAATGAGTTGCTGCCCTTGGATTAGAATGAAGCCTTTGAGAGGCTGCTTCTAATGGAGCCTAGTCACACAGGTGTGTTGCTTCATATCTGCATACCATTCATTTTAAATTGGTTAAAAAGAAGCTGTCTTTGAATTGAATACTATGTACACACTGTAAATTGTAAATGTGGTCAGATTGCAAAACAAATGCAATATAAGAAAGCCACCATCAGAACTTTTGTAGATTTTTAGTTTAGTATGTCAGATTGTCAGAATAAACATTTACAGCAGAATTCCAACCAATAATAACGAAATAAAACAAAGATAAAATTAACAAAACCAGCTTTTGTTGCAAAATTGCACATTTAATACCAAGATTTCCCTCATAGTCCTTTTCTCTTTTTTTTTTTGGACAAAATTTCTTCAGTCTGATTGCCAGTTTCATTGAATGCACTTTCTTTGAGCCCAGGTCATCCTGGGTCTTCACCCGGCTTGTGACAGCACAGTGATGAGCTCATCTCTGTCACCGTACTTCCTCTTATTATCAGCATACTTCCACATTAACTGATTGGCTCCTTGTACTGCTTCTTCCTCTCACACTCTAGCCCTGCTATACAGGGATTTCAAGAGGCTAAAAGTAGTTTAAATTCAGGTACTTAGACTAATTTGTAGTGGTGCACCGAAATTTCGGCCACCGAAATTTTCGGCCGAAAATGGGCTTATTCCATTTCGGCCGAAATAGGGTTAAAAATGCAGATAGTAAAGATGGCCGCCGTGAGCGCAGCGCAAGTTTCAAAAGACCCGCCTCTGGCCGTCCTTTCCTTTCTAAAGATCCGCCTCTGGCCGTCCTTTCCTTTCTAAAGATCCGCCTCTGGCCGTCCTTTCCTTTCTAAAGACCCGCCTCTGGCCGTCCTTTCCTATCTAAAGACCCGCCTCTGGCCGTCCTTTCCTTTCTAAAGACCCGCCTCTGGCCGTCCTTTCCTTTCAAAAGACCCGCCTCTGGCCGCCGGCAGCCCGCCTCCCGGTGATGTCACTACTACTAAGCTCTATGCATGAATGAACAAACAGACCCGGCGGGCGGGTGAGCGGCCGCTAATAGCTGTAACTAAGTATGCTCTTCACCTTGTTATCAGGCGGGTATCTTCGCTGACATGGAAGTGAAGAGCTTACTTAATTACAGCTATTAGCGGCCGCTCGCCCGCCCGCTGGGTCTGTTAGTTCATTCATTCATGCATGCATAGATCGTAGTAATAGTGGCATCACCGGGAGGCGGGCTGCCGGCGGCCAGAGGCGGGTCTTTTGAAACGAAAGGACGGACACCGGAGGAGCTGCAAGTAAGGACTCGGAGATGGAATCATTGGGATGGGGAGGGACATTTTAAGTAAGTACATGCTGTTTTATTGAATCATTTTACCAAAAAAATATTATACTACGGACAGTTCATATAACGGAGGAAATTGAGGAGGAAACCCAGGATCATTGCAGATGGAATACATTTATTTTAAAGACCCAAAAGCCAGATAAAGCATTTGGAGGTCCCCTAGACATGAGCAGATATACACAGATCAACATACAAAGCTATGCAATGCTATACTGTTACCTTACAGCAGTAAGGTGAGTGGCCTGTGAGCACTTAGTTGTTATTACATTGAAGATTTAGGCAGGGGGGGGGGGGCGCTGAGCCAGGGGGGGAGGGAAGCTGAGGCGAGGTTACCAATGGTATTAGTATTATGCAGCATGAGGGGGTTAATGTATTGCCACTGCTGGTCACTGATGCATTAGTGACCGATCAGTGACAGTTAACCCCTTTGTGCTGCATTAGTTCACCAGTATCAGTGCAACCAGTGTTAATTAACACTGATACTGGTTGCACTAATGCAGCACAAAGGGGTTAATTAACTGCCACTGATCGGTCACTAATGCACCAGTGACCAGCAGTGGCAATACCTTAACCCCTCATGCTGAATACAAATACCATTTGGGGAAAAAAAGTCATTTTCGGTTTCGGTTTTCGGCCAAGGGCATCCTGCATTTTCGGTTTCGGTTTCGGCCCAGAATTTTCATTTCGGTGCATCCCTACTAATTTGCATTTAAAAAATAAACCTAAAATGGATGTAAACTCTCACATATACCCAGTAAAGTGAACAGCCTAAGATGATATACAGAGATAAAACCAATCTTCCTACATAAGTTTTACTTGTATATGTGCTGCCTTCAGCTTTCTATACTGTTTAGAAAGTGCATGGCCTGTTTGAATTTTCTCTTCCTGAGTTACTTGTGGGTGTGGATTCTTGCCATACACTGTGAGACAGCTGATTGGAGGAGAGGCGCACACCCCCTCTCCACATAGGCAGAAAAAGAAAGAAACATGAAGAGCTGTGCTATGAATAGACCAGCTGTCTGCTAATCTGTTTCAATGCACAATTCTGTCTGGTTTTATCTCAGCTGATGTAGAACTTGTCAGAAGTTATGCTGATAACAGAGGAACGAAGCAGGAGAAAGCCACAGAACTTAGGGCTTTAGGGAGAGATAAAAGTAGTAAAAGTACAATAAGTAAACTAAGTATAATAAGTAAACACTACAGATAGATGTGCCCAGGTCAAATTTTAATGAATGAGGTTTACATCCACTTTAGGGATGCATGTGTGACTAAAGAGCTCCATTCATTTATGCCTGCATAGTATTTAACTTTTAATGAGATTTTTCTTTAATGTTTTTATCCTAATTAAGGTGCTGAAACTGAACTTGTATCTGGCGGATCTGATAAAAAAGTGATCATTTGGAAGACAAAGGAATTCCAGGTAACCACACATTAGACTAATAAAATGTATTCTATACCTACATAATATTACCAAAGTAAAGGAAAGCAGTGTAAACCCAAAAAGCCCTAGCCAATTTGTGCTAATCCAAGCTTTGAACATTCTTTGTTTTCAGTATTATTTATGTTAAAATCATACGCATATTGGAAATGCAGATGTGTCAAAAGCTGACTTGTATGTTACAGTCTAACTGTACGATCTCCTTAAGATTTAATACTGAAGTGCAACCAAAATAAACAAAAAACACAAGAGACATAACTTACAGTAGGTATGTTGTGTCCCTTGTGCAGATGCCTCTTCTGTTGGGTGAAATTTTCCTCTGCCTTTGTCAGCCCCCCCTCGTCACAATCTTCTGGTGCAGCGGGGGTTAATAGAACTGTGTGAGCTGTCACAGACTCATCAAGTGTGGCCAACTATGCCCCTGCCATTTCCACCTCTTCTATGAATGGAGGAGGCAGACCTTACACTAATTTTGCCTGTCTTCCATTCATAAATCCTGTTTCATTCATAGAAGCTGTACTATGGCTTCTATAAATCGAGCAGTAGGGTGTAAAGGGCAGACCTTGTCAGGTACTCTTGATGAGAGCCTTTGACAGCTCCCACAATTTATTTAACCCCAGCTGCACCAGAGGATTACAGCAGGGGAGGGGGGGGGGGAATGGATGGCAGAGGATTTCACCTAAGAAAGAAGAAGCATAAGCACAAAGGGGCACATCCTACTGACTGTAAGTTATGCCCTTTGTGCTGAGTTTTCTGTTTTTTTTTTTTTTTTCCCTATTTGGCTGAACTTAGGCTGGCTACACGTTTATACAATTTTCTGGTACAATTTTCCATCGGATATACCAAAACCATATAATATGACGTCAAACCTAAACACTTTTAATTTGTGTGCAATCAGACAGGCCCTTGCACTACACAGCTGAAGGTAAATCTAAAGAAAATTGTACTATAGAAATTGTATAATGTATAGCCAGCATTAAGCTTTACCAACAACTGCTTAGTGCAAAGGCCTATCTGAGTGGATGCAAGGTGAAATAATACGCTGCGGCACTGGCTTGGGCACACTCTATCATATTTTCTGGCAATGTCCTCTCATACAACCCTTTTGGGACATGGTGGGGTCAAAGATACAATCGGTGACGGGCCTGTCCTTCCCGTTGGATCCCCTACATTACCTTTTGGGCCTTCCCTTCCCCGGGGTTTCCAAACCCACCAGGCGATTGATATCTTATCTTCTGGTTGCGGCCAGGAGAGCAATCCCGTTGTGCTGGCGGCAGACGGGACCGCCTGATGCTGTTCTCTTTCAGCGCCTGGTGGTGGAGATATGGAGAATGGAATTCCTTACGGCTACGGTCCACGATGTAGTTTCTCATTTTAATGCTGTCTGGGCAGATTGAGACCTTCAGGATTCTGCCCTGATATGAGTATTCTTTCGTTTGCTACTGCTTAGCATCTCACCTTTATTATGTCAATTGCATACTTGTTTCTATGGCCAGATGTGTGCTTTGTATTGTTTCTTCTTTTCTGTCCCTCATTATTTGCATATGCCGACTGGGACTGTTTTGAACTGCCTTGCAATGTTATTGTTTTTGGGGTTCCCTACCCCTTGTCTGTTCATTATCCTTGTTTATATTTTCAATAAATATTACAATTATAAAAAAAAAAAAAAGGTGAGATAATAAAGTGTATCCAGTGCTAAAAATTTCTGTGGGCATCAGAACAAAGAGGGTGAATCCCCCCATTGGGCATACTTACAGCAATAAAAACTCAAGAGGGTTATTAAAGTACAGCTGTGGCCAAAAGTTTTGAGAAGGACACAAATATTAAATTGGAGTTCCACCCAAAAGTGGAACTTCCGCTTTAAGGCCTCCTGACCCCCTGACATGCCACATTTGGCATGTCCTTTTTTTTCTTTTTTGGGGGGGGTACCTAGATTTGACAGGTACCTGCTCCCACTTTTGCTCTGGCCACCTAGGCGGCTCGAGCGGAAATTCTCCTCTCCCCCTCCCTACCTGCAATCTTCTGGGACACGTCAACAGGTACCAGAAGATTGCCCCTGTCCACTCGGGACGCGCAATGCGACTCGTGCATGTGCAGTGCGCACTCAGCTGTGAAACTGCAAGCTGTCACAGCCAGGTGCCCATGCTAGTGATGCCGGCGTCGTGCTGAGAAGAGGGATAGAACTGAGGCTCCCGCCGGCCACGTCGCTGGATCCTGGGACAGGTGAATATGTGTTTATTAAAAGTCCGCAGCTACACTTTTTGTAGCTGCTGACTTTTAATAAACACAAAAACGGGTGGAACTCCACTTTAGTTTTCACAAATTCTGCTGCTTGTGTTCAGATATTTTGTCAGATGTTACTTTGGTGTTCTGAAGTATAATTACAAGCATTTCATACTGTAAGTGACAAAGGCTTTTATTTACAATTACATTAAATTTATGTAAAGAGTCAATAGTTGTAGTGTTGACCCTTCTTTTTCAAGACCTCTGCAGTTCGCCCTGCCATGCTGTCAACCAACTTCTGGGCCACGTCCTGACTGATGGTAGCCTATTCTTGCATAATCAATACTTGGAGTTTGGCAGAATTTGTGGGGTTTTTTTTTGCTCACCTGCTGATTGAGGATTGACCACAGGTTCTCAATGGGATTAAGGTCTGGGAAGTTTCCTGGCTTTGGACCCAAATGTTTAATGTTTTGTTCCCTAAGCCACTTGGTTATCACTTTTGCCTTAGGGCAAGGTTCTTCATCATGCTGGAAAAGGCATTGTTCGTTAACCAAACTTTTCTTGTTTGTTGGGAGAAGTTGCTCTTTGAGGATGTTTTTGTACTATTCTTTGTTCATAGCTGTGTTCTTAGCCAAAATTGTGTGTGAGCCCACTCCCTTGGCTGAGAAGCAACCCCACACATGATTGGTCTCAGGATGCTTTACTGTTGGCATGACAGCACTAATGGTAGCGTTCACTTTTTCTTCTCCAGACAAGGTTTTTTCCGGATGCCCCAAACAATCGGAAAGGCGTTTCATCTGAGAAAATGACTTTACCCCAGTCCTCAGCAGTCCAATCCCTGTACCTTTTGCAGAATATCAGTCTGTTTCTGATGTTTTTCCTGGAGAGAAATGGCTTCTTTGCTGCCCTTCTTGACACCAGGCCATTCTCCAAAAGTCTTCGCCTCACTTTGTGTGTAGATGCACTTACACCTGCCTGCTACCATTCATGAGCAAGCTCTGCACTGGTGGTTCCTCGTTCCCACAGCTGAATCAACTGTAGGAGACGGTCGTGGCACTTGCTGGACTTTCTTGGGTGCCCTGAAGCCTTCTTCACAAATGCAGTGGAAATGTTGTTCATGGGATTAAGTAAATTTTCATGGCAAAGAGGGACTTTGCAATTAATTGCAATTCATCTAATCACTCTTCATAGCATTCTAGAGCATATGCAAATTGTCATCATAAACACTGAGGCAGCTGACTTTGTGAAAATGAATATTGGTGTCCTTTTCAAAACGTTTGGCTATGACTTTATATGTGTAGCAGATTTTTCAGGCATTGGGCCTGATGTGGGTCTGCCATGGTTACCGGTAACACCTTCAGCCCATTTAAGCTGAATACCCAAGTGTGAGATTGGAGACCATGACCATTCCGGCATATTTGGTTTGTTTTTTTATTTAATATTGGGGATGGGAGAAGGGAATGAGTGGGATACTCCTCTGGCTCAACTAGGTACAAATGGGACACTTTGTGGAAAAAATGCCTTTCTTCGCTGTCTTGACGCCGGCTGGATGCCGACCAACGCTTGCTGGCGCTTGGAAAAAAAAACACTGACTTGCTGAACTGTACTTGATCTTGACTTCTGACACTCTGTTCAGCTCAAAAGTAATGGACTGTACTTTAGACTTGACTTCTGACACTCTGGGTAGCTCAAAAGTCCTGCATCCAGCTCCCTCCAGTCCTTCCTGACTGAGGTAGCTCCTGTAACTGCTTGTGCTGCTGCAACTCTCAACACTGTACACTGCACGCTGTACACTTTTAACTCTTTAGGGTCCAACCGCTGGCGCCCCCTTTGCACTTCAGGGTCCTCTGACTAGGCACCCCCTCTACACTTCAGGGTCCTCTGACTAGGCACCCCCTCTACACTTAAGGGTCCTCTGACTAGGCACCCCCTCTACACTTCAGGGTCCTCTCACTAGGCACCCCCTTTATACTTTAGGGTCCTCTCACTAGGCACCCCCTCTACACTTTAGGGTCAATACTGGCACCCCCTTTACACGTGCTCCTGCACCGGCTAGCTAGTTCCTGGATCCCTTGGACCTTCACCGGAGTGGTCCCCTCTCGCTAGGCAAACCCCCAGGGGGCAGTTGCAGTACTCACAAACTGTGAATGCTTTCCTGAAACTGAACCCCTCTCAACTCCGCTGGTCCTTCGCACACCGGATCCTCTCTGCAGTTCAGCTCAGCCCTCTGTCCCCTCAGGCAAGCCGCCTGGGACACCTTATCCTGCTGACAGGAGGAGAGACAGCCGTACTCTCCCTCCTGGGACTCTGCTTCCTGCCAAAGACTCTGCGCTATGCGTTCCACTCAAACTTATACCCACTCCCAGAATGCTGTGTGGCAGAATCTGCCTTTCTGGGGTAGATACAGGCCTGAATGCACCATTGGCTGGGTTTCCTCCACCGCCCAATTGTAACCCTTTCATGGAGCACAGTGACTCCCCAGTCTCAACAGCTACACCTGGGAGACCTGACAGCCCAGCTGAAAATCATGGCCCTGCTGTTAGGCAGCCAGGGCCCACTATACTTTACCTAGCACCTACTTTGTAGGGTGCTACATATGTAATATGTAAAAAGAGTGTTATGTGGCCAATGGTCACTAGGACAGAGAGGATGCAACTCTCCAATGTGAACACAGCAATAAAAACTCAACAAGCATCCTAATCCTTCCCCACTGTGCAGAAATTGAAAAAAATAAAGCTTGGCTTTAGGGTACACCCTCACAGTACATAGATGTTGGTAAATATAAAGAAGAATATACAGTCAGATTGTAACGTGTGGTTAGCTTTAGACATGTTTAGTTTAGCTATGTCTAATAGTCTTTACGTTGTTGAATTATATACTGTATATGCTATAAAACTGAAAGTGAGATCAGTTTATGCTAGCATAATAAAGGATACCTGTCTTGGTTTTTTTTTTGATGCATGTTAAGCCTCATCTCTTCTTGCTGTGCCCCCCCCCCCCTTGTGTTATGGGTGTGCTTTGGATGGTTCAGACAGATGTAAAACTCTGTAAATTCATAAAGAATGTACAAACCCTCCTACTTGCCCAAAAGCTAGCTTAGTGCATAGTAATGATTGTACCAACAGGCTATGTAGATATTTCCCTCATGCATGTCTCATTTCTTTGTAACAGTGGAGCATAAATTATAGATCTACTAATATGCTCTATTCCACTCCTACTTCTGACCATAATCACCCCTTACTAGGGTCAGTTTCCAACTTTCTGCTTCTGACTCCGATTGATACTCCATCCTGCTTCTCTTCCTCAACCATGCTCCCCTCCTGCTATTCTGTTCACAGCCCTTATTGCATCCAGCTTTACCATTGCTAACCTTGGTCCAAGATCAAATTCTGATCTGCCACCCCCTCTGGCTGCTCTCCTAATAGTTTGTGTAGTCACCTTTCCCTCCTACTTTTATTTTTCTGTCTTTGTTCTCTGTCCAATATCCCCTCCCTTTCTGACTCCACTTGCCTTTTACCGGTACTGTTTCTCAGTCCTTGTCCAGATCCTGCTTTAAGTTCCTTGCCTTTCAGATTATGCCTCCATATGCCTTTCTCCCCAGTCTTTGGTTGAGGACCTTCTACATCCTGATCCTCTTTCACTCACCACTAAACTCAGTTCTTACTCTGCCTCTTGAGATTCTTGCACTCCTGCCGATATATACTACAAATGATACAATACATTTGACCACATAATCATACATGTCTTGAAAAAATATTGTGTGATCGATCGAGAAAAATAATGCATATAAGTGTCTTATGAATTACCCAGAGGTCCAGGAATTACTCAGTCTGAATTCACCCACTCAATAAAATAAAGCCGAAAGGATAATTTAAATTCTGTTGGCTAACTTGTTTCTGCTTTTTTTTCCTTTGCAGACCAATAAAGGCCTGTTAAACATTTAGTTTAAATTGGCTAAATATATTCCAGGTGCATCAGAACAAAAGGTTTGCAAAATCATGACATTTTCTTTCTTTATAAAGCAGCCACATCCTGAGTAGAAAAGCCTTTCCCCTGGCAGCATGTTGCAGAGAAGGACTCTTGCCCTCTTTCTGAAAGCAGTGGTCTCTCTGCAAGGGTCCAACATGCCATTTATTGAGCCGGCGCTCTAGCCAGCCAGCTCTCAAGTTGACAAAAGTTAGGCTGCCGTCTATTTGTATAGCTAAAGGTCTGACTCTACAGATGTGTCAGACCTCTGCAGAGAGATCACTGCTTCCACACAGAAAGCAAGGGTCCTTTTCTGTAATATTATACACACTGTTTTGTTTTGATTCACCTGGAATGCATCTAGCTGATTTAACCTGAACGTTTAATCAGGCTTTAATAAATTGTCCCAAATAATACCTTAGTGAAGAATCCGAGATCTTAAAATGGTACTGTGATTTGTTAAGATTTTAGGGCAGCAACTAAACCCTAAATAGGCATAGGGTTGGTTTTGCTTCTTAAAGCAGAGCTACACTGTATCTGATCACCACAAACTGAAAACGCTATTCAATATTCAAAACAAACACACCCATCCATTCATGTCTCCATGCTTAATTTTGTTGCGAAATCACTTTGAAAACCCTCCTCCCTAAGGTTAAAACAAAAATATAATCTATACCTTCCTATCGATTTACTAATGCTTGCAGCAAATAGGTTAAAATAGTTAATGTTGATTGAGAGAGTTTAGTTCTTCCAAAATGTGTTCATGTAACCTATGTTTCATCATGCCTATGGGTTGTCTAGCCGTGTTTCAGCAATTTCTTCCATGTTCCATTTAATAGGGCCAGTCATTGATCATTATTAGTCAAGTCAGCTTCTACCCTATCCAAATTAGAAAACAAAAAAATGTTGCCTATAGTTCTACTTGATCTTGAAAATACAGCTAAAGACACTGCTTATTAACTTGCCGACCAGTCGCCATGTATTTACTGCGGCAAAGTGGTGCTATTGCGTGAAACAATGTACCTGTACACTGTTTCCTTAAATAGCCACTAGATGGCGCCATCGCACCACCGGAGGAGTGATTGTGCTGTGATGGACTAGCAAGGATGTCAATCAACGGGTCCAGTGGACCCGACGTCGGCCACCTGCGATCAACCCCGGGTGAGGCAGAGCTGCGATCTGCTTATGTAAACAAGGCAGATCGCTATTCTGCAAGGGGACAAAATGGAGATCTTGTGTTCCTGCTAAGCAGGAACACAAAACTCTGTCTTCCCCAAATCAGTGCAACCCCCCTACTTAATAAGCACCCGCTAGGGACAGACTTAACCCTTTGATCGCCCCTGTTGTTAACCCCTTTCCTGCCAGTGTCATTCGTACAGTAACGGTGCATTTTTTTTTTTTTTTTTTTAGCACTGATCACTGTATTAGTGTCACTGGTCCCCAAAAAGTGTCAGATAGCCGATTTGCCCGCCGCAATGATGCAGCTTCGCTAAAAATCGCTGATCGCAGCCATTACTAGTAAATGATGATAAATAATAAAAAATTAATAAAAACTCCATAAAAATATCACATCTGTTTGTAGACGCTATAACCTAACATTTATTTGGGTACAGCGTCGCACTATCGCGCAATTGTCAGATAAAGTAAACACAGTGCCGTATTGCAAAAAATGGGCTGGTCATTAAGCAGTCCAGAAGTGGTAAAACACATACGAGGTGTGTCTAAAATGTTTGGTGAATAGTATCTGAAAACAAACAAAAACGATAATACAAACAAATTATCTTTATTGGCCTTCTAAATAATCACCATCCTTCACAACACACTTATGGCAATGTTCGTAAAGCTTCAGGAAACTTTCAGCAAAGGCCTATTTAGCAATCGGTCACAGATTCTGGTTTGAACTGGTAGCACCAAGTCTTATGCCCTTTGACCATGGTTCGCAGAAAGGATGGATCCTGGTCACACATTGTAATGAAATCTCCAGAGGTTTCCATCAGGATTGCTTTCTGTTCGATTGTCAGCTTGTGTGGCACAAACCGGGAACAGAACTTCCGCTTAGCCAAATCTTTGCAGACAGTGGTGCGCACCGTGTCCCTTCTAATGCCCTATTTCTCCACCATCAATAGTCAAGTCAGCCATGCCAGCATTCGTCGCACTCGCTTGATCTTGTATGGGATTCTGCTTGTCGATGGCTGACCCAAACGAGGCTCATCCTCAGTTGTTTCCTTCACATCGCGAAAGCATTTGAACCAGTCCTAAACAGATTTTATGCTCATGGCTTCCGTTTTGTACACTTGCACCAACATTTTATGCATCTCCTTTAGCCATTTTCTCCAATCTGTAGCAAACTTGATGTTCACTTGTTGCACCATTGCACTGTGAGCCTATCTCTCACGCTGACTATGTTCGACTGCCTGCAGCACTTTAGGTGGCGCTTCTCGATCAGTCTCTGGACAGCCATATGCATGTGCGCGCACCTGGCCCATGTTGCCCTTGAGATATCCGACCATTCATAGAAGTTTTTAGACACATCTCGCATATGTGAACTCTCTTGCATTTTCAAGTACAGTAAAACCTTGGATTGCGAGCATAATTCGTTCTAGGAACATGCTTGTAATCCAAAGCACTCTTATATCAAAGCGAATTCCCCCATAAGAAATAATGGAAACTCAGATGATTTGTTCCACAAGTCCTTCAGTTTATAGTCTATATACAAAGATTATAGCAATGTGATAGGTTGTGTAACCATAAAATGTCCATCCACAATATGCAGCCTTCCCAAGGGGATTAGAAGCAAAATCTAGCAGAGCTACAGAATATAAGAGAGATGAGAGGCGCCTCTAAGTGTAGCAATATGTTTACATTTAATGAAGGTTCAACATTTAGCAACTCACATGGTTGATGATTAAAATAGGCACACCTAAGTATGCAGACATCCGGGGTAAAGCTGTCCATCTTCTAAACCACCGGCTCTCATCACTGTCAGTCTGCAATCGTGACCGGGAAGATTAGCCTGCAGTAGAGTGATCTGAAAGTGAGGCTTTGAATCACTCGTGGAGTGCAGCAGGGAAGGGATGATGAAGATGGCTGTGCAGAGGATGGTCTATGTGGACAGCTTTACCCCAAATGCCTGCATACTTAGATGTGCCTGTTTTAATCATCAACCATGTGAGTTGCTAAATATTGAACCTTCATTAAATGTAACCATATTGCTACACTTTAGAGGCTCCTCTCCTTTTTTATACATGACGCTACTTGTATATCAAGACATCGCTTGTATATCAAGTCAAAATTTATTTTAAAAATGTGCTTGTCTTGCAAAGCGCTCTCAAACCAAGTTACTCTCAAACCAAGGTTTTACTGTATTTGTAATTCTGTTTAGCCAGTTGTGAGCTCTAGACACCCTAGCAAGGGACCTCAACTGGATCCTGAACTTCTTGCTGTTGGGCCAATTTGCTTAAATCTAAAACCTGCCCCTGCCCGTGTTAATATTAAAAAAGCTCAGATCAAGATAAAGATTCAGCACAAGTACCACCGTCCCAATATTTGAATATAGAAAAGAGAACGGGGGGGGGGGGGGGGCTAAATGGACTTTAAAAGTACCGTCATAGGCAAATGATATACAAAAATACAGTAATTAGTAAAATATCAAAGGTTTATTCAACAAAACCACAATATAATATGGTCCATAACATAGACACTATAGGCAACTAATTACACAATAGGTTGGTAATACCAGCAATACTTATATGATTGGTACATCAACTACAAAAGATGGGGCAGATGTTAAAAATGCCCTGAACTGACCGCCACGGCCAGACATGAGGAGTAGCCGAAGTGCTCATATGGCCGACATGTTTCGCGTGTTGTGCTTCTTCAGGGGTGAGCAAAAAAGTGTACGGTTGATATAACAGACAAATGACTACATGTAAGAGAAAAGACAAAATCAATATCACAGTTAGACAAAAAAACAACATCATTATATCAGTTACTATAGCTATAAGGGCATGTCTGATACCCGCATGATAATCTCCAAAGGCTAAGCCAAACCCACCTCTTCCGAGAGCGGCCCACAAGCCCAGCAAGGTGGAAGCAGCCAGGTGTAGGTCTCCCCCGGGGCGAGCACGGAGAATGGAGTATATACACGGACCACAGGTAATGGTTAAGAGTAAAAGTACGTATCCAGCACTCTAAAATCAAGGATAAATATAATAGTAAATATTCATAGTAATTTAGCTAGGGGTACATAGGGCTCCTTCACATTATAAAAAGAATCATAAGTGTGGAAGTAGGGGGAGTACATACCTAAGTACTTGAAACAATCAGCATGTGGGTGGGCGGGGGAGCAGATGAATATGCTCGAGCAGTTAAACTAGAGGGGCCAAAAGGTCACCGGTATGATTATGGATACATCCATGCAGGTACATGTATCCCAAAGCCTGTATGGAGAGGGAAAGTATGTACTCAGAAAATCATAACGGGATAAAACTCGTTTTTTGAAAAGGTAGATACTATCTCATGCCGAACAGAGTTTGAAAAACTATATAGATCATCAATAACCATCATGAGCAACCACAAGCATGCAGATAGCATAATCCTAAGGCCAGGGAAGAGAGCCTCATAGAGATGACACACAGATTTCTCACAGTGGCAAATCAATATTCCATGCCGAGCAGAGTTGAGAGAGTGTACAGTGTCATAGGCCAGCAGAAGAAACCAAGAGAGGGTGGACAGGAAAAACCGAAAACTAGTAAGAAGAATCTCATGGAATAGTGAGTTAATAGGGAAACGTGATCGTGGAGGACCTACAGAATGAATAGAGCAACCCCCAGATAGCCAGTGCAAGGATAGGAATTAATAGTGCAGCTATTGGTGCAGCTAATAGTGGACTAGTAAAGAAGGTCTCACAGAATAGTGAGCTGATAATGGGGAACCATGTGATTGTGTAGAATCCACGGATAAAAAAGAGCAACCCCCAGTTGCCAGTGCAGGGATAGAGGTTGATGGTGCAGCATTATAGGCAAATTGAAGTCATTCATTATAGAAAAAATATATATGATCCCATCACCACCAGGTACTCAGTGCCCAGAAATAGAGAATGAAAGGCGCTCATATCTATCACGGTCTAAGAGTCAAAAATAGTGATCCAAACATAAATCTATAGAGTGCCAAGAAAAAGTGATGAAAATATAGTATTGCCATAGGGACAAGTAATAAAACGCCTCTGAAGACCGCAATCCAGGTATCCCACCACCATACCTAAATGCCTCGGTGTGTCCCTATATATCTGCCTCAGCCCAGTGCTACACAGGTGAGCCGATGATGGGGAAACATGTGATCGTGGAGAGTCCACAGATTGAATATGGCAACCCCCAGTGGCCAGTGTAGGGATAGAGATTGATAGTGCAGCAGTATAAACAAAATGAAGCCATTCGTTAACGAAAATTATAAGGTCCCATCACCATCAAATACTTGGTGCCCAAGAATAGAAAATGAAAGGCACTCGTGTATATATATATATATATATCAAGGTACAGGGATCAGAAATATAGACCTATAGTGCCATGAGAGAGTGATGGAAATAAAATGATTACCACAGGGACAAGTGATGAAAGACTGTTGCCTCTAGAGACTGCAATCCTCAATTGTCCCGCCACCATACCCACACGCCTCAGGTGTGTCCTTATGTAACGGTATCAACCCAGTGCTGCACAAATAAGCACGGCGTCAATCAGACGCCACTGGGCCCGGTCCCAGAGCTCTCGGAAGAGGTGGGTTTGGCTTAGCCTTTGGAGATTATCATGCGGGTATCAGACATGCCCTTATAGCTATAGTAACTGATATAATGATGATGTTTTTTTGTCTAACTGTGATATTGATTTTGTCTTTTCTCTTACATGTAGTCATTTGTCTGTTATATCAACCGTACACTTTTTTGCTCACCCCTGAAGAAGCACAACACGCGAAACATGTCGGCCATATGAGCACTTCGGCTACTCCTCATGCCTGGCCGTGGCGGTCAGTTCAGGGCATTTTTAACATCTGCTCCATCTATTGTAGTTGATGTACCAATCATATAAGTATTGCTGGTATTACCGACCTATTGTGTAATTAGTTGCCTATAGTGTCTCTTATGGACCATTTTATATTGTGGTTTTGTTTAATAAACCTTTGATATTTTACTAATTACTGTATTTGTGTATATTCTTTGTCTATGATGGTACCTTTTAAAGGCCATTTAGCCCCCCCCCCCCCGTTCTCTTTTCTATATGCCCCTGCCTGTGAGTGGACAAAAGGAGCAGTTACACAAAGATGAGATTGTCTCCCTGCTCTGTGTTAGGCTGGCCATATATTTTACAAATTTCCTTTTAGATTTTCCTAAACCATATAATGTGATGTGATGTGAAACCTAAACCCTTTCAATTTGTATGCAATCAGGCAGGCCCTTGCACTACATAGCTGAAGGTAAATCTAAAGGAAATTGAAAAAGAAAATGTTATATGTATGGCCAGCTTTAAATGGATATCAGTAGAGCCTGGGAAACCAACTGTATGTAAATATCTTTAATCATTTTGTTTTAAATTCAAAAACTAAAGCTGAACTCCAGGAATTATTTTAATTTCATATTTTGCATTGTGCTAAACTGGACTGTAAGTACTCATTTATTATACCTGATGGACTGCTGGGTAAGCTGGAAGTCACTGTAGTAGTCGGCACTACTACAGGGATAGCTACACTCTCATATTCTATGGGACCACCTACCCCACTGCACACTGACCACAGGGGGTCTCTAACTTAGCACTGATGCTATTAACAGTATAGAATGCCTTGTATTTTTTTCAATGAATACAAGGTGCTCTCTGATTGGACGAGGTTGAGATTGTGATGCCACTGCCCCTCCTCTTCCAATGTTTTGTGCCAACTATGTATTCAATAGAAATAATTCCCAAAGTTCAGCGTTCATGTTTAGTGTGGTGTTTTTTTTTTTGGAGATCAAATTTAACCACTTGCCGACTGCCTAACGCCGATCTACGTCGGCAGTCAGCCCCTCACAGGCAAAGTGACGTAGGGCTACGTCACTAGCTTGTGAGGGTCTAGGGAGCGAGCGCGCGCCCCCGGAGGCGCGCTCCCGCGTGGTCACGGACCCCCCCCCCCCCGCGCGTGTGACCGGCGGACCCGATGTCCGCCGGTCACTCGGCGATCGGCGGGGGAGAGGGAGAATGTCAGGCAGCTTGTGTAAACAAGCCACCTGTCATTCTCCTTGCTGTTAGGATACTGATCACTCAGATCTAGTATGTAGATCCGTTGATTAGTGTCCATACAGCTCAAGCCCCAGCCAATCACAGTAGAAAGCACGCCCCTAGGGATACACACAGCCCCTCCCTCCCAAATAAAGTTAACCCCTTCACTACCAGTGTATTTTTACAGTAACAGTGCATATATATAGCACTGATTACTGTAGAAATGTCACTGGTAACCCCAAAAGTGTCAAAAATGTCAGTCAAGGGTCCGATCTGTCCGCCCCAATGTCGCAGTACCGCAAAAAAAATCGCAGATCGCCGCCATTACACGTTAAAAAAAAAAACAACAAAAATGACAGAAATCTTTCCCTTTGTTAGTAAACGCGATAACTTTTGCGCAAACCAATCAAAATACGCTTTTTGCGATTTTTTTTTTTTTACCAAACATAGGTAGCATAAAACAAATTGGCCGAAAAAGTAAAAAAAATTTGATTTTTAAATTTTTTTTGGGGGGAATTTCATATAAAAAAATGTGAAAAATATTGCTATTTTTGCAAAATTGACGCTCTTTTTTTGTTTATAGCGCGTGATCAAAAAATCGCACAGGTGATCAAATACCACCAAAAGAAAGCTCTGTTTGTGGGAAAAAAAGGACGCCAAATTCGTTTAGGTACAGCGTCGCACGACCGCGCAATTGTCCGTTAAAGTCACGCAGTGCCGAATCGCAAAATACCCCCTGGTCGGAATGGGGGTAAAATCTTCCGGGGCTTAAGTGGTTAAAGTAACACTAAACTTTGTTTTTTAAGGAAAAATACATCTATTTATGTATGCCTAAAAAGGAACTACAGTCTGCTCACATAATTTGTAAATAAACTTATTATTTTATATGTACTGTGATTCTGTACATGCCACAATTGCTGCAGAAATCTTCCTCGACTAAGTCTGGCTGCAGCTATTTTAACTGTGGGCAGCTGAAGCTGCTGTCTTTTTAGTTCCTGGATTCGCACACACACACACACACACACACACACACACACACACACACACACTCACACTCACACCCCACTGCTTGCCTGCACATTTCTCCTCTCTGGATAAATACTCATGGATCTCTGCAGTCTCCTGGTATCTCTGCCCTCATCCAGCCACCTCCAGCTCTGCAGCTCTCATTGGCTTTCCTATGACCCATCCCTTCCTCCCTTGCTGACAAACTCTCACGAGAGTGAGACAGAGAACTGTGCATGATGTTGTTAGCCTAGGCTAATGGCCAGACAAGAAAGAGGAAGTGGGCTGTATAAGGTATTTACTGGCAGAAAAAAAATGTTTTACTATTCAAAGTTAAAACAAGAGCAGAGGATTTAATAGATGATGGGAAGATGAAAAAATAAATGAAGAGCCGATTTCGCTCAAAATGCAACTGTAATTATTTGACTTCCTGTTAGAGGGTGGGTACATTTGTTCTCCATGGTTCCAATGCATGTAAGAATTTGCCCCCCTCCTCTTTTACTCGCTCCTGAGATGGACAAGGGACTATATGGTTTGTTGTATGCATAGAGCAATGCACTTGACCACAGCTAACGTGCACTGCTCAGTCCAAACAAATGTAAGTGAGGGGTAAAGGAGAGGATCAGGAGCTCACATAGGATGTTACAAAGAGGCAAAAAAGTAGTAAGAAACAATATCTTGAAATATAGTTTTACAGGGCCATTAAGTAGTGAATGTGTATGAATTATTTTTGGAAAATAAAGATATTGTTTGGTGTCACTTTTTTAAGTTCCATTAAAGTATATTTTGTTCAGTCCTCAGTAGGGCTGCAACTAACGATTAATTTGTCTGTCGACTAATCTATCGATTATTTTTACGATTAGTTGACTAATCTAACGATTATTTTTATTTTATTTTTTTTGCTTAATTTAGTGTTTTTTTGATTAGCTAATTAATCCTGTAATTAATACAGACCCCTCAGCCCCCCTCCCACTACAGACCCCTCAGTAAGCCCCCCTCCCAGTACAGACCCCCACAGTAAGCCCTCCCACCTAGTACAGACCACTTAGCCCCCCTCCCAGTGCAGACCCCTCAGTAAGCCCTTCCACCTAGTACAGACCACTTAGTAAGCCCCCCTCCCGGTACAGACCCCTCAGTAAGCCCTCCCATCTAGTACAGACCACTTACTAAGCCCCCCCCCCCCCAGTACAGACCCCTCAGTAAGCCCTCCCACCTAGTACAGACCACTTACTAAACCCCCCTCCCAGTACAGACCCCTCAGTAAGCCCTCCCACCCAGTACAGACCACTTAGTAAGTCCCCCTCCCAGTGCAGACCCCTCAGTAAGCCCTCCCACCTAGTACAGTATGTACTAGACGGGAGGGCTTACTGAGGGGTCTGCACTGGGAGGGGGGCTTACTAAGGGGTCTGTACTAGGTGGGAGGGCTTACTGAGGGGTCTGTACTGGAAGGGGGGCTTACTAAGTGGTCTGTACTGTACAGACCACTTAGTAAGCCCCCCCTCCCAGTACTCTAGTACAGACCCCTCAGTAAGCCCTCCAACCTAGTACAGACCCCTTAGTAAGCCCCCCCTCCCAGTACAGATCCCTCAGTAAGCCCTCCCACCCAGTACAGACCACTTAGTAAGCCCCCCTCCCAGTGCAGACCCCTCAGTAAGCCCTCCCACCTAGTACAGTATGTACTAGGTGGGAGGGCTTACTGAGGGGTCTGCACTGGGAGGGGGGCTTACTAAGGGGTCTGTACTAGGTGGGAGGGCTTACTGAGGGGTCTGTACTGGAAGGGGGGCTTACTAAGTGGTCTGTACTGTACAGACCACTTAGTAACCCCCCCCCTCCCAGTACACTAGTACAGACCCCTCAGTAAGCCCTCCAACCTAGTACAGACCCCTTAGTAAGCCCCCCTCCCAGTACAGACCCCCCAGTAGGCCCTCCCACCCAGTACAGACCCCTTAGTAAGCCCCCCTCCCAGTGCAGACCCCTCAGTAAGCCCTCCCACCTAGTACAGGGCTTACTGAGGGGTCTGCACTGGGAGGGGGGCTTACTAAGGGGTCTGTACTAGGTGGGAGAGCTTACTGAGGGGTCTGTACTGGAAGGGGGGCTTACTAAGTGGTCTGTACTGTACAGACCACTTAGTAAGCCCCCCTCCCAGTACACTAGTACAGACCCTCAGTAAGCCCTCCAACCTAGTACAGACCCCTTAGTAAGCCCCCCTCCCAGTGCAGACCCCTCAGTAAGCCCTCCCACCTAGTACAGACTGTACTAGGTGGAAGGGCTTACTGAGGGGTCTGCACTGGGAGAGGGGCTTACTAAGGGGTCTGTACTAGGTGGGAGGGCTTACTGAGGGGTCTGTACTGGGAGGGGGGCTTACTAAGGGGTCTATACTGGGTGGGAGGGCTTACTGGGGGGTCTGTACTGGGAGGGGGGCTTACTAAGTGGTCTGTACTGTACAGACCACTTAGTAAGTCCCCCCTCCCAGTACAGACCCCCCAGTAAGCCCTCCCACCTAGTACAGGCCATTACAAGCCAGTGTAGCGCCGCAAATGTGACATGTCTAAGTAGCCGGGTGATCGGGGAGGATGGCGAATGTGTGTTGCGGCAGAAGCTGTGGCAGTACAGGGAGTACAGGGGTGCTGGAGACGGTCAGCGCTCACCTCTCGTCTCCGACGGAGCCCGGCGGGGGAATTTCACCCGGCCGGCCGCCGCGCCGCTTGAAGCATTGTGACGTCACGCGTTGACACGTCGACGCTTTTCACGCACGGCGACGATTTTTTGTAGTCGACGCGTCGTGGCAGCCCTAGTCCTCAGCAGAAGCACAATCAAAAGGTCCTCTACTTCCACTGTTCCTCAGCAGTACAGTTAATCTAGGACAAACTGTTGGCCTGTTGATTACACAGATCAAATATTTCACAGCATCCTGCCTCAGTACTCCACTCAGGAGTCCTCATCCCAGATGCAAGCAGTGGACTTGCTTGTGGGAGGAGTTATGCAAATATAAAAATGCTTTGTGGGTTAGAATGTCATTCTGGAGATGTGGCAGTATTTGCATGCAGGCCACCTTCTTGACACCCAGGTGTAATGTTCCGCCTCTATCTTTGGAAAAACTAAAATCCATTGAATGAATGGGCTGGACCATGGTTATCAAGGCTGGGTAAAAAGGGTTAGATGATGGACATCCTCCAGCCAGGAGATGATGCAGGATCTATCTGACCTTCCCAAATCTTCTTTCAGGACAGCTCCACCCAGATGCTGTCCTGAAATACCGTTACCGGTAAGTCTAACTAAGGTTTTCTGCGGCTTTTATTGCATACAGTGAGAAATTTCAGTACAGTAGTCTGTATAATTGCAAGACTGAAGGGAAGAAGGGAAGACTGGATATGTTTTAGGTTACATTGGATACATTGCTAGCAGGAGCCTACTTGATCCTGGCAACTGAATCTATAAGAAATTAATAGAAACCTTTTTTTTTTGCTAAATTTTAAACTGATGAAATTTCCCATAATTTTGAATCTGTTGTATGCCACTAAAAGACAAAACAGAATCCTATAGATAAAGAATCATAATCCAAAAAAACATTAAATCCTCTTCTTAAAATGACCTAGATCCAATAATATTTGAGACTTTAGTTTGCTTTTGCCATATGCTTCACTGCCAAGGTCTCATTTGCTGACTAAAAAAATAAACCTGGAGAGCTGTGAATAATGATTTGAGAACTGTTTTTTGTCTACTCTGCAGTGTGTACATAAGGATGTACTGGAAGGTCACACCGAAGCTGTGTGTGCTGTTCATGCTGTCTATCGGCCAGCAGAATCTGGGGATGACCTTCTTGTGGCATCTGCTGCTTCTGACTCCACTGTCCGAATATGGTTAAGAAGCCAGTCAAAAAGTAAGTGTATTTTTACATTTTATTTTTTTCTGCTTAATTCTTGCTGGGAAACACTATACAGAAAGCATTGAAAAAAAAAAAAAGCTAAAAACCTATATTGAAAGTAATATGGAAGTTGTTATTGCCAATATCTCTCTGAAAAGCTAGCTGCCTGTTTGCCTTTTTCTCAAATGTTTAAATCTCTGACATAAAAAATGCATACAGATCAGAATAGTCAGAACTCCTTATCTGCATACTTGCTCAGGGCAATTAACTATGAAACGACTTATTGCATGACAACCAGGCGACTAGCATTTTCATAAAGAGATGTTGAAATGTTGTATTCCTCTGCACAATTCATACATAACAGAATAGGTATACAAACCTAAAGGATTAAAGAATACATGCATTTCCAGGCAAAGTACTTAATTTTGCCCCTTTGTCCTGACCTAACCAATCCCATCTTATCCTTTAACAGATGTACACTGGGGATCAAATTTAGAGAACCTACAATTTTCTTAAATTTCAAGGTCAATGCTTAGTTCTATTTAAAATGATCCAAACAGGCGTAAAAGCAGTTTTGTTAAGCATATTTCATGAGTTACATCATACCTCCCAACAGTCCCGGATTCCGCGGGACTGTCCCGCAATTCTAAGTAAGTACCAGGGTCCCGCGGATCTGGGCAGAATTCCCGGAACCCAGTGCCGGAACAAGTTCCAACACTGGGTTCCACTCAGTAGTAGTATACTCAGTGGTTGTGTGTGCTCACACACAGCACCAAGCAAGGATTACTACCTGCAAAGCTTTCTCTTTGCCCCCCCCTGCCCCTTTCAGTGCAGACATTGGTTGCTTGGACCGCCGGCGTCCTGGCAACCGATGACACAATGTTCAAGGCTTCCAAGCTCCGCCCCCCGCCTTCCTCTTCCGCTCGGCTCCCGCTTTGTGCCTATCAACCGGTCCGCAGCTCTGCCTCTGGTAAGAATTTCTTTAGCTCTGTGTCCCTGTAGCTTCTGTCTGTGTATTATGGGAGCGCCAGGCACCCAGGGCATAATTTACCCCACGTTTGCTGGTGGGTGCCCTGGGTCCTGGCACCACAACCGCCCGCATTGTTTTTTTTTTTTTCGTTCCGAAGGCTTCTTTCCCCGCCTGTCAGGGCTGTAGCTGGGAGCCGAGTGAAGTGCTATTAAACTCCTCCTCGGCTCCCTGCTACAGCCCTGACAGTTGGAGTTAAGTGGCACTGCACTGTCACTCCTTTATTCACTGATCGCCAGTCTGATTTTCCTCTCCTTCTCTTTATACAATAACCTGAAGCCAGGCTGTATCCCCTCTCTTCTATGTTCACTGATGATCAGTGAGAGGGGATACAGCCTGGCTTCAGGTTATTGTATAAAGAGAAGGAGAGGAAAATCAGACTGGCGATCAGTGAATAGAGGAGTGAGAGATACAGGCTCCTGGTCAGTGTATAGGGAGAAGAAGAGATTCAGACTGTTGATTGGTGAAAAGAGAAGAGAGGGGTGCACTGCAGGCTTCGACCAGTGAATGATGGAAAGGAAAGGAGATTCAGACCGCTGACTAGTGAACATAGAAAAGGGGGGATACAGGCTTTTGGTCAGTGTATGGAGTGAAGAAGAGGAGATTCAGACTACAGATCCATGATCTGTAGTCTGAGTGACGGTTCACATATGATATGCGACGTCAGACATCGCATGTGATTTGCACTGCACAGCTGTGCAAATCGCATGCGATTTCTGTACGATGCAAATTCAGCCATACAGAGTGTATGACTGAATTTGCATCGCATTCAGACCAAAGCTGCACAGGACCCTTTTTTTTGGTCCGCACCAGAATTGGATCGCGTGAGTGTTACACCTATGCGATCCAATTCCTATCCGAACATACAGTTAGCACTGCGAAATGCGAACTGATCTGGGGTCGTCGTTAACTTTGTATTAACACTCCGAGCAGTTTGCATATGGCAGTGTGAACTGCCTGCGAGTCCCCGCATCGCACCAATCTGAACCGGCACTTAAGCTCTTCTTCAGTCCAAACACTAACCAAAAGCCTGTATCCCCTCTTTTCTATGTTCACTAGTCAGCAATCTGAATTTAAGCAAATATAAAATGGCATATATGCTGCAGTATGTCACTTGCCTTGATTTTCCAGTGTATTTTTTAGTGTTTTGCGCATATATGAGCATTTTAGAAGCATATTCCAAGCATTTTACATGTATTCAAGCGTTTAAGTGTATTCTATTTTCACACAGGCAATTTTTTGTAAAATTCTCCTTTAAGTGGGCGTGGCAGGGGGTGTGTCCTGTGCCTACATAATTTTGCTAATAGATGTCCCTCATTCCCATCTCAAAAAGTTGGGAGGAATGGTTACATATATTTTGAGGCACAGAATAAAAAACTTAAATGACATTTGAAAAATAATGTATATCAAAATTAGAGAACACTTTCAGATACCTCCCAGTTATTGGTGTTAATCTGGCACCTTGTTTGATTTTCTGACAAACCCTATATAACTGGCAGCCTAACTTTCCAGTTTTCACTGACTTTGCAAGATGGTGAGCTGTTCTAAAGGGACTGAAACTCTCCAGCAGCAGGTTGTCCTGATGAAGGGCAAAGGGATGACCTTTTCAGCTATAGCATGAGAAGTTGGTTGTTCCAAATCAGTGATTTCTAGAATATTGCATTTTTACAACGTCTCAAATCCATTCAAGTCCCCCAAGGAGGTTGGTTGTCCTCCAAAGTTCACTTTAGTGATGAAAGAAAGTTTAATTTATTTTGGCCAGATGGTAAACATTATGTTGATCATCAAACTGGGGAACGACTGAACCCAAAGTGTGTAAAGAAGTCAGTGAAAGGTGGATGGGGAAGCGTCGTGGTTTGGGGGATGTTTTCTGCAGCAGGAGTTAGGCCTCTTAGAGTCGGTTCACACTGAGGCAACACTACTCCTTACTACTTCAGGGGCGACTTGTGCATTACATTGCACCACGACTTCGGAGCGACTTGCAGGGACTTCACATAATGGAAGTCTATGCAAGTTGCTCCGAGTTCGCCCCGTAAACCTACCCTTGTCACTTCCTGCCAGGAACAGCTGAGCAGCGCAGCAGTGCGCATGCTCACAGCCCCGGATACATAATGGAACAGCTGAGGAGCTGACTAGTGCGCATGCGCACTAGTATGAAATGATCACGGTGTTCCGTGAAAAAACCTACCCACGCGGCGGTTACATTAAAACAGCTGTGCTGCAATATGAGTCATCTCCACTCCTGTCCCTGTCACTACCCTGATCTTGGCTAGTAAATATAAAAGCGGCTCTCGGCTCCGTGATTTATCTTTTCATACACCCGCTGCCGCTTTTTATATTTACTAGCCGAGATCAGGGAAGTGACAGGGATAGGAGTGGAGATGACTCATATTGCAGCACAGCTGTTTTAATGTAACCGCCGCGTTACACACACTGCCGTGCACCGGAAGTGACGAGGGTAGGTTTTTCTCACGGGGTAGGTAATTCTCACGGAACACCGGCTCTTATACAGCTACATGGCAGAGTGAATGCAAATGTTTATCAAAAACCTTCTTCAACAACATGCGGTTCATTCCCTGCATTCATCACCCAATCAGCCAGCAATTTTCATGCACAACAATGATCCTTGTCACACAGCAAAACGGGTAAAGCAGTTCCTTGAAGCTGAAAACATTGAAATAATGAAATGGCCAGCCCAGAGTCCTGATCTAAACCCAATAGAAAACCTCTGGAAAATCCTTGGCGACAAAGTTATGACCAAGAAACCTATTAGTCACCGAACTGGAAGAAGAGTGGAACAAAATCACACCAGTGCAATGTGGGAGACTAGTGATGTCCTGTGGCCGCTGATGTGCTGAAGTCATTCAAAGCAAGGGCCTGTACACTTCCTACTAATTGTTGATTGTTGTAACCTTCAGAAATTTTAGTTGTAATCTTTCTCTGTGCTACAGTCTTTACTGTTCTCTAATTCTGATCATTGTTTTTTCTACAAAATAAAGGTTTTTTGTTGGAAGTGCTTTGGTTGTTTTGAAAAACACTGTTCTATTAGCATGTTATAGCCACAACAAAAATGCCATCAAATGTTGAGCAATGAGGATTACATTATTTCTGAAAAAAGTGTTCATAAATTGTTCTCTAATTTTGATCTCCAGTGTATACTTACTGAGAACCAATGGTCACAGCCTTTGATGTTTGTTTTACATCTAGCCATGGAAGACTCCCTCTACTGGCCATAGCTGCACAGTCTCCTGACTTCTATGGGGCTTGTCTACCTTAGGATGCCTTACAGATACTTGTCATCAGGGCAGGAGAATGTTAAAAATCTAAAGGTCATAGACATTGTAGAATATGGCCCCTTCTGTCTGATTAATAGTCATTGCCACTGTACATCTCTGTGCTGAAAGTTCAATACTTTCATAGTGTATATATGAGACAGAAAATGTCAGGTAGCCTCAGCACAACCTTTTTTAAAAGCCATCCTTTTAACACCATTAACATGTCTTGGACAGTCATGTTTTTAGGGTTGAAATACCTAACATTTTATTTAATTATGCTTTCTTTAAGCTGAAAGTCTCCAAACCTTGTCATTTGGGAATGGATTTGTACAGAGTGTCTGCCTATCTGTTTTACCTGGCACGCAGGGTAAGTACAGATTGTACTAATATCAGTGTTAAAAAGTGAATTCAGGAATTGGGTAAAGTGATTTTAAATTTCGTAAAAAAATTATGAAAAGACATTATTTCTACCTTCTGTTAATTTGCAGAACAATGGCTGCTCTAGGACAGGTAGCTAGTAGTTCAGTCATATATATCAACTTACTAAGGCAGCCAATCTGCATTTAGATTTTGCTTAGATGAGTGTTAGCAATTTCTTTGGGTTACCAGCCAATTAACGTGTCACTCTGCGTTAAGGATCTAGGACGTACCCAATATGCCCTAGAGCAGTGATGGTAAACCTTGGCACCCCAGATGTTTTGGAACTACATTTCCCATGATCCTCAACTACACTGCAGAATGCATGAGCATCATGGGAAATGTAGTTCCAAAACATCTGGGGTGCCCAGGTTCGCCATGACTGCCCTAGAGTCTTTCCCCACTGAACACATGCTCACAAGGGTAGCTGCCAGGATCAGTTGTTACTTTGCCAACTGACATCCTGGCTGTTAGCGGCTGTGTTAAAACTGTTCAGTAGAAACATCTTTTCACCTCAGTGCTGAAAGGGCCTTACCTATGGCTGAGAGGCTGTACCCAAGGTCACAGTCACTGGTTTTCCCTGAGAGCAGCTCACAATCAGGCAGTCAAATGGAAGAATCTGATTGTTATGCATTGTTATGCATGAGCCAAGTCCATGATTGGATGAAACTAGGCAGCATTCAGACAGATTACAGGCAAAAGATTGAGGCAGGCATTAAACAGGCAAATGGGAAGCAAATTGTCCAGGATCAAAACACCAAAACTCCTAAGAATATGCAGGAACCCTATGGGGTACTATCTCAGAGCACTGAAGAGAAGTTTAAAAAGGTGCCTGTTTTCTACTCACAGGTTCTGAATCTGGTGTTTTGCTTTGTGACTTTAAAAAATAGTAGTAAATATAAATCTATGAAAAATTATATAAAATAATAAAGCATTAATAAAATATAAATAATAAAGCTGGATGGCAAGAAATGTAAAATGTAGGCCACCATGTCTTCATCCAGGGCCGATCATTCACAGGAAACTGCTCCATGAGCAAGTGCTTGTGAGTGGCCACAAATAGCTGGGGGAGCTGTCAGCCTTGCATTGTTTTCAGCGGGGCTTCCTGCCCCAGCTAATAACAAGGATCCATCGGTGGGTCTCCTTTGACTGTAAGCTGTCAGATCTCCATGCAAGTGTAAAGGGGCCTTATGGTAAAAATCTAAACCTGATTTTATTTTAGGTCTCCAGGTCCAAGAATCGTTAGTGATGTCTGTGCTAAATCCGATCTAACTTATGGGAACTGCATACAGTAGTCATTGTATAATTTAAAGAGCACATTTCTAGGCATACCTTCCTTATTTTTCTAAATTCTCTTGTGCAAGCATCCATTGTATAGACTGCTTTAACTTGAATGTAAACAAAGTAATATTATGTACTGGCATGAGCAACTGTCATAGCACAGGGAAAGAAAATGGCAGAAGTTAACTGTCATATTTGTAGTTTTTTTTTTTTTTTTGGTGTCCCGTGATATATTTATTTGCTTTCCATCCGGTGGAATTTTGAAAATTTTCACATACAGTACATGGTAAAATCTGCATTTCTTACGTCCTCCGACAGTCGCCGCCTCCTCTAAGTCCTCACTGTTGGGTATTGTCTTCCTATCTGTAGGAATAGCTAGGCATATAGACTTAGTCCAAAGACAAAAGGCATTAGCATATACACACCCATGGGGGCTGTCCCATCCGGTCAATACCCCCCTGCATCACCACTCCCAACTCTGTTTTAATTTGCCTAGCGTCAGGAATAGTCAGGCTTACCTTGTGCTGGGGCTTCAGTCTCAGCCTTCCTAATCTTTTATTTGATTTTCTTTGAAAATGTCAGTTTTTCTCTTACTTTACTAGCTGTTTATTTTGTCAGCTTCTAGTGTTAGTCTTCTCTTCGGATGAAGATGGATCATGCGGTGCTGGGATTCGGACTGGCCGCCCTGGTTCTCCAGAGCACAAGGGTCAGATGGACCCCCAGCCCTCCATCGAGCGTTCAGCTATGGTTCGCCCTGGCATTACGAACGACCCATCCCTGTTCGCTGCAGGGATGCAGCCTTGAAGTGGCTACCTCACAGGACTCGTCTGCGGTGCTGCAGCATCATGTCCCTGGCTCACGGCACTCCCTGTCAGATGAGGACAGAGGTTTTCCGTGCTTAGAGGCTCACCACGCCATCTGGTACAGGTAAGTACTTTTCTGTGTGGGGCTTCTGTTTGGGGTGACAGTCTGTGTTGCTGTATGTTCCCCGTGTCTGTGTGACTCCCTGTGCGATCCCTGCGGGGTTCGTTTGTGCAGACCTGTATGTTGCCTTGGGGGTCCCTGTCCCTGTGTCACCTTAGGTGCATGTTGGGGGTGCAGACGTTTGTGCTTGTGCGGGGACCGCAGCGGTGCATTTTCGCGCGGTCCGCCATCTTTACTGTGGGCACACATGTATAGCTCCTCTGGGGCGATCGTGCTTGTCATTTTGGCGCCATCCGCCGCCATTTTGTGGGCGATGGAATGACCGGTTCGGCCGCATGTCGGCGGCCATTTTGACGTAGCCTCCAATGCATCCCTATGGGGCAGCCATTTTCCCTGAGGTCTGGCTTATAGTCCAGCCCTCTCCAGCAGCACTTCCTTTTCCATCAGCAGCTAGGACACTGATAGCAACGCTCTGCGGGCTCTGCAGGTTATCTCTCTCAATCTCCCACTGTATATTGCTTCTGGCTCAGTTTCTTTTCTCCTTTGGGGGTCTTTCATAGCTGTGACAGTAGCGGTGGGCTGCGCACTCCGCAGCGCTATTTAAGGGGACAGTACACTGTTTTTTGCACTGTAGTTTGTTTTTTGGTAACTTGAGCCATGGATTCTCAGGAAAGCAAGTTTCCTCCAGCTTTAGTGGGGGGCCCCAGTTCTCCTGTGGCCCCGCTGCGACCTGATCTGGCTGCTGTAGTTGCGATTTTGGTGGCAAATATGGAAATGCTGATGTCTGAACGGGCTGCGAGAAAGAGGCCCAGGTTGTCTCTCTCTTCTGATTCAGATGGGGATATGGCTGCTGCTGCTGCGAGCGTGCCCTTTTCAGGGTCCCGCTCATCCTTAGACGAAGAACGGGTGACCATGGATGAGTTAATTGTTTCTGTTAAGGAAACCTTGCATTTAGAGGATGAGCCCTGTCCTCCGGGCGTTGTGTCCTCGTTTGAGACGCACAGGACCCGCAAGTCTGCGCAGGTTTTTCCCTGCCCAGCTGAATTTCATTACACTGTTAATGAAATGTGGCGCACGTTAAAACGTCCATTCCTGGTACCTAGTCGGTTCAAATTGCTTTATCCTTTTGCGCCGGCTACGGAATCGCGATGGTGTGTGCCTCCATAGGTAGATCACACTGTGGCCGTGCTGAACAAGGCTACCTTGGTTCCTACTGAGGATACCCCGGTTTTCCGGGATCCCACGGACCGGCGGTTGGAGTCTCTAGCCCGCCATTCCTATACGGTGGCGGGTTCGTTGCTCAAACCCGTTTTCGCGTCCGTTCTGGTGGCTCAGGCGGTGGCTGATTGGACTAAGATGCTTAGAAGCAATCTCGTGTCTGATGACGTGCCGCCTGCCCGACTGAAAATGGTGGATCAGATCCACCAAGGAATCATGTATTTGTGTGATGCAGCCTTAAATAAGGCCCCCTTGGTGGCTCGCCTCTCGAGTGTCACGGTACTTAACCGGCGACTGATATGGCTGAAGAGCTGGGCGGCCGACCAGTCCTCACGGAAAACAGTTGCTGATTTTCCCTATGCTGGCTCTCGCCTTTTTGGCGAGGCGTTGGATACCCTGGTAAAAGACGTCACGGGGGGCAAGAGCACTATGCTTCCCCAGAACCCGAATAACAAGTCTTTCCGAGGCAAGCGGGGTTCTGCGCCTAGATCCAATTAGGGGTCCTTTCGTGCCTTTCGGAACCAATCCAAGGGCAAGCCCTTCAAGGCCCAGGGCAACCAGAAGAAACCCTGGGCGGGTAAGCAGAAGGCCGGCAATGCCGGCTCGGCGGGACAATCCGCCTCTGCCTGAAGGGGCGCCCTCACCCATTTCAGGGGTGGGGGGACGTTTGCGCGCTTTCCTCCAGCCTTGGCTGCTCCGGATTTCGGACAGGTGGGTCCAGGAAATTGTTCGATCAGGTTACAAGATCGAATTCCTTTCCAGGCCGGCGGACAGATTCTTTCCCTCCAATCTCCATCTGCTTACGGGGCGTCTGCAGGACTTGCATCAAGCGGTGCAGGACCTGCTTGCTCAGGGGGTGATTGTCCCGGTGCCTCATCGGGACAGGTTTCGGGGGTTTTTATTCGAATCTGTTCACTGTGCCCAGGAAGGAGGGCAAAGTGCATCCTATTCTGGACCTGAAGGCGCTGAACCACTTTGTGCGTGTTCGGAAGTTTCGAATGGAGTCTCTCCGTTCGGTAGTGGCCTCCTTGAGTCCAGGAAAATTCCTGGCTTCGATAGATCTGAAGGATGCGTACCTGCACATCCCCATTTTCGAGGGTCATCAGCGGTACCTTCGGTTCGCTATCGCAGAGGACCACTACCAGTTTGTGGCGTTACCGTTCGGTCTCGCTTCGGCACCCAGGGTGTTTACCAAGGTGTTGGCACTGGTCCTGGGCCTGCTGCGGGCCCAGGGCATTGCGGTCCTGGGGTACCTGGACGATCTGCTTCTGAGATTGCGTGCCAGTCAGGACCTTGTGCGCGATCTGGCCATCACGGTACAGACGCTCCAGGAGTTCGGATGGACCATCAACGTTCAAAAATCAGCGTTGTCTCCGTCGCTTCGCCTTCCCTATCTGGGAATGGTTCTGGACTCTGCTCAGGCAAAGGTATTCTTGCCGGAGGACAAGCTCCGGACTTTGCGGGACGAACTCAGGTCCCGCAGGGACAATCCGTCCTCGTCACTCAGGACCTGCATGCGGGGCCTGGGGTTGATGGTGTCGGCCTTCGAGGCGATTCCCTTTGCCCAGTTCCACACGCGGGCTCTCCAGACGGAGATCCTGGCCAGGTGGGACAGACTTCCTCAGTCCTTGGATCTGGATGTCTCCTTGAGTCGCCAGACCAGATTGGCTCTTCTTTGGTGGATCCAGTCCCCGTCGGTGGCGGAAGGCAAGTCCTTCCGCCCGTTGGTGTGGACAGTGGTTACCACGGACGCCAGCCTGTCGGGCTGGGGTGGAGTCCTGGGCAACCTGTCTGCCCAGGGCACTTGGTCGTTGGAGGAATCCTCCCTCCCGATAAATGTGCTGGAACTACGAGCGATAAAACTCTGTCTCTTCCAGTGGTCGGACCATCTCCAGGGCCTGCCTGTTCGCATGCAGACGGACAATGCTACCGCGGTGGCTTACATCAATCACCAGGGGGGCACCAGGAGTGCTCGAGTGGCCCGGGAGGTGACCGATATTCTGTCTTGGGCCGAGACTCGTGTCCCGGCGATCTCGGCAGTTCACATTTCGGGTGTGGAAAATTGGCAGGACGACTATCTGAGCCGCCAGATCCTGGACCAGGGGGAATGGTCCCTACACCCGGAGGTCTTTCAGATGCTGTGTGCGAGGTGGGGATCCCCAGACGTGGATCTGTTCGCATCCCGGCTAAATCGAAAGGTGGGAAGGTTCGTGGCAAGAACGCGCGATCCGTTGGCAGACGCCTCGGATGCGTTGGTGGCCCCTTGGCATCAGTTTCGTCTGATGTACGCCTTTCCTCCGATTCAGTTACTATCCAGGTTCCTCCAAAGAATTGGTCTCGGAACCACACATGGTGATTCTGGTGGCGCTGGACTGGCCTCGCCGGTCCTGGTATGCCGACGTTGTTCACCTGGCAGTGGCGCCTCCGTGGCGTCTGCCTCTGCGGGAAGATCTCCTGTCTCAAGGTCCGATCTTCCATCCTGCTTCACAGTCGCTGGCTTTAACGGCCTGGCTGTTGAGACCCAGGTCTTGAAGGACAAGGGTCTATCCCCTGAGTTTATCCCTACCCTGATCAAGGCTAGGAAATCCTCCTCTGGTAAGATCTATTACCGTACCTGGAAAGCCTATTTCACCTGGTGTGAGTCCAGGGGGTTCTCCCCTCGTTCTTACTCGGTGTCGAGAATTTTGGCTTTCCTCCAGTCTGGAGTGGATCAGCGCCTGGCGCTGGCCACGATAAAGGGCCAAGTGTCTGCACTGGCTGTTCTTTTCCAACGCCCTGTGGCGTCTCATTCCTTGGTGCGCACCTTCATTCAAGGTGTGCGACGTCTGGCTCCTCCCAGGAAGGAGCCTTTACCTCCATGGGACTTGAACTTGGTTCTGTCCGCGTTGCAGCGTGCTCCCTTTGAAAACATCAGGGAGATATCGTTGCCTCTGCTGTCGAAAAAGGTTGCTTTTCTAGTGGCGATCACTTCGGCTCGCAGGGTGTCGGAGCTGGCAGCGTTGTCTTGCCGCTCCCCTTACTTGATCATTCACAAGGATAAGGTGGTTTTGAGGCCACCCCCATCCTTCCTTCCCAAGGTGATCTCTGAATTTCACCTTAATGAGGACATTGTCCTGCCTTCGCTTTGTACGAAGCAAAAACATCCAAAGGAGATTGCGTTGCATTCCTTGGACGTTGTCAGGGCGATCAGGGTTTACCTGTCGTCTACGGAATCCTTTCGAAAGACGGATTCCCTCTTTGTCCTTCCTGAGGGATCTCGGAAGGGCATGGCTGCGTCCGCAGCAACTATTGCCAAATGGATCAGACAGACCATTGAGCAGGCTTACGCCTTGAAGGAACGGGTTCCGCCCTTCCCTGTTAAGGCGCACTCTACCAGGTCTTTGAGTGCATCCTGGACCTATTGGCATCGGGCCTCGGTGGCCCAGGTGTGCAAGGCGGCGACTTGGTCGTCGGTGCACACTTTTTCCAAGTTCTACAAAGTAGACGTTCTGGCATCAGCTGATGCTTCTTTTGGCCGCAAAGTTCTCAGTGCGGCAGTGCCATGATGGACCCTTGAATTTTTCTCTGGGTCCCTGGCTGTTGGCATTTGCTTTCCTGGGCTGTTGCTCCTGTTGAGCATTGTTGTTTTCTGTTGCCCAGTTGGTTCTCTTACGGTGCATGTAAGATTCCTTTCTCTGATGTTGGTACTGCGTTGCCTTTTCTACGGTTGCGTCTCCCACCCCTCATGTCTATACTGCTTTGGGACATCCCAACAGTGAGGACTTAGAGGAGGCGGTGACTGTCGGAGGACGTAAGAGAAAATGGAATTTTTGTAAAATCTTACCTGTAAAATTCCTTTCTCTGAGTCCTCCGACAGTCGCCGCCCCGCCCCTCTTTTGGGGTTCTTGTTGCCTACTGCTATGCTACCAAACTGAGTTGGGAGTGGTGATGCAGGGGGGGTATTGACCGGATGGGACAGCCCCCATGGGTGTGTATATGCTAATGGCTTTTGTCTTTGGACTAAGTCTATATGCCTAGCTATTCCTATGGATAGGAAGACAATACCCAACAGTGAGGACTTAGAGGAGGCGGCGACTGTCGGAGGACTCAGAGAAAGGAATTTTACAGGTAAGATTTTACAAAAATTCCGTTTTTTTTTTTTTTTTTGCTAGAAAATTGCTTAGAAACCCCGAACGGTTAAATATTTTCAGAAAACAGAGACCCTGGGAAATAAAATGGTGGCTGTTGCAATTTTTTTATGTCGCACAATGTTTGCACAGCCATTTATTTAAAGCATATGTTCAGGAGAATACACTTGAATAGTTTTCTTTAAAGTGCACTTTTCCTTTCTATCCTTGTCTTCTGATTTATCCTTATCTGCGTCTTAGACCCATAGCCCGTCTCAATGTTGTAACCCTTCATTGGCTTTTTTGTGCTGACCATGCTTGCACAATCCATAACTTTAGACTTCTATGTGGCAGTCTCCAGTGTCATAAAATGCTTCAGAGGTGGATTAAAAAAAAATCTATGTGGATTGATGGTGCAGGTGTGGCCAGTGCACTTTGCAAAGCGGTAATGAAATATACACATTAAAAGTGGTGGCAGGACTGAATCAGGCAAACGTTGTTACAGCTAATTTTTATTTTTGTCCCAAACTTGCATTTATATTACAGCTGCATCTGCTGTAGTGCTTTGATTGCTCTATAGTGCTACTTTAGTGACTTCTCACATAGCAATGCTCTGTAACTTCTGTCTACACTGCCTGTGTACTTGTAGAATTGTAGTGCCTCTGTTACCGCTGGCATCTTAAGAGTTCAATGAAATAGTCTCACTGTTTCTTCTTTTTCCAGTGCCCATTTTAGCTTGTGGAGGAGACGACAGCCGGGTTAATTTGTATGTTAAACAGGATGGGCAGGTAGTTATTCCTTTCACAGTAGGTAATGGTTTACTTGTAAAAAAAAAAATGAACATTATTTTCATCTTTTTTGATGTATAGCCTGCTGCCATCTTTCATGGCTGCTGCAGTAACTTCATTAGCTCTGCCTTGATAACCATTGCAAAAAACAATTCTCATTTATAGTCTGCATTTTGAAGTCTTGGGTAATAAGGCAGTTTCTTATCTTTTTGTAATTACTTGAGAGAGAAAAAAAAAAAAAAGGATGCATCTGTTATTACCGTTAACCTTTGCATAGAGTGTATTGCCTGAAATGGAGTTGCTGAATAATAAAATGTTCTCATGAACCCCTTCCCATAACTCTGGCTACTTTAAAGCGGAAAGTCAGTCACACTGCAATGATTCTACCCTCCCCACCCCTGCACTTCAAGGGTTATTTCTGTAAAGGGTAGTGTACTTCTGTTATTGATCATGGCCCATTTATTTGATTTCTTAGGTTTCAGTTCCTATGTGCACTACCAGGCATGGCAGCAGCCGAACATGCCCAACAGAGTGATATAATTCTCCTCCATTGGCTCCTGCAAAAAAATTCCACCCACCAATCAGCATGAACTCCTTCCCTCTCCCCCTCTCCCCTTCCTACAATCCATCTTCTCTCTATGAGTCAGTTCAGCAACTGCCTAACCAGAAGAAGCACCAACATGTACAATCATTGCACCGCACACATGTGCCACACCAATTGCTAACCTGTCTGTAAGACACCTGCAGACCAACACATTGTAGGACTCAAGGGGTGAGAAATAATTTGTGCAAAACCATAGCACCCAGCAGCAGCTAAATGCACTTCAGAACACGGATTGGAGGGGAAACAAGTTTGACAACGAGAGGAGCTCAGGATCGAGAGTCTGTCACTTTGAAACATAGCTGTTTCTCTCCTGGTCTGATGAGTGGACAGTGAGTCATGAGTGAAAGAAAGTTTCACTGTGCTAATGAGTGAGCATTGAGGTTTTTTTTTATACATTTTATGTTAGAGTGAATAACTGCGCATCAGCCCAACAATTAACAACCTGCATGCATGTGATGAAAATCACCTAAGTATGTGTATGAATCAGTGCTGCGCTCAACCCACTTTGTGAATTCTCAATTCAATTAATAAATAACAGCAGAAAATGAAACAAAAGTGTAAATATTGCAATCACAATACATAAATGTGTGAGTACTAAAACACAGAAATATATTTTTAAACTCTATAAGTGAAAAGGTGTAATAAGCAGTGCACTATACTATTTAAATGGTGCAAAATTAAAAGTCTGCACGTTATGTGAAAAGTCCAAAATATCCAAAACTCTGTGTAATGGTGTACCCCAGGTGAATAGCCACCACCGTCCCCTTGAGGATAAATGCTCCTCTTTAAAATTTGACCCTCATTGCAAAGGTTAAAACACAGATCTCTATAATACTGGAATCCAGCAAAGTGCTTAGTAATGAACATATAGATGCTAACCAACCAGTCTGCCTTAGCCAACATGTATTACCAGCATGACTCCATTAGGATAAGTTCACACTTGCTAAAAAATACTAACGCTGACCGTAACATTAACCAACGCGCCTTTAGCATCAACACATGACCAGTCCCCACAACACAGTTGCTCTTCATTGATTGACAGGTTGGAACTGGCAGTCCTGCATTGTATGTTGGAGTGTTGAATGCATGCCGCATAGCTCCCCTTAGGGCTTATTAACACCAGCTTGCATGTTAAAACTGGCCATTTTTATTTGCAGACTGGTGTCTATGGTGGATTACATTGGCATAATGCATGGCACGGTTTACCTTTTTTTTTATTTTTTTTTATTAAAGGTGATTTGAAATGTAACCAATATATATAACCTTTCATTCACTTTAATGCAGAGCTGCAGTGCAGTGAGATGTGCTGACATTAAGTGAGGTGAAGTGCAACAAAATGCATGTCTGGATTTTTATGCACTGCACTGCGATTCACCTGACCACAACATAGTGGTATGAACAGGACACACACAAAACAATTGCACAATTTATGTGATGTGAACTCTTTCACTTTGTCCCAGTACTGCCTGGAAGATAGACAGGTCCGACATTCATATATAGAAGGGGCAGTGAAAGCTTTTATAAGTATATGAAGGCACTGTTGTGTGCCTGTAGGGTATACCTGTTAGCAACTGCAGCAAGAAATAAGCCTGTCCCTGCTGACCTCTGCTTCTGATTACATTACACTACTTTTTCTGGATGTCACGGGCAAAGTGACAGTGTCACTCAAAAAAAGGTCCTTTTTTATGTTTCTATGTACTTACCTGTATATTGTGCAAATGTAAACTATTCTTACAAAATGTTCACCTACGGTATTCGATCACTGTTCACTCTGCGATTTGTTTTACTAACCATGCATATTGTCTTTAGCTCTAGTAAACATACTGTATATCTGGTTTGATTTTGCTGGTGTTTCATTCTAGTTTCAGAAGACACAAATACTTCCAGGACACGAAGATTGGGTGAGAGGTGTGGAGTTTGCCATAAATGGTACGTTCCTCCTTCTGTGTACAATAATGCTGAGTGTCTTCTGACGTTCTGTAAAATAAATACTGCTTAAATTCAATTTTGCATTTTGCTTTATAGCCTAACTCCATGTATACTTTGACTTTATATAGCTTGCTTGGACCAAGCTGGCTCAAATGAATGAATTGCTTGACTAATAGATGCTTCTGTTGTCAGTGCTCTAATAAACTGTATGTAGCCTCAGCCACATACAGTATACAGCACTGTGTTCCGGCAGTGGTATGGGGACACTCAGTCTACTGCCCGAAACAGAATTGAGCCATGCTGAGCACTGCTCAGCCTTTTACAGGGAGCCTTGTATTTTTTCAGTGAATACAAGGCTTCCTCTGGCTGAGGTGGAGATCATGATATCATCTATCTTCCTCTCCATACCAGCAAAACAGAGGAACACTTGAATTCATTGATGGGGGGAAAAAAATGTGTGTGTGTGTGTGTGTGTGTGTGTGTGTGTGTGTATATATATATATATATATATATATATATATGTGTGTGTGTGTGTATATATATATATATATATATATATATATATATATATATATATATATATATATATATGTGTGTGTGTATGTATATATATATATATATATATATATATATATATATATAGCTTTCTTCTGTGAATGGCTGAGGAGGAGTTCTCAGGCTATTTTATTATTGCTGCCAAATTAAATAGTTTGTTTGAGCCAACTTGGCCCAAACACAATTTTTAAAGTCAAAATAAACAGGGCCTTAAAATTTTTTTTTTTATTTTCGTTAAAATAATAAACCTGTTATACTTACCTGCTTTGTGAAGTGGTTTTGCACAAAGTGGCTCAGATCCATCTCTTCTTGGGGTCTTAGGCCGACGTTCCTGGCTCCTCCTTCCTGCCCCCAGAGCAAACAGCTTGCTCTGGGGGCACCTGAGCCGCTGCCCTGTGTGTCCATTCACACAGGGAGCCGTGGTTCAGCCCACACCCCTTGTCTCCTGATTGGCTCACTGGCCCTCTGGTCATTGGGAAAGCTGCAGCCGCCGGCGTCCTCCCAGCCCTATCTTATCTCCGCCCAGTATATTCAGCTGTTCAGCTGATTCTCAACAGACAGCGGAATGTCAACAAAGGGGTGAAGTTTGAAAAAAAAGAGGAAAGACCACATGGGGTCACCCCCTCCCCCCCCCCCCCCCATCCCTTTCCTGTGCTCACCAGACCATTCAGCTGTAGTATGGATTTTAAGGGGGACTCCACAAAAAAAAAAAAAAAAGGCACAAGGATCCATCAAGGTGTCTGCTATCGATGTTAAGGGGGAACCCCACACAACAAGAAAAAAAGGAACATGGGGACCCTTCCATGTTGATGGAAGGACAAGGGCTTCTTCCCCCCACAACCCTTCCTGATGGTTGTGTGGGACTTAAGGTGGAAGCCCCCTTTAACACTGAGAGTGTCCCAGATACCAACCCTTACCTAAACAAGAAGTTTAGTAAAGGGTGGGGAAAACACACACACACGCACACACAGCTTTTGACAATTTGGAAACCTCACACTTTTTTTGGAGGTACCCCATTAACTTCACAGTACAAAGTTTGGTAAAACCTTGGGAGCTGTACCTAGACCCCACACTCTGGGGATGGCCTGTAATGTTGCTTCGAGCACTGGATCCTATGTGGGGTGCTCACCTTGCCACTTGGTGCAATGCGTTCATTTAGCCGCAGGGTGCATAGGTTCAGGGCTGTGTTCCATGGCTATGGAACCCCGTTCCTGAAGACTCCTTCAGGAGTATGCCCACCGTTAAGGTGTGAAGACTGGCCTTTGTATGCAGCCCAGCATTGTGAACTGTGTATAAATGGGGCTATGTTCGGAATGCATTCATTTTACAACTTTTACAGCTTGTTGCTAAAATTCAAACATTCAACTCGGGCGCTTTCTCTAGTCCTTTCGTCACAAGGATTTGTTACAGGATGCTCTAATCCTGGATTAGCACGTGCTCTTGGACACGCTATCTACTTTGTGAGTACCCCACAGGGAAATGCCTTCGCTTGTAGCTCTCTCAGATACCAAGCGATTTATGTATTTTGCTCACGTCGGGACAGCAAAGTGGGGTACACACTATAAGAAAATCAGGCGAAATTTTTGTATAGTATATACTAGCCTTAAGTGAAGCAAAATCATCCCAACAGGACAGCAAAAAATAAATCGTAGGTGATTTTAACTTTTCCCTTCGCTATCCAATCCTAAAAACACTCTCCATTTTTTTAAAACGTGCACCCTACCCTCCTTGTTTCTTTTTTAAGGTAACCTAACTAATCCCACCCTCTCTTCTACCCAGAGATGTATACTGATCTTGATCTAATGGCAAAGGTCTCCAGAATTGTTCACATTTTGCGCCTAGTTCCTCAGTTTCTTGGCTGCACCTGTGCAGTGGCGCCCTGTAAAAGTCTGGGGCCCCTCTCCCTGCATCTCCTGGCCAAAGACTGAGGAAGATGGGCCCTATAGATTTCTATGAGGCTGTACTGTTCAGATGCTTCCAGGAGACAGAGCATGTAAACAATTCCCAGTGTATGCAACCATCAGATTGAGGTGAAGTGTGCATCTCTAGACAGGTAGGGTGGGATAGGTTAGGTCACCTTAACAGGGCAAACAGGATAAGTGCACTTGCCCTAAAAGTGCACTTATCCTTTTAACAATGGATAAGTGTACCAGTTTGCATCCATGGGTGATGCTTTATATTTGCGCTAAACTGTTTAATATTTTTCATAAATAAGCGGCAATATACTTAAAGCTGAACTAGTGCACAAAAACTTTTCTATTTGTAGTTTTTTATTTCACTCTCCAGCAAAGCACATGGTACGGTCAATAGATGGTAGTCTTCGTACAATAATCTATAACAGGCATTTATCACAGTATAATGAGACCAAAGTTGGTCAAGTCCACATCACAAAACGGATATCTAATGTCAGCTTCCTAAAGCTATGTTCCTTAGTCCATTGCAAAGCTACATAACAATAGAGGCCCCCATAAAGTTGCATTTCTATATCTGCACACTATGTTTATGGGCTGGGGAACTAGTCCTGAAGCTAAGAGAGCACCATTTTGAAATATAGACAAGATGGAGAAAGAAAGAATAAAAAAAAGATAAAAAGGGGAAAGAAATATGAGAAGGATAAAGGGACATGAGAAGACCGGTGTCCACTAAGTGAACTAGTTGAACATAATGGTCCACTTTCACTGAGGTGGTGCCTGCACTACCAATGTGGAAAAATAAGATGTGCAGTCCTGAAAATAATTGAAATTGTGCCAATACCACCACGTTTTGCTAAATTGTTCTTTAGTACGTCTCATAGCGGCCATTTAATTGTTCCATATTGTTAATCTCATTCACTACTGCTTTCCAGTGTCCAATCGAGTACACTCCTCTACTTTTGTATAATGCACACCTTGGCGGCATTGAGCACGTGGATCAGGAGAGACTTTTTGTACCTGTATGTCAAGAGTGGGGTAAGGTGTATACAGATACATCAATGGCTGCATGACCAAAAGTGATGTAGCAGCATACCAGGTTCTTCTTGACAATGCCAGCACATTGGGATAGATCTTATAAAGGAGTGTCAACAATTTATACCCTGCCTCCTGATACCTGTAGTGCAGGGGTTAAGGGGGGTGCAGGGGTTTTTGTCAAGGTCATGCTCCCATTTCAGCAGAAAGGTGAACTAATTCCCCAAGGCAGTCTATTAACTATAGCCTAAGAAGGCAATACAGTAATGTGTGGCACATCAGAGAAGTACATGTGCAGATTTTTTTCAAATGAGGTTATTTGCCCCTAGTTTACCCTAGTCAGCTTGATGTTAGTTAAAAAATGCCAAAGTTGCATAGCTCTCCAAGAATCCAAGTGGGGGGGGAGAACCATGGCTTGGGTCTTGAGATGGTCTGCAACTGTCCCCTTGACAGGAACTGTTGGACCCAAAATTGATTGGTCAAGAGAAAAGCTTTGAATTTTGCATCCTCTAAGCCCGGGAGAATATCCGGGGCTTCCATTACTAGAGACATAACAGTGGGTGTTTAGGACGGGGATCCTAGACAGCCCATTTTGGCTGGAACTGCCACCGTATCCTAGGATGCAATTTCTGCCACCGTATCATAGGAGGCAATTTCACCTCCAATGGTAGAGGTGTGGTCTGCCACAGAAGGGTCTGAAATGGACAAAGTGACATATCTTGTTCTAGACCCACCCAGCCCTTTTCTAGTCTGTGTTTAATCCAATCTAATGTACAGGACATATGAATTGCATAGTAATATATTTAGAGGGGTCTGGAAAACCGATGCTTCCCTCTCTCTTTAGGGAGTGTAAGAATCTAGTACAAAATGTGTTTGGTTTGATAGCCCATTAGAAAATTCAGTAATTCTGTTTTTATCGCACGAAGAAAAGAACGTAGAATAGCCACTGGGAGAGTTTGTAAAAGATAGAGAGGTCTTGGTAGGACTGTCATTTTTAGTATGCTGTTACACCCAAACCTGCTGGTGCCAGTGATTCAGTTTCATCCTAGTTGACACCAGCCATGGAAGAGCGTTTTCTTTAAATATCTCCAACAGGGAGGCAGTAAGATAAATGTCAAAATATTTGATTTTCTTCTGAGCCCAGGTATAAGGCAAGTTGGTTTGAATTTGATGCAATGCCTCAGGAGCTAGGTTAATATTTAGGAACTTGGTTTGTGAAAATTGATTTTATAGTTGGACAGGTCTGTATAGATTTGTAACTCCCGTAGGAGGTTGGGGATAGTTATATCTGGACAGGTGGTGGGCATATGCCACGAATTTATGATGTGTGGTCCCACTCTGCAGTCCTCTGTCAGGATTAGACCTTATTCTACTCATAAGAGGCTCTAAGGTCAACACAAAGATGGTGAAGGGTGATATGAGACACCCCTGTCTTGTTCCATTGCTTAAGGAGAAAGCGGATGATAGTGCATTGTTTGCTCACATGGCTGCTGTTGGTAGAGAATATATAGATTCCACCCACATGCACATGTTAGAGCCCAGACTTCTATGTTTTAAGGTCAGTTTCAAGAAGATCAAGTTGACACAGTCAAAAGCCTTCTCTGCATCTGCTGAAATCCGCAGTGTCCGTATGTCCTTAGAACGGGCCAAGTGGATCAAATTTAGAGCCCTACACATATCGTCCTTCTCCTGCCAGTTGGGGATGAATCCCACTTGGTCATTATGGACCACCGGCGGTAAGAATGGGAGAAGGCAGTTAGCCGAGATCTTCGTAAAGATCTTGAGGTCCACCTTCAGTAGAAAAATGGGTAACTTTTTTTACACAGTCCAAACCTTTCCTCTGTTTTTTGGGGATTAGGGTAATATGGGTATGCAGTGGGTAAAGTCACTCCCTCCAACATATTGCAGGACTGTACCAGCCTTGGCACAAGGAGTGTGGAGAAGGTCCGGTAATAAAGTAAGAGGAGGCCATCCAGGCCAGGACTCGGGTTCGTCTCCATACCCTGCATTGCCTGCTTCAGGACTTTTGGATCAGTTATTTTTCCATCACTAGAAAACTGAGGGATGCCTGAGTTTTTAAGATAGTTGTCAATTGCCGAAACGTGACCCGGAAGGTCGGACGGTATCGGTTGTTAGATAAGTTGTACTGTTTCTCGTAGTAATTACGAAAGCCACTTGCATTGTCCTGGGAATTATGTAGTTTTAGAACCTGTGGAGATGTTATCTTGGGGATGTGAGTCTTGTGTTTAGTGTCCTGTAGGGCCCAGGCCAACAGTTTCCTGGTTTACTCCCAAATTCATAACAACGTCTCCAGGAGTACATAAGTTTCGTCATTGCTTTAGAAAGCAGAATAGAATTTAAGGCATTTCCTAAGCTTTTTAAGCTCAACGACCGCTGTCAGTGCTAAGGATCACTTGTGAGATTGTTCCAGTGCATGGATGCAGTCTAATAGTGAAGTGATTTCCTGCTGCCGTTCTCGTTTAAGCTCAAGCAGCCAACATAGTAAGAGAATCACAAATATCGCACTTATTTGCTTCCCAGACCACCCTTGGGGGGGGGGGGGGGATGTCCGGGGTAGAGTTAGTATCAAAATTTTCCTTTTAATATCTCTCTCCATGAGGCTCACATGTTGTGGCCTTTGAATCCAGCTTTCATTCATTCGCCAACACCCCTGTCGTTTAGTCTCTTCCCCCAACATCATGTTGGTGATAGCCGCTCGGAACATGGTCTGATATAGTCTGAAGGCCCGCTGGAACAAAGGGTAAAGTTGATTGATGCTGGAAGAAATAATCGAAATGGAAGTAGGAGTTATGCGGAAAGGAGTAAAACTTATAGTCGCACATGTCAGGATGTAGGAGGTGCATCATGTCTACCAAACGTTCACTGGAAAATGCTCTCTTGATTCTCCAGAGAGCCTCAAAAGACATGTGCATAGCTCCCCTGGACACGTCCAGCAAGGGATCTAGGGCCATGGTCCGGTTGCCACCCAGAGTCCAAAGACCTTCCGCAAAGTCTGAATTAATGAAGCTCATCTGACCCATGTTAGGTGCATACAGATTGGCCAAAGGTACAGATTGACCATAGATGTCCCTTTTAACAAAGATCGGTTCCTAGATCGCAGTGTGAACTGTCAAATCGGACAGGAATTGGACCGCATGAGTGCGTACACCATTGCGATCCGATTCCACTGCAGACCAAAAAAAGGGTCTTGCACCATTTTGGCGCAAATGTGATGCAATTTCATCTATACAGTTTGTATGACTGAATTCGCATTGCACAGACATCGCATGTGATGTGCTCAGCAATGCGGTGCGAATCACATGCAATACCTGCTATCGCAATAGTATGAGTCCAGCCTGGTCATCTTGAAGAATGTTGGTACATGTCCATGCTACGGTTTTGGAAGTGAGTATACTGACCCCCGGCGACTTGGAATCCAGAGAGCAGCTTTGATATGCCAAGGGGTATCAAATGTTTCCAAGTTTGGGTACTTTGGACTCTTTAAAATTAGTTTCTTAAAAAAAGTGATATGGGCATAATTTCTCCATACTTCACACAGCACTTGGGACCTCTTTTTGGGTGTATTAAGGCTCTTTCCATTGAGCGACAGCAAGTTAACATCTGGCATACCTTCTGTCCTAAAGGGTGGACACCAGCCCTCAACCCTAGTGGAAAGGGAGAAGGAGAGGGGAAAAAATAAAAAAGGAAGGGTAGTGGGAAAGAGAAAGAAAGAGGGGAAAAATAGAATGGACTAAGGGAGCAGCAGAAGAGAGCGATGTATAGAAGTGGTAGGGGTAAGGGAATTGACCAGAGTCTAAAGGGGTACGTAGTCCCCAGACAGAAGTCAACAAATCTTTGAAGTCTACAATAAATCGCCACTAACTCACCCAGCTAACTCTCAGGTGAGAGCAAGGCCCACTTGGGGGGAAAAAGTAGAAGACATGGGACCTGGTATTTCAACAAGGCTACTCAAAAGTTCATAATGCAAGAAGCACAATCGCCCAGCAACATAAAATAAAGTGTCCGGAACAGACCGCAGTGGGGGTGGGGGGGGGGTGGGGATACCAATCCCCAGAACCCCTGTTGTCCCCATCAGCAGCACCATCCATCCACAAACAAAGATTGAAATGGAGAGCCCTCAGAGGTCCTGCTCCTCCGGTCCCACCACATGAGCGCTTACTGGCCCCCAGACAATTCACAAAGGTTTGGGGCACATCCAGATGCTCGGAACCAGGAGCAGGCACAGTGAAAAGGGGAGAACACACACACGACTTAACAATTAAACCGTGTCAAACATAACCAACTATAACTTCAGCAGAGGCCATAGTAATATAATCTTTAGATAATCCATTCAAAACTGTGTGTGTAATAAAATAACTACAACTATTGGCCTCCCAGGATCATCAAACTCATAACTGGTTAGTAATGCCTTGGCTTGGCTTCCTCCTGCATGGTTTTGCTTAAACAGATGGGAACAGCTTAAAAGCAAAAGGTTTTCCTTTCCTTTTCTTTAAAACCTTGTATCAGAAATAAAGCATGCACCCAGATTGCCCTAGGTAGGTGCCATGTAATTGCTTGCACATATCTTGCCAGTGGAATATACAGTATATCTCTCAGAAGTCGAAATAGGCAGGCTAAATGTACATTAAATAGTCTCCTCGAGTGCAATAAGTGATGCTATGGTCTGGTCTAGCATGTTTGAAAGCGGTAACATATATGGGCTGTATAGAGGTAGCTGCCAAGTGTGCTCATACAAGAGGGTCCTGGAAAGCCGAATGTAACTTATCCATCTATTGTGATTTAGCGACATCACTACGGCAAGGCAAAGAAAAAAAAGTAAGATCACGTCAACGCTAGCACAGTAACCAGAAATGGCTTTGAAATCAAGGTATTTTCAGATATTTATGTAGCACTTCCCCCTTAGGAGCTGCTGTTTTTTCACACTTTTGAATTGTCCTGGGTTACCCGTAGCAACTGCATACAGAATCTTAACACTTTACTTTTTTGGCTCAGTCAATAAACAGTCTAGGGGTTGTTGTTTTTGTTGTTTTATTTGATATTGGGATGGGAGAAGGGATGAGTGTGATACTCCAACACTTGAACTATTCACAATGCTGAGGACTTCTATCTGAGAATGCGGCCAGAAAGCAGCTTCATCCTGCCACAAGATGAATCTGAGGTAATGTTCCTTTAAGTACTTATCTTCAGGGCACACACCTAGTACCCCCTTTCTATCCTCCAGCTGACACCCGTCCACTGGCTAATCTACTCTGGAGTGGCCCCCTTCCTGGTCAGGCCCTTAGGCATGATCCTCTGTGCTCAAAATACTGCTTTCCAGGTTCTCCAGTGCCTCAACTCCTTCAGTCAGCTCTCCTGGACCTCTGGGTTCAGCTCCACAATTCTGGCTCACCAGGCTAACTGCCTGTGACCATACACCAACTTCTGCAGAAGAGGAGGCAGCCGCCACCCTCCTTCCGGGACTCTGCTCACCAGCCAAAGACCTTGAGCACATGTGCCCCTGACTTTTTATACTACACCCCACAATGCACCGAGACAGCAGTCTTGTGCCAATCACTGGGGCACACACTGAGCACTTTGAGCAGACCTGACTGACAGATCCTGCTCCCTGTTAAGCAGAGAGAATATAGAATTTACCTGCTGTTCCTCTAATAGGCAGACAGAGACAAAAACTATACTTACTCTCTAGCACCTATCTAGGAGGGTGCTATATTCACTTGTAAAAAAGTTTTGAAAACCGTTTATCATTTTACTTCCACTTCACAAATATGTGCCACTTTGTGTTGGTTTATCACATAAAATCCCAATAAAATAGATTCACATTTTTGGTTGTAACATGACCAAATGTGGAAAATTTCAAGAGGTATGGATACTTTTTCAAGGCACTGTATATTCTAGAGGCAATTTTAACAGACATATATACAGTCAGGTCCATAAATATTGGGACTTTGACACAATTCTAATATTTTTGGCTCTATACACCACCACAATGGATTTGAAATGAAACAAACAAGATTTGCTTTAACTGCAGACTTTCAGCTTTAATTTGAGGATATTTACATCCAAATCAGGTGAACAGTGTAGGAATTACAACAGTTTGTATATGTGCCTCCCACTTTTTAAGGGACCAAAAGTAATGGGACAGATTAACAATCATAAATCAAACTTTCACTTTTTAATACTTGGTTGCAAATCCTTTGCAGTCAATTACAGCCTGAAGTCTGGAATGCATAGACATCACCAGACGCTGGGTTTCATCCCTGGTGATGCTCTGCCAGGCCTCTACTGCAACTGTCTTCAGTTCCTGCTTGTTCTTGGGGCATTTTCCCTTCAGTTTTGTCTTCAGCAAGTGAAATGCTTGCTCAATCGGCTTTAGGTCAGGTAATTGACTTGGCCATTGCATAACATTCCACTTCTTTCCCTAAAAAAACTCTTTGGTTGCTTTTGCAGTATGCTTCGGGTCATTGTCCATCTGCATTGTGAAGCGCCGTCCTATGAGTTCTGAAGCATTTGGCTGAATATGAGCAGATAATATTGCCCGAAACACTTCAGAATCCATCCTGCTGCTTTTGTCAGCAGTCACATCATCAATAAATACAAGAGAACCAGTTCCATTGGCAGCCATACATGCCCACACCATGACACTACCACCACCATGATTTACTGATGAGGTGGTATGCTATGGATCATGAGCAGTTCCTTTCCTTCTCCATACTCTTCTCTACCCATCACTCTGGTAAAAGTTGATCTTGGTCTCATCTGTCTATAGGATGTTGTTCCAGAACTGTGAAGGCTTTTTTAGATGTTGTTTGGCAAAATCTAATCTAGCCTTCCTGTTTTTGAGGCTCACCAGTTGTTTACATCTTGTGGTGAACCCTCTGTATTCACTCTGGTGAAGTCTTCTCTTGATTGTTGACTTTGACACACATACACCTACCTCCTGGAGAGTGTCTTTGATCTGGCCAACTGTTGTGAAGGGTGTTTTCTTCACCAGAGAAATAATTCTTCGTTCATCCACCACAGTTGTTTTCTGTGGTCTTCCGGGTCTTTTGGTGTTGCTGAGCTCACCGGTGCGTTCTTTCTTTTTAAGGATGTTCCAAACAGTTGATTTGGCCACACCTAATGCTTTTTGCTATCTCTCTGATGGGTTTGTTTTGTTTTTTCAGCCTAATGATGGCTTGCTTCACTGATAGTGACAGCTCTTTGGATCTCATATTGAGAGTTGACAGCAACAGATTCCAAATGTAAATAGCACACTTGAAATGAACTCTGGACCTTTTATCTGCTCCTTGTAAATGGGATAATGAGGGAATAACAAACACCTGGCCATGGAATAGCTGAGCAGCCAATTGTCCCATTACTTTACTTTTGGTCCCTTTAAAAAAGTGGGAGGCACATATACAAACTGTTGTAATTCCCTCAAATTAAAGCTGAAAGTCTGCAGTTAAAGCACATCTTGTTTGTTTCATTTCAAATCCATTGTGGTGGTGTATAGAGCTAAAAAGATTAGAATTGTGTCTATGTCCCAATATTTATGGGCCGGACTATATATTTTTTAATCAAAACTTTTTTTTTATTGACAAGGATTGTAAGTGACCATACAGATCAATCAGAACACGATTATTGCACATACTATTGCATATACAGTCATAAAAATAGAAGGCGGTCACCTGGTATGTAGCACATATATAAATAGCGTTTTATACAAAAACTGAAAACCCATCGCCCCAAAAGGTATTGGCTAAGGATACAGTATGTAGCGTTTTCCCGGGGTAAGCCTAAGTGACCATGAAAACATGGAAGGACATTGTGGCATTGATCCCTGTTGAAAGTACCACTAATCAATGAGCCACCTAACCTTCGCCGACATGATGGCCAGTTCCTGTAAAACATGGACTAGCTTGTGCCGTATAAGTCCCTATATATGTCCCTGCCGGTATAGTGACGTGTCATTCATGGGATTGTATTGCAAAAAAATAAAATAAAGTGTTGTGGAACAATTATGGGCAACACCAAGCATGACTCCCTGGATAGCAAATATTGCCTGCTAGCATAAAGAGTTGCCAGGCACTGTCTGTGCTAGTCTGGTCACCCAAGCCCTGTCAATTGCAGTCATAATGACTTAGTGGTAGTGTATGATCTGTACCTGTTAAGCTGGACCTTAGGGTTCAGGGTCCATTGGGTGGTCTTGAGGTCTCAAGGAGGTTGTGCTCCTCGACTGTGGTCTGCTTCTCTAAGGGATAGGATTAGCAGCCGGTACAGGTAGTGAGGCTTCCGAAAATATGTCTAGCCAGCCAGGAATTTGAGTCGGTGCAGTACCCAAGAATTGGAAAAGGTCTGAAAGTTGGTCTGAAGAGTGCAGGAAGAACTGATGATGAGGTGAAAAGGAAAACCCACTGATATGTGGAATTTCCTGCAAGGGTTTCACCATGGGCAGCATCGCCAAGGTGATTCGTGTTAGGCCTGGCTAAAGGTGGATGGCTGCGCCAGCCAAACTCATTGGAGAATTAGGTCCTTCTCTCAGAAGAAGTGAATCCTGCAGAGCACATCCCTGGGTCGGTCTTGTGCATTTGCTCTGGTGTTTGGGACGCTATATCCTTGAGCCTTATATTGTTCCTCCTGCTACGATCTTGGACTGAATTATTATTAAATTTACTGTTTGTTTAAATGCTGTAACTTATTTCATATGTATGTGACATAATTGTCACATACAATATTTTACATTTTATTTTTGGATTATTTGTCACCTTTATCACCGTTTTTAGCGCTGCAACCTTATTTTACAAACCCAGTTATTACCTTAGACGTATAAGTGACATAATCACTGTGCTGCGCATAGCCTTTGTACAGAGCAAAGTTCTGGAAGGGACTATGTATAAAACAAATTTATCTTATAAATTGTGTTGCATATTTTGTGTTCCATAAACCATAAGTGAATTCCTTATGACACACTTCAGAGAGGTAGTTTGGCTTGGTTCAGCATATATAGCGCTGACCCCAAACCTTTATTCTGTACAATACAGCTTTTATAACAAATCATGTGCTTGGCAAGTTCTTTCATTCTAACTTTTTGCGAAGATACAATTACTTATTCTCTCCTCATTTTTGTTAAATGCAATTTTTGCTAATGCTGTTAGCAGTGCATACTTTCTCATTTATCCATCTTGCATGTCTTGCTCTTGGCTTGTTAAGTGAACACTTTCTTACAGTTCTGTGCCAGCAAAATTCTGCTGGGTTTGCTATTAACAGCAAAAGCTTGTGGGAAGGGGGTGGAAATTAACGCAATGAGCTTATACAAGCATCTCTCGTTTTTAAAATGCCAAGTCTGTGAAATCCTTTCCGTGTTCTCAATATTGATCTACTAGACGTATTACTGGATTGTTCTTTCTAGGGCTACTAACCTAGGATAGTTTCTGTTCAGAAACCACATCTGTTTATCCATGCACTATTTGGATAGTTCTGTTTTGATTGCTCACTAAGTGCCGGTTCACATTAGTGCGATGACAGAGATCGCATGTAATTCGGAGCGCACTGCAACTAAATTACATGCCATCTCTGTGCGGTGCAAATTTCAGCCATACAGTTTGTATGGCTGAATTCGCACCTCAATCCCACTAAACACGCACATGACCCTTTTTTTTTAATCCGCAGCATAATCGGATCGCATGGTGGTTCACACTAGTGCGATCCGATTCTGTGCGAACTTGCAGATCGCACTGCGATATGCGTTCTTAACTGGGGGTGTCGTTAACTTTTAATTGACACCCCCCCCCCGGCGTATCGCATATGGCAGTGTGAACTGCCAGGGGTGTGGATGCGATGCGGGAACACGCTGTATATTCGCAGCGTTCCCGCATCGCACAAATGTGAACCGGGACTTAAAGTAATAGGAAATAATTGGCAGAAGTGCATGACAGTGTAATCAATTAGATTCAAAGTTGCATATTTCAAAAGTAATCTGATTTATTTTAGCCATTGTTTATGCAGTTTGCTTTTTTAAGGATTTTTTTTTTTGTATGTCAGAATTAGATTTTGAAATATATTGTCTGGGAGAGTTGCTAGCATGCAAATTTGCTAATCTCCTTTGCTAGGTATCCAGAGTATTTTGTTGTTTCCGCTCCTATGGACTTTAACTACTTCAATACAGTGCACTTTTACCCCCTTCCTGCCCCGGGGCCAATTTTCAGCTTTCAGCGCTGTCACACTTTGAATGACAATTGCGTGGTCATGCTACACTGTACCCATATGCAATTTTTTCAAACAAATAGAGCTTTCTTTTGGTGGTAATTAATCACTGCTGGGTTTTTTATATCTTACAAAAAAAAAAAAAAAGAAAAAAGACAAATTTTGAAGAAAAAAAAAGTTTTTCTTATTTTCTGAGAGTACATTTTGAAAAAAAAAATGTTTCTCCTTCACTGATGTGCACTGATGAGGCGGCACTGATGAGGTGGCACTTATGAGGAGGTACTAATATGCCGCACTGACGGGTGGCACTGACGGGCGGCATTGATGAGCTCTGACGGGCAGCAATGATGAGCACTGACGGACACTGATGGGCAGCACAGATGATCAGGCACTGTGGGCATTGATAGTGGGCGCTGTGGGCACGGTTTTTGAGCTTTTCTGTAATCAGGGCACTAATGATCAGTGCCCTGATTACCTTTTCTAGGTTACCCTTTGAGGAGGAGCCGCTGATCGGCTCTCCTCGCCACACACTCTGACAGTATGAGGCGTGGAGAGCCGATAAACGGCACTTCCTCATTTACATGTGACCGGCTGGGTTTGGACACAGCTGATCACAAGGGTAAAGAGCAAAGTCATTGGCTCTTTACCAAGATCGGGGTCGTGCCATGTCCTAGCAACATGGCGCGGCCACGTTCGCCACAATGCGCGCCCCCTCTGGGCGCGTGAGAGAGGCTGTTCTGGTGCGCTGTCATATGACAGCATCCCAGAACAATAGCTGCACTGCCCTGCCGTTATTTGATGGTGGGGGGGGGGGGGCAGGAAGTGGTTAAAGTTGTTGTAAACCCCATTCATGGAATTTGAGCTAAGCATATACAGTACACTATATTGTCAAAAGTATTGGGGCACCTGCTTTTACACGCACATGAACTTTAATGCCATCCCAGTCTTAGTCCGTAAGGTTCAATATTGAGTTGGCACACCCTTTTGCAGCTATAACAGCTTCAACTCTTCTGAGAAGGCTGTCCACATGGTATAGGAATGTTTGACATCAAGGTTTAGGAGTGTCTATAGGAATCTTTGCCCATTCTTCCAGAAGTGCATTTATGAGGTCAGGCACTGATGTTGGACGAGGTCTGGCTCACAGTCTGCGCTTTAATTCATCCCAAAGGTGTTCTTTTGGGTCAGGACTCTGTGTCCATGTCTTTATAGACCTTGCTTTGTGCACTAGTACCCAGTCATGTTGGAACCAAAACCAAACTGTTCCCAGAAAGTTAGGAGCATGAAATTGTCCAAAATCTATTGGTATGCTGACACCCTAAGAGTTCCCTTCACTGGAACTAAGGGGCAAGGCCAAACCCCTGAAAAACAACCCCACACCATAATCCCCTCTCAAGTAAATGATTTGGACCAGTGCACAAAGCAAGGTCCAAAAAGACATGGATGAGCGAGTTTGGGGTGGAGGAACTTGACTGGCCTGCACAGAGTTCTGACCTCAACCTGATTGAACACCTTTGGGATGAGTTAGAGCGGAGGCTGCGAGCTAGGTCTTCTTGTCCAACATCAGTGCCTGACCCCCCACAAATGAGCTTCTGGAAGAATGGTCAAACCCTACGGACTCAGACTGGGATGCCATTAAAGTTTATGTGAGTGTAAAGGCAGGCGTCCCAAAACTTTTGAAAATATAGTGTATTTCTGTAGTGTTTACTTTGTCTCTCTCCAAAGCTCTAAGTGTAATTTCTCCCTGGTGCTTCCTTGCTATGTTATCAGCGTTAGTCACTTCTGAGAAGTTTTCTGACACATGAGAGAAAGTTTGTGTCGGGAAGGGAGATGAGCACAGAACTTGTCTATTCAGAATACAGCTCTGTATGTTCCTTCGTTCCTCTGCCTATGTGGAGGGGGGGTTGTCCCTTTCCTCCAATCAGCTCTCAGACAATGTCTCAGAGCTATATTAAAAAAGAATAGTGCGCAAATGCAAAAGAAATAACTACCAAATCTGAAGACAATCCATAAATAAAAATGGGGGTTTGGTCCCACCATATGGCCATATCGTGCTCAAGCCCACTACTGCGTCAAAGTACCCCATTATCAGTGGGTCCTACACTATCCATGAAAAAGAGATGAATCCAGCCATTCTAACCCTTGGAGATAATACTCCTTGCTGGGAAGGATGTGCAAATGCACTACAGGGGACTCCTCCTATATCCAATTGATGGTGGACACTGATTGAGTACAGGTGTGTGTGGGGGGGTGGGGAGGGTTGCTCAACCTCGATAGTCTGGTCAGACCGAATACATAATAAACAGGCAAAAAATTTGGGGGAGCATACCCATGTATTTCTAAAGCTGCTGCAGCTATCAACCAAAAGACATGTATATTAAAAAAGAATAGTGCGCAAATGCAAAATAAATAACTACCAAATCTGAAGACAATCCATAAATAAAAATGGGGGTTTGGTCCCACCATATGGCCATATCGTGCTCAAGCCCACTACTGCGTCAAAGTACCCCATTATCAGTGGGTCCTACACTATCCATGAAAAAGAAATAACTACCAAAGCTCCCCCAAATTTTTTGCCTGTTTATTATGTATTCGGTCTGACCAGACTATCGAGGTTGAGCAACCCTCCCCACCCCCCCACACACACCTGTACTCAATCAGTGTCCACCATCAATTGGATATAGGAGGAGTCCCCTGTAGTGCATTTGCACATCCTTCCCAGCAAGGAGTATTATCTCCAAGGGTTAGAATGGCTGGATTCATCTCTTTTTCATGGATAGTGTAGGACCCACTGATAATGGGGTACTTTGACGCAGTAGTGGGCTTGAGCACGATATGGCCATATGGTGGGACCAAACCCCCATTTTTATTTATGGATTGTCTTCAGATTTGGTAGTTATTTCTTTTGCATTTGCGCACTATTCTTTTTTAATATACATGTCTTTTGGTTGATAGCTGCAGCAGCTTTAGAAATACATGGGTATGCTCCCCCAAATTTTTTGAATGTCTCAGAGCTGTAACTGGTTTTTCACTTCCTTCTCTACTTCCTTCTCTGTACTACTCACAGATGCACAAGGGTTTTATCACTTTGAAGGGTTGTAGAGAATACTTCAGGTAAACAAGTAAAACTTATGTAGGGGGATTTGTTTCATCTCTGTGTATCATTTGAGGCTATTCACTTCACTGAGTATATGTGAGGGTTTACAACCACTTTATAGCTTAGGTATGGCCAAAGAAGAAGTTGCCTCTAATAAAGTGTGCTCCATCTCTGGCTACAACAACATTTGTTATAACTTTTACTTTTCTTCAGCCCGCACTCCCCTGTCGGCATTGTCATGCATTAAAACCAGTGGTTCCTGCTGTAGTAAGTCTATCGCAGGGGGTTGCTTGCTCCGCACCTCCTCCATTTATAAATAGCTTTTGCATTTCTTTATTGAATGCAAGACACTCTTTAAATTAGGGAGATGCAGATCAATGTCATGATTCCCATCCTCCAATTGCCTAATGTTCAGTGTTTACCGGAGTGGGGGCTGAAAGTTGTATGTGGCATCAGCCAGATCTAGGCACATTTCAACTAGGTTTTTTTTTTTTACTGTGTAACTATACCAAAACATTTTTGGCAATGCTTCAGCTTTAATGCTCCTTGGAGGAGTTAGTGGGAGCAGAAGTAGCTATATACAGCTGTTAAAGTAAACCTGTACTGGAGAATTAGAGTTCACTGCTTCTGATGTCCTTCTGTTGCCTGGTTCTTATACTGATCTATTGGCTTCAGTGTACTTTGGGTCAAAGGACTGGAGAATGTATATAAGGCAAGCATTTCAGAGAAAATGCTTATGTGCATACTTGAGCCAGGTCAGAGACTATTAGAGTCGGTTCACACTATGGCGACACGACTCTGTACTACTTCGGGGGCGACTTGTGAAGTCCCGTGCACCGCGACTTGCACGGACTTCATATAATGAATGTCTATGCAAGTCGCTCCGAGGTCGCCCCGAAGTAGTACAGGACCCTTTTTCTAAGTCGGAGCGACTTGCGTCGCTCCTATTAGAACGGGTCCTGTAGCAGTCAATGGACTGCGAGGGACCGCGACTTGTCAGGCTGACAAGTCGCCTGACAAGTCGCTCTAGTGTGAATCGAGTCTTGGGTTAGAGGCCAGAGGAGCATCATGACAGTCAGATAACTGGCTTGTTTTCTAACAAGTTATCTAATAAGTTATCTGACTTGATTTCATAGAAATCTAATTTCTATGAAATTTGATTAAACCTTTACTATCAATTTAAATAGTTTAGCAAATCATTGTTTACTTTTTGAAGTGTATCTATACTTGAGTGAGTCATTTATCACCATTTTAGCTGATTTTTTCTTTTAAAAGCACTATATGGGAAATAATTTGCTCATTGCAGCCAATCAGTTTTCTGTTTAAAAAAAAAAAGTAACTGATTTAATGTTCATTAAAGTGCTAAAGCCCTCTGTAAACTGATGTTAGTCAGCCAGTCTAGCTCTGGGAAAGATCCTGGCTTAAGGGCCGGTTCACATTAGTGCGATCACAGAGATCACATGTAATTCGGAAAGCACTGCTCCTAAATTACATGCGATCTCTGTCCGGTGCAAATTTCAGCCATACAGTGTGTATAGCTGAATTCGCACCGCAATCGCACTAAACGCGCACATGACCCTTTTTTTTATTCGCAGCAGAATCGGATCGCATGGTGGTTCACACTAGTGCGATACGATTCTGTGCGAACTTGCAGATCACACTGCGATATGCGATCTCAACTGGGGGTGTCGTTAACTTTTAATTGACACCCCCTGCATATCACATATGGCAGTGTGAACTGCCAGGGGTGCGGATGCGATGAGGGAACACGCTGCATATTCGCAGCGTTCCCGCATCGCATAAGTGTGAACCGGGACTTACAGTCGGGAGTCCCCCAAATGCCTGAACGGACAGCTGGCTCAGCCTCTTAGCATGCTGCTGAGAACCTGAGCCAGGCTCTCTCGCCCCCTCCCCAGCCCAGCAATCCAGAGAGCAGTGCTCAGAGGGGGGGGGGGATTACTGAGCGATCAGTGGTGTTTGGTCACTTCGTTTTTGGGGTAGAGCAACTGGGATTGCTGCTGCAGCCATTTTTGGGAGTATGGGTGATATATTTTTTATTTTTTTTGTGCCATTACCATACTTCTCTTTTTAAAGAGTTGTAAAGGCAAAAGGTTTTTTATCCTAATGCTGTCTATGCATTAAGATAAAAAGAATTCTTTGTGCAGCAGGCCCCCTAATACCTGAGCCTTATTCAGCGATGTCCACAAATCCCTCGTCCGTCCGAGTCTCCTTGCTGATTGGCTGAGACACAGCAGCGACGCCACTGGCTCCCGCTGCTGTCAATCAAACTCAGCCAACTCTTGGACACACGGAGCGGCAACTTGGCTCGGGTGCCCCCATAGCAAGCTGCTTGCTGTGGGCGAACTTAACAGGAGCGAGGGCCAGGAGCACAGGAGGGACCCGAGAAGAGGAGGATCCAGGCTGCTCTGTGCAAAACCACTTCACAGAGTAGGTAAGTATAACGTGTTTGTTATTAAGAAAAAAAAAAGCACACGACTTTACAAACACTTAAGTTTCTGTAAATCACCCGTAGTGTGTTTTGCACTGTAATTTTTTTTAACTTAAATAAAACTTACATGAACTCTTATTTGTAAAATGTTTAGTGAAAATGTTAACAAATGCTAAAAAGTACTAACATTGCTCTATTTCGGTGCTCATGTGATATCAAGGCTTCATTATGATGCCTGAGTGGGGGGGGGGGGTATGGTTACATGGCATGTCAAAGCACAGCTGCTGATGAGAATCAAAGTGAGTGCAGATGGGCAGAGGGCTTGTTAGCCTGTAATATCATAGACTAACTACAGGCAAGCCATGCAATGTAATGGCATTCTGTAGGTCTTATTACTAGTTGAAACAATGCAAACTAATCATGATAGCATGGATCTGCTTCCATGATTAGTCAGAATACTAGAGGAATCCATGGGAAATGGCAGGATCACCAGGCATTAGGAGTTTTTTTCATTCAGTCTATTAAAAAGAGAAATTACGTTGATTAAGAATGACAGAGGAATGCAGTTCCAGTTTTTTAAAGTGAAGGCTTAAATACACCTTTATGTGCTAATTTTTGAGACCTTATTAGATTAATGATATTTCAAGTGGCTTGGAATCTGTACCCTTTGATAATCAAAGTGTGATCTCTACTAGTTCCTGGTCACTTATAGTTTTGAGGTCAAGATGGGGTATTTGTAATACTGGACGGACAGAGCACAGGCTCCATGAGTGTGCTAGTACACTATGTGCAATACAGATTGCAAATATCAAGCATGAACTGTATGTTGCAGGTTTCCCAAAACTCTACTGAATGTGTGGCTGCAAGGATTAGTATTAAAACAACAGCGTGTGCATCTTCACTACTCTTGTTACCCCACTTTAACAATACCTTTGCATAAAGGCTGATGTAAGCTAAATATTGCTTCCTTTTTTATGTTACAGCTTTCTAGCAAAGGCTAGATAGCAGCTGTGAAAAATCAGTTCAAATCCAGATTACTTATTTTATCTTTTTTTTTTTTTTTTATACCTCCTTTTCAAAATTACTGGAATTTATTAACTCTTTTTATTGGTTGACCTGAATCAATAAAAAAATAAAATAAAGTTCCAGCTTATCAGGAAAGAAAGGCTGATGTATTTGATTCCAGACAAAACCAACTTTGCCTTCATAAATCTGAAGTTGGCAACATCAGTAGATGTAATACTTTATTTTTATATTGTTTATTTATAGTTTTTAGGACCTACTTTCATTTTTTTTTTTTTTTTTTTGCTGTGTTTTTTCAATCCAGACTGATAAGTGTATGAAAAGTGTAAGGGAGGGTGCAACAGTCTCTGAAAGCTAAAGCCATTTTTTGCTGGTATCGCAAGAAAAAACACAACTTTGGCTCCTGAGGGTTAGGAGGAGCTGAAACTGTCACTGACCGCTAGATTTGTTTGCAAACAGCTGTTCAAAGTATTGGTGGCTAGCTGTAAAAGGGGTGATGTTTATAAACCCATCCTAACAATGCGGCAATGTGAAACATTTATATAAAGATTGAAGGAATTAAAATGTCATATGGCCTTCTGCTGATCCAGAATGCTGTGGTAGTACTGTTTCTACCTCCGGAAAAGTGACCAGGTCAACAAAATGTTTATGCACAGATCAAGATTTGTCATTTCATAGTGTGTATTCTGCAGACAATATGCAGACCTTTGTTGTTGGTACAATGAAAGACTCTTTTTGTTATAAAGCATACCGATTGGTTTAGGAATAAGCAGTTATGTTAGCTTGGCAAATATTCACCTTGAATGTCCTGTAGTCATGATAGTTATTGTTCAAGGTCTTTTTTCTTTTTTTTCTTCCAGGAAAGCATATGTATCTTGCAAGTTGTTCTCAAGATTCCCTTATCCGTATTTGGAAGATATTTGCCAAGCCTGCTTTAGAGCCTGTCAAAAATGAGCATGAATTGGAAGAAAACCATATCAAGCTCAAGGAGAATGTATTTTTAGTTCAAGAAGAAGGTAAGTCAGCTGTAAAAGTAAGCAAAATTATCTTTTAGGAGATGATCTTTTAACGACTCAGCTATCAAAAAGGTTTTGTACTTGGGACACACAAAATGTACCTACTACTCTATGTATACTATACTGTACTTACTTACTATACTATAACGTGATTCAAATCCCAGCTTGGCACTTGTTGCATTCTCTTGACCAGTAGTTTCCAAACTGCAACCCTTTGCTTGGGTTTATGCGCCCTGGAAAACTATTCCTTCCACTGACTTTAAAGATGGCCCTCTATTACTCCCACTGACACAGAAGGTGGGATACTATTCCTCTTACTAATACCAACAATAGGGCACCACACTTTCAGTAGACAGCAATGATTGGGCACTATTCATTCATCGGACAGCATCGATGAGGCACTATTCTTCCCACTGACACCAAAGTGAGGCACTTTTCCTGCCACTGGCACCAACGATAGGGCACTATTCCTTCTACTGACCACACTCCCACTTTCACAAATCCTAAGGCATTGTTTACTATCACTGACGCTTGTGCATTTCCTCTCCCACTGGCACAGTCCTGTCTGCCTAACATCTGAAGGACAGTAAACTTGAAATTTGTTTGGAGAGCCCTGTTCTTCACAACGTCAGGTTACTTGACAGTGCAGTAGAAAGTAGCACCCAGGCCTTAAATCTATTACAAGTGCAATCTATGTTTAACAATATAAGCATAGACCGCACAAGCATAGAAAGTGCTCCCACTGCATATTACTTTTATTGCACTGCTGGTGCCTGGAGTGCTGTATGTGGTATTCTGAAGCTGACTAGGTAAATTCAATTTTTAATAAGTGCAGCATAGGGAGCCAAAATTTGTTGAGGAACAATTGGGAGTGGTAAATATGTTGACTTCAATGCAGCTTAGGTCCGGGGTGAAGTCTTAACTCTATGCCTGGATGCTTGCTCTGGGGTGGTGACTCAAAGCCTATAAGAAATAACTGGATCCGCATGATAGCCTGGCAGCTAGCATTTTCTGGAGGAGGGTGCAGCAATGGCAGCCACAGCATTTCTCTCAGCTAGGTTTTCTATTAAAGTGAATACATTTATGCTGAATTCTCTTCATGGCCTATTTTTATTTTTATATAAAATGTATATAAAGTCATGCTTTAAAATTATGCACCGCACAAATTCAAGGGATTTGCACTGCAGGAAGGTGTAATTAAGTATTATGTTTCCAATTAGCTGCTACAGGTTTGTATACCTGGGATCAATTTTACAATAATTTAGGGAAAGTAAAATAGGCATTGCTGGCACACAACAAAAAATGACAGCTGGTATTTAGTTTAGGCCTCCATTTTTTTTTTTGTAACCTGCATGTACAGTATATTGAGAGCTGTTCAGTCTCTTTTCGTGTTTTGTATTCTGGTTGGCTGTAGTGTAAAGAAAACATTGTATGTTCTGGTTGCTTAAGGAAGAAACATCCTGTTTATGGCTCCATTCACACTTGTGCAACTTGTCATGCAACCTTGGACATCAAAGTTGCATGACAAGTTGTTCCCCATGTTTTCCAATTATACCCTTTCATATTTGCGCGACTTAAAGTTGCAGTAACTTCAAAGTAGTTCATGTACTACTTTGGTCCGACTTTCCTGCAACTTGAGGACCATAGACTTCAATGTTAACCCTCAGAAGTTGCATGAAAATCGTCCAATTATATAATCAATTATACAATGCAACTTGTGTGTAACAGTTGTTCATTATCACTGGTCAAAGCCAAAATCGAATCCAAGTTGCACCCATCCAAAGTTGCGTCAAAGCTGCACTCCAAAGTCAGCGCAACTTTGGAGTAGTACAAGTATGAATGTAGCCCATTACACAGTTTTACCTTAACCACTATATTATCAGCGCTAAGCATAGATACCTTACTGCTTATATAATCAATGGTAACGACAGCGCACTATTGCACAATTCAATACTAAATATAAAAAAAGAAAAATGTTGCGCTGTCACTAAAGCACTTGTGTGAACTTAAAAAAATCCACAAAATTAGAGTGCTAATCAAACAATCATAAAGTGCATTTAGTCCAAAAAAATACATATCAAATATTCATGTGTAAATAAATAAATTCATCAAACTAATAAAGTAAAATTCCAGTTCATATAGTCTGTGTTATGATGCCAAGAGTAATTTGCAAAATCAAGAGATAATTATGCAGAAATTACACAGTCCCAAACAAGATGATAGTATTCCACACATGCAGTTGTTAATTTCTTAGTGTTGCATGTCCTCCCACCTGACGTACGTTTCATCATAAGAGGGGGAACACCTTTCATCACCTTGGGAACAGACAGCGGTGCTCACACATGGCAAGGTTATATAGCTTCACAACTAATGGACATTAGAGGGTGCTGCTGCCTCACAGGTTACTTATAATCCATAAGCAATGTCCGCCATGTTCTTGGATTCCAACAAATCTCCAGTCTAGATGTAAAATTGCTGTCAAAGCAAACCATTTATTTAAAGAAAAAATAAAAATAGAAATGAAAAGAAAAATTAATAAAAAATGAATCTAATGAAAAAATAAAGGGTGGAATGCCACTATTTCTAAGGTTTCAATGAAACAAAAGAATAAACACATCCTGTATTCCTCCCAGGTTTTAACTATTGTTAATGAAAAAGTTTATATCCCACTCAATATTAAGCCCCTGTGGGCAGTGGGTTTTGAGCTCATAAATCCAGTGAGTCTCATGCCTGGAAAAATGGCAAATTACATTACTCCCCCACCAGTGAGGTGAAAAAGATTCTATACCTGCTTTGTTAACTCCCCATGGGTTTTTGCCATGTTTAAGGGCAAAATGACTCAAAAGACTGTGTTTACTGAACCCTTTCCTGATATTAGCAAGATTTTCACCCATATTTGTGGAGTTCCTTTTGTCCTCCCTACATATTGTAGTCCACAGCTACACTGTAAAAGATATACATAGATATACACATTTTTGGTAGAACAGGTTATAAAACCATCAATCTTATATGTTCTCCCAGTCACTGTGGATTCAAAAGTCTGGGTCCTAGTTGAATAGGAACCACAACATCTACATACAGGGCCCCTCCGACAAGGGTAAAAACCCTGTAAATGGCCACAAAAGGAGGGCTTAATGGGTGGCTCTATAACATCAGGTGCCCTCTTAAAAATCACTTAAGGGTGGTCTATGAGAGCCGAGCCTTATACTTCATCATTTTATTTGGATTTCCCAGTGCTTTTTAACCTCCCTGGTGGTATTCCCGAGTGTGGGTCTGGGTTAATATAGAGTACCAAAAGCGGTAACCCAGAGCCACACAGGATTACGTCACAATAAAACTCACCTTCCCCTCCGATCCCCCGCCGTCCTCTCCCTGTCTACCAGGCATCCTCCTGCTGTCCTCCCGCTGTGTGCTCGGCCGATGCCGGCACCTGTCTTCCGGTTCCCTTCCCTGCGAGCGCCGCGATGCAGGGGGGTGGAACTGGTGGCAATTTTAAAAATGTAAATAAAACTAATGACCTGATACAAAGTTGTGATCCTAATGGATTACACTGTATCAAGCCATTTCACCACAGGATTTCACCTGGTGGCTTTTTCAGTGCCCTGCCTGTGCTTTTCCAGTTCTTTGCGCCTGGAAAATTGAGAACGACCATGGCATCCAAAAAGCGTTCTTTTTGCACAAAAGCGCTTTTAGACTAACTGTAAAACAGCGACAGCGAAACGGAGTTACTTGAAGAACTAAGCGATATCGATTTGTAGGAAAATTCGTCATCCGGTACGGAAAGTGACGACAGCGACGATTCTGCGACTGAGCTCAGCGATGTGCAGACTTGGTGCTCTATTGACAGTGGTACGGATCAGGCAGCGCCCCCAAGATTCCCATTTACAGGAGCACCTGGTATGAAAGTTGACGTTGACCATGACAAGCCCTTGGCATACCTACAATTATTTTTGACCGATAAGGTTATTGAAAAAATAGTTACCGAGACCAACCGGTACAAAGAGCAACAATGCAACAATGCAAGTGGGAACCAGTGCCCGAAGATGACATTTGGAAATTTCTGGGCCTAATAATTCTTCAGGGAGTGGTGGGGAAACCTCTGCAGAAGTGGTATTGGACAACCAATACATTACTTGCCACTCCATTCTTTGGCACGGTCATGTCAGAATACAGATTTTCCCTCATAATGAAATATCTCCTCTTTGAAATGAATGAAGAATTTGATAAAACTACTCATTCTGCACAAAAACTAAAAAAAAAATTTGGGAAGTATATCAAATGATTCTTCAGAATTTCCAACGGAGCTATGTGCCAGAAAGAGACATCGGCATAGAAGAAAGTCTAATGGCCTACAAGGGAAGGTTCAGCTGGGTGCAATACATTTCATCAAAGAGGGCACGATTTGGCGTAAAATCCTACATGCTATGCGAATCGTCAACTGGCTACATTTCCAATTCAGTGATATACACTGGAAAAGGAAGAAAATTTTATGGAAAATACAGTAATTATGGAATTGCAACATCTTCTGTTCTTTCACTAATTGAGCCATTGCTAAATCAGGGCTATTGTGTATCAACGGACAACTTTTATACTTCTCCTAAACTTTGAGGTTCTACTGCACAACAAAACCGATGCCTATGGAATGGTAAGGGCTAACTGCCGCGACATGCCGCCAATGTTTGTCAAAAAGAAGCTCAAGACAGAAGAAATGGTTGCCTGGCAGAAAGGCAAAATGATGGCACTGCAATGGAGGGACAAGAAAGATGTGTGCCTAATGAGTACAGTGCATAACACATCCACTGTTATGGTACGCATTAAAAGGTGGGAAAGAAGTTATGAAGCCACAAGTAGTGATAGACTACAACAACACCATGGGAGGTGTTGACAGAGCCAACCAAGCAATGACATTCTACCCAGCTATGAGGAAGCTGCAAAAAAAATACTATAAGAAGATCATCAGACATCTTCTTAAGCAATGCTTGTGGAATGCATACATTCTGCTCAAAAAAGAGTGACAAGCCTGTGATTCATGCGGACTTTATTTGGAAAGTTGCCGAACAAATCTTTCTGAGTCCCCAAACACCATCAATGGCTGTTAACAGATCTCCACGTCATGCTGTTGGCGTTGTCAACCCGGAAAGCCTGACTGGTCGTCACTTCTTGGACTACATCCCACCAACTGAGAAAACGTCAGCACATACAAGGATGTGCGTGGTTTGTTGCTTGAAGAGAGATGACAGTGGAAGGAAAATAAGAAAATAAACTAGATTCTATTGTCCTGATTGTGACGTCGGACTTTGTGCAATCCCATGTTTCAAAATATTTCATACCCGAGATGTTTTCTAAACCTTTATTACAGTGACTAGTAATATTGCATCCCTTGTTTGTACACATTTCAGTGTTTTTGGTTTGATTATATTATTGAATAAAATGTATTATTATATTATATATTATGATTTTCGTGTTTCTAACTTAATCATACCTGGGATGTCTACTAGACTCTTGTTTGGACAGATTTAAGTGAGTTATTCCTAAGAATTACATGCCTAAAATATAAAACAACATATTTCCATGCAAATCAATGTACCGCTTTTAGCACAAAAATTCAGACATAATCAGACCCCCAAGGAGGTTAATAGACTTGTGAGTATCTGCCTTTTAAATTAATTTTAACGATGGCTGTTGCGCAATGAGCATTTCTTCCCTCTCGTCACACGCATCTTGCTCTATATACTGGTAACCTTGTGGGACTAATATTTTACATAGAGATCTGGAGAGCCATACTAAGAAATCGATTACTTTATGGGCCTCCTGATGGGAGTTATGCATCATACCTATAATGAGGATTGTTCTCACTAAAGCAAGGCTAGACCCAAATAAGATCTAAATATCTGGTAGGAGCCCAATTTGCACATTTTCAGGGTGGAGCACTATTGGGTGATCACTTGCAACACTTAGAAAGTAGAAAGCAAGCGTGCTGAGCCCCACTTTAATACCATCATCTCGTTTGGAACTGTGTATCATCTGCATAATTATCTCTTGATTTTGCACATTACTCTTGGCATGATGATACAGACTATATGAACTGCAATTTTACTTTTCTGGTTTGATAAATTGTATTTATTTACACGTAATTAATTGATATATATTTGTTTTTTGCACTTCATACACTTTATGATTATTGAGTGTTTGATTAGCACTCTAATTTTGTGGAAATTTTTAATTGAGTTCACACAAGCGCTTTAGTGACAGTGCAACATTTTTCTTTATATTATCTGCTTTGCAATAAAGAAATGTCACTTTATCATGAAATTTGCCATCCCGGTTTCTTAATTTAGTCTGTGTTGGCACAAAAATCATTCAGATTGTTCGACAGTACAATGTGCATATAAAGAAAATATGTCTCTGTGTTTGTTACAAGGAAGATGATTCAATTCCACCATGCAATTGCACATTATAGCAAACGCATATTAAATTTCCTTGCAGGCTGCTTTGATTCTTCTGCAGCACAATCACTTCTTTTGTCAGAGAAAAGATTGTAATCCTGGAAAAGAATAGTTTGGTCTTTTGAAGTAGTCATTGTAATTCAGTAGAGCGCAGAAGTGATACTCTACCTTGCAACTCATAGGGGAAATATTTCACATGTCACTCTATTGATTATGTGCCTGTTGGCTCTGCTACTCTCCAGTGTGCTGTACTACAGACTGGTAATCATTTTATATCCAAACAAAAACCTGCTTGTCGCCATTGTTTGTCTTTGTTGTTAATGCGGAACGTGGTTTTGAATTAAAAATGCTATTTACATTGCATATTACATTAGGGAATGAATTTGCTGATAAAATATGTTTGCATCAAACAAAAATGCCGTGTCACAGGTGGGTATGTAGACCGAAAGGCATACAAATATTCAATATGACACACTGAGGACAAATGCTGCCTTGTTAAACTAAAATATAAAAGTGAATTCTTTTATTCATGTTTTTTGCCGATCTCCAGGCAGATGAAAGACACAAAGGAATGCAATCCAATAAATCTTTACTTTTTTCAAATTCAACTAGCGTTAATACCTGAATTTGACTTTGTATCAATTTCATGTAATTACTGGTATGGTGCAACTGAAATTGGGACAGGGAGAGGCAGTGGTAGGAGCTAATCCGGTGTGTTGTATACAAATATTATGATCAGGAACAAGCTGACAGGATCAAAAGGCAAAGTGAGCAGAGAGATGACCTTGCAGGTCAGCTGCTCCTTCACTGTTGATTCAGCAGGCTGGGAGCTGGGAGATTCCACAAATGTATTTCTTGACTGTAATGGAGTAGGTGGCGTCTCACTATTGACTGTGTTGATTGATGGGGCTGTGTAAATCTCAGAATTGAATATGCAGAATTTCATGCTCTTAGACAGGTCAAACTGCTCTCTAATATTTTCATCTGTGTATTTAATGTTTGTCTGGAGTTCAGCTTTTAGTTTCTCCCTGCAGTCCAAATAGGTGTTTGAAAGATGAATCGGGACTTCTATATATATATTGGAAAGTGTAGTGTGTTTTTTAAATCGATTTATTGAAAAAAGTTTAAAAGCGATGTATGGCTCCCCGCCCCCCCCCCCCCCCAAATTATACTTACCTAGGTGGCTGTAGCATTGGTCGAAGCCTGTGTCTGGCTCCCGGTGCCTCTACACTGAGAACCGAGCGATCGAACACCACCGATCGCTTGGTTCTGAGAGCTCACCGAGCAGAGAGCTGCTGACTGTCAGTCACTGTCACTCTGCTCTGCCCCCTCCTCGCTCACTGGAGTGCTGGACTATGGATGGGCGGGGAGCGGCCGGCTCAGGCTCTCAGCGGCTTGCTGAGAGACTGAGCTGGGTGTCAGTCCAGGCACCTGGCGAATCCCAACTTCCATTTTTATGATGACATGCCTTTACTGACATCTGTGACGTTCACTTCGGTCCACGCTCTGCTGAAAACGGGTCACAGGAGTGCCAAACGAATTGCACTTCTGTGATCCATTGGAGCTGTACAGGCTGTACATCTCTTTTTAAAGGATAAGTTCACCTTTTGTAGCATGTGTTAACCCATATTTAGGTTTTAATATGTAACAATCTCCAGACCTTTTACTTCCCCCTTCCCGAGAGTGGGCGGGGATTCCTCTTTCTTCACCCGATATCAAATTTTTAAAATCTTGCAGCTGTGCTGGGCTTCACCCATGTAACTACATCATTTATTCATAGTAATCTCTGAATGAGCAAACTACAAGTCATGTCTGCCATCTCGGCAGCTGGCTTGTAGTTCTCAATGGACTGTAAGCATGCTGATCATAGCCCATTCACACTGCCTCCCGCTCTGAACAGAAAGACCAGCTTTGTGGAGTCCACTACTAATATTTGTCCTGTGGACAAGTTCTACCACCTGAGGTGTGGATATCTGCAGCTCCTCCAGAGTTACCATGGGCCTCTTCGCTGCTTCTCTTATTAATGCTCTCTTTGCCCAGCCTGTCAGTTTAGGTGGACGGCCATGCCTTGGAAGGTTTGCAGTTGTGCCATACTCTTTCCATTTTCAGATGATGGATTAAACAGTGCTCTGTGAGATGTTAAAAGCTTGGGATATTTTTTGTTTATAATCTAACCCTGCTTTAAACGTATCCACAACTCAACTTTAAGGTGAAATATATATATAATATATAATTTTTTTTTTATGTGTGTTGTCCGGAGACCCTGGAAAACCAGCCTGCACGGCCGCCGAAGACCCGATCAAAGCCGCATTAGGCTCTGATCCGGTCTCCATGTAAAAACCCGAAAGTGATGTCATGAGAGACACTTCTGGGTACCGTCTGGTGCCAGATTTAAAAAAAATGACAGCATTTTAAAACAGCCAAACTTGGCGTTTTGAATGCTTTTAAGTGCAGAGTAATGGTTTGGGGTCCTTTAGACCCCCAGATCCCTCCACAAAAGTACCTGTCAAATTAAAAAAAAAAAAAAAAAAATTTTTTTGTACGAAAATATTGTCCGATGCCGATATGCATTGGCCAAAATATCGGCATCGGCAATGCAAAACCAATATCGGTCGATCACTAATATAGTATCTCACAAAAGTCCGTACCCCCCTCACATTTTTGTAAATATTTTATTATAATTTTTTATGTGACAACACTCAGGCTCGGTTCACACTTGTACAATGCGGGAACGCTGTGAATATGCAGCATGATCCCGTATCGCATCCGCACATCTGGCAGTTCACACTGCCATATGTGATACGCAGGGGGTGTCAATTAAGTGTTGACACCCCCAGTTTGATCGCATATCGCAGTGCGATCTGACAGTTCGCACAGGATCGGATCGCACAAGTGTGAATCACTGTGCGATCCGATTCTGATGCGGCTCAAAAAAAGCCTCATGTGCGAGTTTGCCGATACAGTGTGAATTCAGCCATACACAGTGTATGGCTGAACTCTCATCCGCACATGAGATCGCATGTAATGAAGGAGCAGTGCACTCTGAATTACATGCGATCTCGCAAGCCGCACAAGTGTGAACCGGCACTGAAGAAATTACACTTTGCTACAATGTAAATTAGGGAGTGTACAGCTTGTATAACAGTGTAAATTTTCTGTCCCCTCAAATAACTCAACACTGCCTATAATGTCTAAACCACTGGCAACAAAAGTGAGTACACCCCTAAGTGAAAATTTCAAATTGGGCCCAAAGTCTCAATATTTTCTAGCTCGGCCTTAACCCTCTTGAGCATGGAGTTCACTAGAGCTTCACATGTTGCCACTGAAGTCTTCTTCCACTCCTCCATGATGACATCACAGGGCTGGTGGATGTTAGAGACCTTGAGCTCCTCCACCTTCCATTTGAGGATGCCCCACAGATGCTTAATAGGCTTTAGGTCTGGAGACATGCTTGATGAGTCCATCACCTTTACCCTCTTTACATACAAAGTTGGAGGAAGTAAATGTGGGGATTGTCAAAAAATACATTTACAAAGATTATTGCAATTAGGAGTAAATGAGAAATAATTGAAATGCAATAAATACATATGATTTTACATTTTGACCGTAAAAAATACACTTTCATTTTGCTAGAAATCATGTGAACTGATAACATCCTGTGTTCTCTTTATGTGGACATGGAAGGGTTATGGAGATGAGGAGGGGGTAGGAGATGATACAAAGTTTCTGTTCTTTGGAATATATCAGAAATCAGGAAGGCATGGCTGACACCTCATGCTTAGAAATTTAGAGCTGTAATGTTATGTCAAAGAGGAAAGTAGGAGCATACTTGGCACATCAAGAGTTTTTTTTTTCCATACTACAGTGTGCTTACACAGCTAAGTATTTCAGAGATGTACTAAACATGGTTTCTCTTACGTCCTCCGACAGTCGCCCCCCCTTCATATTCGTCACAATAGGGTTATTGACCTTTGCTCCGTAGGAGTGGCTAGACAACAGAATATGTTAATATCAAAGCTTTTAGCATACCCCACCCCCAGGGGGTGGTCCCCTCAGTCAATACCCTCCTGCTTCCTGCATTCCTACCTCAGTTTCATTTGTCTAGCTCAGGAGTAGGTTAGACGTTTCCTGTGCTGGGGCTTTTCAGCCTCAGCTTCTTCTCTCTTTTAGATTTTATTTGGAGTTTTTTTCTCTTTCTTTACTTAGCTGTTTCTTTTCAGCTCTAGTCAGATCTTCTGATGAAGATGATCGTGCGGTGCTGGGTCTCGGGCTGGCCTCCCTGGTTATCCGGGGTTTCAGGGCCGGTGGCTTCCCAGCCTGCCATCGAGCGTTCAGCTAGGTTTCCCTGGCACATATGAACGACCCATCCCTGTCTGCTGCAGGGATGCTGCGGTGAGGTGGCTACCTCACTGGACGCCATGCGGTTTCGCACCGCAATTCCACTGCGTCCTGGCTGCGACTCTCCCTGTCCCAGTGCAGCGGTTTGATCGCTTGTGCAGGCTCCCCACGCCATCCGGATGGTAAGTATATTTCTGTGTGGGAACCTGTCTGTCTTGGGTGTCAGTCTGGGACTGTGGGACCCTGCATGTCTGTGCATAATGCTGAGCTCCCTGTCAGTATAGCTGCTCTCTGTGGGCTGCAGGGGGGGGGGGGGCTCTCATGCTCTGCTCTGTGTAACAGGCTGTGTGACATGCTGTGTGCTGTGAAGGACGTGTTTGTGAGACATGTTGTGGGCATACTGTGCGGCGGCCGCTGCTGCGGTCCGCCATTTTTTTGTGACAGTTTTGTGGTGACCGATCCTGTGTGGTGAGAGCGCCGATCGCGCGGGCCACATAGTCTCGGCCGGCGGCCATGTTTGTGTAGCCTTACATAGGCTGTATGGGGGCGGTCAGTCTCGCATCACTTCCTTTTGCTCTGAGGACAGCGATCGATGAAGCAGCAGCCTGTGTGACCTCTCCAGGTTTTTACCTTCCATTCCTGTATTCCTTGCCTTTGTATTCCTAGCCCGGTGGGTCAGTGTGTGTTGTGGGTGCGGTGAATGATCGCCGCGGCCTTAAAGGGGCAATACTTCTTTTTTTCTGAGTTACTGGGGCATGGATTCTCAGGAAAGCAAGTTTCCTCCCTCCTTGGTAGGGGGCCAGGGGGCTGCTGCTGCTTCCCCTGAGGGGGCTGATCTGGCTGCTATTGTGGCTAACCTTGCTGCTCAGGTGCAGATGCTGGTGGCTGATCGATCCACAAAAAGGCCCAGGGTGTCCATTTCCTCTGATTTAGAGGGCGATGGGGATGCTATGGCTGGTGTGCCCTTCTCAGGGTCTCGTTCTTCTCTAGACCTTGCGGGGTCTGAAGGGGAGGCTGAGGTGAAAGGGGTTGATGATTCTCCCCCTGGCCTGTCTGAAGAGCTTGCAATCATGGATGAGTTTGTTGCTTCTATCAAACAAACGCTGCATTTGGAGGATGAACCATGTCCGCCTGCTTTTGATGTCCTCTTCTGGGACGCAGAGAAAACGCAAAATGTCACAGGTTTTTCCTTGCTCTACGGAATTTCAGCGCGCTGTTGAGGAGCAATGGCGCAACATAAAGAAACCTTTTGCTGTACCGAGTAGATTCAAGCTGCGTTATCCTTTTACACCAGCTACTGATGAGCTGTGGTGTGTGCCGCCTCAGGTGGATCACGCGGTGGCGATTTTGAATAAGTCCACTGCGATTCCTGCTGAGGATACCCCGGTGTTCCGGGACCCTACGGACAGGAGATTGGAGTCTCTGGCCCGTCACTCTTATACGGTTGCGGGCTCTATGCTGAAGCCTATTTTTGCTTCCATTATGGCAGCCCAGGCTATTGCCGATTGGACGCAGGTGCTCAGGCGCACTCTGGTGGCTGACTCTGTTTCGCCGACAACGTTGGCTATGGTGGATCAGATTCATCAGGGTGTCATGTATTTGTGTGATGCGGACCTAGATATGGTCCCTTTGGCTGCGCGTCTGCAGAGTGTGGCGGTGTGGAACCGTCGCCTGATCTGGCTGAAATGTTGGTCTGTTGACCAATCTTCTCGCAAGACTTTGGCTAATTTGCCCTACGCGGGTTCTCGCCTTTTTGGCGAATCCTTGGATACTCTGATCAAGGGTGTTTCTGGGGTTAAGAGTACTTTTTTGCCCCAGACTCACAAGTCTAAGTTTGTTCGCGGTAAGAAGAATGCTTCTTTAGACCCTCTCAGGGGTCCTTTCGTGCCTTTCGGTCGCACTATAAGGGTAAGCCCTTTAAGGGACAAGGTTCCCAGAAAAAGCCGTCGGCAGGTAAGCAGAAGTCCGGCCAGTCCGGGTCCGCTGCCCATAACAACAATGCGGCCTGAAGGGGCGCCCTCACCCAGTTCTGGGGTGGGGGGACGTTTGCTCGGTTTTCTTCAACCCTGGCTGGCCCGCGTTCGGGACAGGTGGGTTCAGGAAATCGTTCGATCTGGATACAAGATCGAGTTTCTCTCTCGGCCGGCGGACAGATTTTTTCCCTCAAATCTTCAGCTGTCTCCGGAGCGCTTGCGGGATCTGCACCTGGCGGTGCGGGACCTGTGAGCTCAGGGAGTGGTGGTTCCTGTGCCTCATCGGGACAGATTTCGGGGATTCTATTCAAATCTGTTCACTGTGCCCAGAAAGGAGGGCAAGGTACGTCCGATTCTGGACTTGAAAGCTCTGAACCGCTTTGTGCGGGTTCGCAAGTTCCGCATGGAATCCCTGCGCTCGGTGGTGGCTGCTCTGGTTCCGGGGGAATTCATGGCCTCCATCGACTTGAAGGATGCGTACCTTCACATCCCCATTTTCGAGGGTCACCAGCAGTACCTTCGATTCGCCATTGCGGAGGATCACTACCAATTCGTGGCGTTGCCCTTTGGTCTCGCCTCGGCTCCGCGGGTTTTCACCAAGGTGCTTGCGCCGGTTCTGGCTTTGTTGAGAGCCCAGGGCATCTCGATCCTGGGGTATCTGGACGACATTCTGGTTCGGTCTGCGACCAGTCAGGGCCTGGTGAACGATCTGTCCGTCACGATGCAGACTCTGCAAGAGTTCGGTTGGACGATAAATTTTCCAAAGTCGACGCTATGTCCGTTGGTTCGTCTTCCTTACCTGGGAATGATCCTGGACTCTGTCCAGGCGAAGGTCTTCCTGCTGGAAGACAAGCTCCGGAAGCTTCAAGAGGAAGTCGGGTCCCTCAGGGACGTTCAGTGCTCGTCCCTCCGGACGTGCATGAGGTGTCTGGGACTGATGGTCTCGGCTTTCGAGGCGATACCCTTTGCCCAGTTTCACACGCGGGGTCTCCAAAGGGAGATTCTGGCCAGGTGGGACGGACTACCGCAATCTCTGGATCTCCAGATTTCGTTGAGTCATCGCACCAGAAGGGACCTTCTGTGGTGGCTCCAGTCCCTGGCGGTGTTGGGGGGCAAGTCCTTTCGCCCTTGCTCGTGGACAGTGATCACCACGGATGCCAGCCTGTCGGGCTGGGGTGGTGTTCTGGGCGTTCTGTCTGCCCAGGGAACTTGGTCGGAGGAGGAGTCCTCTCTTCCGATCAACATTCTGGAATTGCGAGCAATAAATCTCTGCCTTCGGCGTTGGTCGGACAGGCTGCAGGACCGTCCGGTTCGGGTGCAGACAGACAATGCCACAGCGGTGGCCTACATCAACCACCAAGGGGGCACCAGGAGTGCCCGAGCGGCTCGGGAAGTGGCCGACATTCTGTCTTGGGCCGAGACGCACGTCCCGGCGATATCTGCTGTTCACATTCCGGGGGTGGAAAACTGGCAGGCGGATTATCTGAGCCGCCAGACCCTGGACCAGGGAGAATGTTCCCTTCACCCGGATGTCTTTCTGATGTTGTGCGAGAAGTGGGGGTCCCCAGATGTGGACCTGTTCGCGTCTCGTCTGAACAACAAGGTGGAAAGGTTCGTGGCAATAACGCGCGATCCTCGGGCAGACGCCTCAGACGCGTTGGTGACGCCCTGGCATCAGTATCGTCTGATGTATGAAGGAAAAGAAAAGGAGGCGCAAACACCTAGTGCATTACCCGTGGTACTGTTAAAATTGGTTTAATAAAAATGCTGAATGCATACTCACAAACATGAAGAATAAAAATCGTATTGCAAATTCCCATCACCCATGTGTTGGACCATGTCCTGGAAATTGCGACCGCTAACGCGTTTCGGGAGTCAAGCTCCCTTCCTCAGAGCTCAATACGATTTTTATTCTTCATGTTTGTGAGTATGCATTCAGCATTTTTACTAAACCAATTTTAACAGTACCACGGGTAATGCACTAGGTGTTTGCGCCTCCTTTTCTTTTCCTTTATGCATCCGTTTGGAGTTCCCTGCCTGAGGAGAGCAGCACGCCAGTCTTCCCTTTCGGAGTGAGCGCTTGGCTGATTGTTTGTTTGGATTATATCGTCTGATGTATGCCTTTCCACCGATTCAGCTGCTGTCCAGGTTCCTTCGGAGGTTGGCCTCGGAACCGAAAACGGTGATTCTGGTGGCTCCAGACTGGCCTCGCCGGTCTTGGTACGCAGACATCGTGAATCTGGCGGTCGACGCTCCGTGGCGTCTGCCTCTTTGAGACGATCTCCTGTCTCAAGGGCCGATATTTCATCCTGCTTTACAGTCGCTGGCTTTGACGGCCTGGCTGTTGAAACCCAGATCCTGAAGGATAGGGGTCTATCCCCTGAGGTCATTCACACCTTGATTAAGGCTAGAAAGTCCTCTTCGGGGAAGGTTTACTACCGTACTTGGAAGGCCTATTTTGCCTGGTGTGAGTCCAGGGGGTATTCCCCTCGTTCATACTCGGTATCAAGGGTGTTGGCTTTTCTTCAAATGGGCGTGGACCAGCGCTTGGCGTGGCCACGATTAAGGGTCAGATTTCTGCTCTGGCCGTTCTCTTTCAGCGCCCTGTGGCGTCTAATTCTTTAGTTGGCACCTTTGTTCAAGGGGTGCGGCATCTGGTCCCTCCTAGGAGGGAGCCTTTGCCTCCATGGGACTTGAATCTTGTTCTGTCCGTGTTGCAACACGCTCCCTTTGAAAAAATCAGGGAGATCTCGTTGTCTATGTTGTCCAAGAAGGTCGCCTTTTTGGTGGCGATCACCTCGGCTCGTAGGGTGTCGGAGCTGGCTGCCTTGTCCTGCAGATCTCCGTATTTGGTGGTTCATTTGGATAAGGTGGTCTTGCGTCCTAACCCGTCTTTCCTTCCGAAAAGGATTTCGGAATTTCACCTCAATGAGGACATTGTCTTGCCTTCGCTTTGTGCAAAGCCTAAACATCCAAAGGAAGTGGCTTTGCTTTCCTTGGATGTTGTTCGGGCGATCAGGGTTTACCTGTCATCGACTGAATCCTTTCGCAAGACGGATTCTCTATTTGTCCTTCCAGAGGGACCTCGGAAGGGCATGGCGGCGTCGGCTTCTACCATCGCCAAATGGATCAGACAGACCATTGAGCAGGCCTATGCTTTGAAGGGGAAAGTTCCCCCTATGCCTGTGAAGGCGCACTCTACAAGATCTCTGAGTACGTCTTGGGCCTGTCCTCATCGGGCTTCTGTGGCCCAGGTGTGTAAGGCTGCAACTTGGTCGTCCGTTCACACCTTCTCAAAATTCTACAAGGTGGATGTTCAGGCATCGGCAGATGCTTCCTTTGGCCGCAAAGTTCGTAATGCGGCAGTGCCTTAGGGTCCCTGGTTTGGGTCCTTGGCTGTTGGGGTATTTTTACCCCTGGGTTACTTGTTCTTTCCTGGGTTGTTGCTCCTGTTGAGCAAGTTTTTTTTCATGTTGCCCAGTTGGTTTCTTTCCTTTGTGGGTATTGCGTTGCCTTGGGCGCGGCTGCTTTTTTCCCACCCCTCATGTCTACACTGCTTTGGGACGTCCCTATTGTGATGAATATGAAGGGGCGGCGACTGTCGGAGGACGTAAGAGAAAACGGAATTTTTGTAAAATCTTACCTGTAAAATTCCTTTCTCTGAGTCCTCCAACAGTCGCCGCCCCCGCCCCTCTTGTGAGGTTTGTTTATGTACTCTACTGCTATTCTACTGAAACTGAGGTAGGAATGCAGGAAGCAGGAGGGTATTGACTGAGGGGACCACCCCCTGGGGGTGGGGTATGCTAAAAGCTTTGATATTAACATATTCTGTTGTCTAGCCACTCCTACGGAGCAAAGGTCAATAACCCTATTGTGACGAATATGAAGGGGCGGCGACTGTCGGAGGACTCAGAGAAAGGAATTTTACAGGTAAGATTTTACAAAAATTCTGTTTTTTTGCCTCTTGACAGGTGCCTGCTCCCACTTCCGGTCGGATTGCCCCAGCTATCCTAGTGGAAGTTCAGCCCTCCTTCCTTCCCCGAAGCCTTGTGGGACACATCAAGTTCCAGAAGTCTGCTGGACCATTCACAAAGCACAACGCTGCAAGTCAGCAGCTACATTATTTGTGGCTGCTGAACTAATTTTTTGGGGGAGACTGGAACTCCTCTGTAATTGTGATTATGCTTGGTGGGATGCATCCTGGTGTCTCTGGTCCTGACTAATGTTTGAGAAACAATAATAACTAAACAAAAATTTCGAATTTGTTCCTTTGCTTAAAGTACAACTAAAAGCTCCTGTTTTACAGGTTTATATGATGCACAAGACTCATAAATTGGGGGAAAAAAAAAACTTCCCCAGCCAAATTCTCCATTTTTGTCTCACGTGCTTCCACTCCAACTCACAGTGAAAAGGGATTCAGCAACAGACCCAGTTTTGAAAGCAGTGTAGAGGACTAAGTGTGTCCAGGTGCTGATAAACAAGCTATGCCCAGGCTAGTACACACTATAAGAAAATCAGGCGAACATTTTCGTCCAAAGAATTTTCTTTCGATTTTCGTATAGTGTGTACACAACTTTTGACAGCTGTTTCCGAATTTGCGTACAAAAGTTCTTGAAGGGACAAACTCCAAAATGTTTCTTGTATGGGAACAAAGCAAACGATTTTTGTTAAATGTTTACCATTTTACATACGATTTTTGTACAAGAAAAATCAGAAAAGAAAGACTGCGCATGATCAGAAACCATATACAACAAAAAAAAAGCCTTTGTCGTACGAGAATTTTTATACATATTTTCGTTCATCGGTTCCGATTTTTACTGTGAAACGACGAGGAAAATCGGACGATTGTTTGCCCGATTTTCTTAGTTTGTACCCCACTTTAGTGTACATGAGTGGCAACTCTGCTCCGAATTCAGGAGCAGTGCAGCATCATTGCCACACATCCCAGGAAGCTACATTAAGTGGACTTCACTTGCAGGTGCAACAAGTACTTGCGCGATTTTGAAGGAAAAGGGGGGGGGGGGGGTGTGGGGTGACACACCTTGAAAACTGTAAGGGTATAGATGCACTTATAATTCGGTACTGCAGCACGTTTTTTAATGGGAGGCCATAGTTCTATTTTAATCATTTGAAATGTGTTATCTCAGGTGTATCTGTGTGCATCCATAGAAAATAGTGGGGTTGAGTAATGTCATAAAATGTAATTTTGAGCCTGTAGATTTTTTTTTCAATTGTTCTGGTCTCAAATTCATTAACTGATGCCTATTGATTTTACATTTTAGGTATACAATTTACGTACGCGGTCACATTAGAGACTGTGCTAGCTGGCCATGAAAACTCTGTCTATGCTGTACATTGGCAGCCTTCTTTCAGAAAAGGTAATGTATGGCTGCTTTTTATGCTTTTAAAACTACAAATACAGGTAAAGGTGTTTATTGTGTCTGGAAAATGTCAATTCATTCAAAATTGATATTTGTTTATAATGATGTCCAGCGACATACAAAAAAATTAGTGGATGAATTAACCTGTCAACATCTAAATATCAACAACCCAAAATTAAAATGTCAGTGCACACACTCCTTGATATGCTATTCTACAGCACATATTAAAAAGTAACATGGAGTATAAAGAAAAACAACATATTTTTTTCTTTCGTTCATTTACGGACACAGCTCCTGATCTTCTTAACCATTGGTTTATACTGCCCCTACAGGAGTAGGATACTAGGCGGAAAAAGTCTGGCTGTGCCTACGGGCAGTCCCGGGAGGTATACTCCCTCTCTTTGCTATAGGTACTCCGTTTTTTTTCTGCCTAGTCAGGTTTAAGGACCTAGTTCCTTGCTGGGATCTCTGGTCCTGGCAATTTTTTTCTTTTTAGATAGAATTTTTTTCTCCTGGTTTTTTCCTGTGGAATCTACAATCAACTGCCGGACTGGGCGACGTGCTGGATAATCTTAATTCAGTGGTCACCCCAGTCTGGCCAGTGAGCGCGCGCAGCCCTTTGGCTCCATGCTAGGTCGGCTGCGACATAGCCCCACTGGACAGGCCTGCGAGTTAAACTCCTCGCGAGGTAGCATATGACTGGGTCTTGGCCCGAGTCACAGCATTCCTCTTAGCTGACAGCCCCCCCCCCCATTTCGATGAAGAGGAGGTTCTGTCTGGAGCAGTGCCCGCCTGGTTCCTGGTGTGGTAAGTTACTGTCCCCCCCTCTCCCCCTGGAGGGTTTTGGGGTGGACGTGGGCAGCTCCATGCGATGGTCAGACCCTTGGGTTCCCCTCCTTCACGTTAGGCACCCCCTTCATCAGTCTTTCGGCGGTCATGATAGTGGAGCCCTGTGGGCAGAGATTTTTGGGGTGGGAGACCCTCCTCCTCCCCTGGTGCTGACTCCTGGATCTTTTCACTTTCTGATCACCGCACGTGGAGTGCAGATTATCCTGGTGGCTGCAGGTGCCTGTTTCTGCTGGGTGGTGAGTCTGGTGGGGTCCTCTCTCTCTCTGCTGAAGATAGATTAGGTGCTCTGTTACTGGGGACTAACTGGTGCTGCCAGAGCGGTGGGGGTGTCCCTTAGTAGTGTTTTTACACCTTTTCTTGTGGGGTCCCCCTATTGACTCATGGAGTCTTTGGAGCATATTTCCCCACCTGATCCCTGCTCCGAGGCTGCGCGGCCCTCCGGGTCCCAACCATCCATCGATGCACTGACGGTGGTCCTGGATTCTTTTTTTTGTTTAATTTGTTTTTATTGAAAATGGTTAAACAGAACATAAACAACACAATCCGACACAGCAAATTGCGGAAAAACTACAAAGTCATACCAATAGAAGTACAAATGACCAACATATACCATGCAGTGCCAGCAAGTACTACAGAACACGAGTGCATACATCATATCCTGAACAGCTCTAAGTCGAGACGAGCAATCAGATCATAAACAATATGAGCAGAGAGGCGTAAACCATGTCGGAGGAAAAGCAGAAGAAAGAGAAGAAGAAAAGGAGGAGATAAGAAGGGTGGGGGTGGTCCTGGATTCTTTTGTGTCCCGGGTGGAGGTTGTTTTTGGGCGACAGACTAGCAAAACCCACCCCCCCCCCCTTCCCCTGCCTCATCTGTATCCTCAGATCCTTAATCTGATTTGGCCTTCTCGGATGTGAGACACTCTGCTGGCTTCTGCGACCACGTGACCTGAGTTCTCAGATAGTGAGGATGATTCCTCCACTTCTGCAACTGTGCACAAAAAGGCGCTGGTGGATGCACTGATTGTATCTGTGCGTGAGACCTGGAGGACGCAGCTGAAGCTGCAAGGGAGACGTTGGTTCCCGTTTTGGCACTCACAAGCCACCCAGAGCAGCAAAGGTGTTTCCTTTCCCTGCCTATTTTGCCAGAATTGTGGCTAAAGAGTCGGAACGGCCAAAATGTTCCCTTTTGGTCCCTAAGCGATTTGCTTTGCGGTACCCCTATGACGAGTCCCTTCTTAAAAATTGGACTGTTTTACCGGTGGTAGACCCTCCAGTCTCTAGATTGAACAAAGCAACCATGATTCCGGTTGAAGAGTCCCCGACCTTTAAGGACCCGGGTGACAGGAAGGCAGGGGCCGTGGCCTAGTATATGTACACCCTCACTGGTTCGGCAATGGGGCCAGTATTAATCATTTCACTGGTGTTACAAACTCTAACCGAGTGGGCTAAGCTTTTATGCCGTGACCTGGAGGGGGAGCAGCTCCCCCCTGCCTTTGCCGAGCCAGCGGACCAGTTGGTCCAGGGGCTGCAGTTTATCTGTGATGCCTCTTTGGATGCTGCTCCCCTATTTGCTAGGCTCTCTTTTTCAGCAGTGGTCCTTCGCCGTATTTTTTGGCTCAAATGCTGGTCTGCGGACCAGGCTTCACCTGTTTGGAGCTACCACTGATTACATCATTAAGGGTCCCACAGGGGGGGGGGGGGGAAGAGTACCTTTCTTCTGCAGGTTACTAAAGCTGGATACACACTATCCAACTTTTGTGGTTAGATTTCCTTCAGATTTACCTTTTCTATGTAGTGCAAGGGTCTGCCAGATTGCATACAAATTGAAAGTGTTTAGGTGTGACCTCATATTATATGGTTTTGGTAAGTCTAAAGGAAAAAGTCTTCAGAAAATCTTATAGTGTGTATGGCCCATAAGGGCAAGGACCCTCGTCGCAGATGTGGGCCATCCTTCTTGGCTCATAAGAAGTTTTTTCGTACCTCAGGGTCAACTGACAAGGGATCAAAGCCGCTCAGGGCCTCCTCTGGTGGATCCAAGTAAACTTGGTCTTGCAAGTCGAGAGCGGGCTTATCCGGACCTGCTGACAAGGCTCCTTTAACATGAAGGTACACCCTCACCCATATCAGGGGTGGGGAGATGTCTTTGCTGGTTTTCGGACCCGCAGACTTTCCTGGTACATGACAAAGGGGTCCACTAAGTCCTACGGTCCAGCTACAAGATCGAGTTTCGCTCTTAACCCCCTGGCAAGGTTCTTTCCTTCCAACCTGAGCCTGTCCCTGGACCACTTAGAAGGTCTGTTTGGGGCAGTACAAGACCTGTTACTTCAAGGGGTGATTGTCCCGGGTTCTGACATCGGAACGTTTTCAGGGTTTTTACTCAAACCTGTTTTACAGTTCCCAGGAAGGAAGGCAAGGTGCGCCCAACCCTGGACCTCAAGGCGCTGAACTGCTTCGTGCGGGTGCAGAAGTTCAGAATCCATTCACATATTGGGTGGCATCTCTGCATCAGGGGGATTTTCTTGCCTCTATCGTCATCAAGGATGCTTACCTTCACAGTCCAATATGTGCCGGTCACCAGCGCTTCCTCCACTTTGCCCTGGGAAAGGAGCATTTATCAGTTTGTGGTGTTACCCTTTGGTCTCGCCTCTGCTCTTCGGGGTCTTCACAAAAGTGTTGGCCCCGGGGCTAGCATTGTTACGCCAAGGGGGATCACGGTACTGGGCTACTTGGATGACCTCCTGCGAGTGGAGTCTCCTACTGCTCTGGTGGAATATTTGGCAATCCCCATACGAACTCTGAGGCAGTTGAGCTGGATTCTGAATTTTCAGAAGTCTGCTCTGGTTCCATCTACAAAGCTTGACTATCTTGGACTTGGCCTTAGCCTGAGTGCTCCTTTCACTGGACAAACTCCAGAAACTGGTTAAGAGGATCAGGAGCTGTGTCCGTCAATGAACAAAAGAGAAAATGGGATTTTTGACTTATCGTAAAATCCATTTCTCTGATGTTTATTGACGGACACAGCACCCACCCCTCTGTAAAGTTGTAATTCTTCTGACACTCCTTGTAAAAAAAACTGAGTACCTAAAGCAGAGAGGGCGTTTACCCCCTAGGACTGCCCATAGGCATAGCCTAGTGTCCTACTCCTGTAGGGGGCAGTAAAACCCAATGGTTAAGAAGATCAGGAGTTGTATCCGTCAGTTAACATTAGAGAAACTAACCTTTGCTAGCACTTTTTTTTTTTTTTTTCAAAACTTTTACCTACCTCCCTGCTAGAGCTTGTCTCTTTGATTGCAGCTATCTAGTGTGTGTTTTGAAGTGCCATGCCTGGACCCCACTTGACTGGAATTTTCAGGGATAGAATGATGTACTGGGTTTCACATTGGCATTAATGTTTGCTTTGTCTCTTAAGACTTAGTAAGCAGGCTGGTCAGGCTGAGCACTTGGTACCAAAATATTTTGGTTAGCTAACCTTTAAAACTCCCAGTTTTTTTACATGTGTTTTTTGCTTTGGGGTTATTCCTGCGAAACTGAGCACTGATGTTATTAACTGGGTGGAGTAAAATCAAAAATGTTGGCTGCCCCTATCTGTGTGCAATTCAATTAATGTTTTTAAACCAAAAGCTTACTTTCAAACCACAAAACTGCTATCAATATTCAGTGACAAACTTTCTTGTGTACAATAAAATAAAACAAATTTGACAGTTCCAAATGACTCTAATTCAATTAATAGTGCTTTTCTTTTTACAAATATTTTTCCCTTTTTAGTTTCATTAGTTTTTATTAAGTTTGACATACATAACCAAATAAACAGCCAAGTGCGCAATCAAACAATGCATTACAAATGGGTCCAAAATATATAAAAGGCATAGTAGTGAGATAACCAATCACTGATAACATGGCAGCATAACAAACAACTACTGGTAAGCATAACACCTGTAACATCACCCCCCCCCCCCCCCCCCGGGCACCCCAAGGGGAACAAACTGTGCCCGGAGAGGATGAAGGAGAAACCCATGACAGGTGCATAAGTCGCAGTGCAAACAATCTTGCAACCATTAATAATAACAACATGCCCGGGGCAAACAGCGAGGCACAGGAGGGTGACCCAGATACCTAGGAAGAGCACTTGGAGGAGACATGGAATAGAAAGGCAGAACGAAGGAGAGGGGAGGCAAAGGGAAGGAACAGGAACAAGGGGTGGGAATAGCAGAAGAGAGGAGTGGGAAGGATGGGGAGGACATGACAGGGAAAGGTCCAGCGGGGTCCAAGTAAGGAACCTCTATATCAGTCTAAGACTGTGCACTTGGGGTGAGATAGCCAAACTCCCCACTTCCTCCGGAAGGAGGGAGCAGCAAGATTGACAACTGCAAGTGTTTTCTCCATCATGCAATGGTGGTTAAGTGCAAGGACAACTTCGGTGCAAGAAGGGGGTGTTGGGGATTTCCAGTATTTAGCTATGGCAGTTTTTGCTGCTAGAAGCAGATGTATGATAATCGTCCTATGACAGGGTTTAAAGTCATGTACATTGATATGGAGGATGGCCAAAGCCGGTGATGGAAGGACCTTATCTTGTGTTATGTCCGAAATGAGTGCAAATAAAGCGTTCCAGAAGGACCGCAGCGACATACAGGACCACATCGTGTGATATAGAGTACCTATTTCCCCGCAGTGCCTCCAGCAGAGGGAGGAGTGGGTTGGGTAGAACTTAGAAAGTTTGAATGGGGTGAGGTACCAGGAGTGTAACACCTTCTGGTACTGTTCCCAATGGGTCACACATTTTGTGGCTGAGTAAGTGGAGGCAAATGTTCTAAGCCAGGTGGAATCAGAGAACGAGGACGCCAAGGTACGTTCCCATTGGAGGACTGAAGGGGGTTTAGCAAAAGAATTGTGTTTGTTGTAAATGGCATAAAACAGCGTGATACCTTTCATGTGAGCTGCTGTGTTTTGAAGGAAAAGGTATACCAAATTGGGTATCTCTATATAAGTGGGGAGCGGATGTTTGTGGAGAAAGGATCTAATCTGGAGGTATGAGAGGAATGCCCCCTGCGGGAGGCCGTAGCGGGCTTGTAGGCTAGCAAATGTACATATGCGAGAGTCGAGATACAGGTCACTGAGGAGCAGTACTCCATGTCGCAACCATGGTTGTACATCTAGGTGTGGGAGGATGTAGCCCAGGACCTTCAACGGGACATGTAATTTGTGCATAGAAGTGGCAGGTAATTTTAAATGACAAAACTCCCTCCACAGGGAGAGGGAGGCCTGCACCATCGGGTTCTCGGACGTCCCAGGCCAGTCTCCCAATGCAGTAGCTACAAGAGCCAACTGTAAGTCAAGACCCGAGACGTCAGAGGACTCAACGGAAGTCCACGACTTGTGTGGGGATGGCACCCACCAATACCTAAGTTGGTCTAAAACACATGCCTTGTGGTAGGCGGCCAAATTAGGGACCCCCATACCGCCGTGCCTTCTGTGTAAGACCATGGTTTTAAGAGGGCATCTCGGAGGCTTTGCGTTCCACACAAAACAGGTCAGTTGTTTTTGGAGAGCAGAGAGGAAGGACACCGGCAAGGTTATGGCAAGGGTTCGGAATAGATAAAGTAGCTTCGGAAGGACAAGCATTTTAAAGGAAGCTATCCGACCCGTAGTGGATAGTTCCTGCGTTCTCAGCTGTTGCAAAAGGGAGGGCAGGGAATCTAGGAAGGGTTTAAAGTTTTGAGCATACAATTGTGACGTGTGAGGCGTAAGGTGAATACCGAGAAAGGGGATTGAATGAGGAGACCAGATGAAGGGAAACCTACTGGCCAAGGAACTCTGCAGGGCGGGTGGCACGTTAAGGCCCAAAATTTGGGATTTGGTAGCATTGAGTTTATAGTATGATACCCTACTGAACTCAGTCAGAAGGGAGTATGCTTCCGGTAGGGAGGAGGCAGGGTCTGTGAGCATAAGCATAACATCGTTGGCAAAAAGGCTTATTTTGTGGTCCAAGCCGGCCACCGACAAGCCTTTGATGCCTGGGTGGGAGCGAAACCGTTCCGCCAGGGGCTCCATGAGAAGGGCGAATATAATGGGGGACAGAGGACAGCCCTGTCTAGTGCCATTGGATATCTGGATGGGTTTCGATTTCAGTCCTGAGGTGAGGACAGTGGCTGATGGGTTGGAGTACAGAGACAGGACGGCTGACTGTATCCATCCTCCAATCCCAAAGGCCCCAAGAACCGCCCGTAGATACCCCCAGTGGACCCGGTCGAACGCCTTCTCCGCGTCCAAAGAGAGAAGCAGAGAAGGCGTTCGAGCGGCCCCAGCCCGGGAGATCAAACCGACAAGTCGCCTCGTTCCATCCGGAGCCTGACGGCCAGGGACAAAGCCAACCTGATCCGGATGAACCAAAATAGGCAGAACCTTTTGGATCCTGAGGGCTAGCAGTTTAGCGAATACTTTAACGTCGGTGTTTAGAAGGGAAATCGGCCTATAATTGGCCGTAACCTCAGGGTCCTTGCCTGGCTTAGGAAGAGTCACTATCACAGCCCTCAACATTTCCGGAGGGAACATAGACAAGGAGGAAGCAAGTTCAAAAACAGGCTGCAGGTGCGGAGTAATGTCATTAACCAACGCCTTATAATATTCATTGGGGAGACCGTCTTCCCCCGGAGATTTATGGTTGGGGAGTTTGCTGATGGTCGATGATATTTCAAGAGAAGTAAAGGGTTGAGATATAGACTGGAGTTGATCCACCGAAAGAGCGGGGAGCTGGACCTTGCTAAGAAAGTCCGCAATCAATTCAGGGCTGGGCTGAGGAGTGGCAGGGTCCGACCGCAGGTCATAAAGCGATTGATAGTAATCTGCAAAGGCGTCGGCTATATCTTTCGGATTAGTCTTAGGGACTTTTGTGTCAGGGTGCACGATGGAAGCAATTTTGCGTTTGGCTTGTTGCGTTTTGACCCGCCTGGCTAGCCACGCCCCAGCCCTGTCCCGAAGACCATAAAATTTGGCCTTGGTATATTTCAGGTCGTTCTCATACTTATAGAGAAGTAGTGAGCGCAGTTTTTGCCTCTCAAGCAACAATTCCTGAGTAAGAGTAGGAGTCGGATTAGATTTGTTGGTTGCCTCCTTGGCAGCTATGGCAGCTAAAAGTTCCTCAACCTGCTTCCTCCTTCGTTTCTTAAGACCTGAAGCCAGTTGTAGCAAAATACCCCTCATATACACCTTATACGTAAGCCACAGGGTGAAACGGGAAATATCAGCTTTATCATTAAACTCAAAGAAATCCTTATGCGCCTGCACGATCTTTTGGTACGAAAGCTTGTCCTCCAGCAAGGAGGTATTCATCCTCCAAATGGGGGGAGGCGAGTTGCTTAGATTATCGTTAAATTCCAATGTAATCGGGGCGTGGTCGGACCAAGATATCGTACCAATCTCAGCGCGCAGAACATTTTGTAAGGACCTCTTATCCGTCAAAAAATAATCAATACGAGAATAAGAAGAGTGAGCAGCTGACAGAAAGGTGAAGTCCTTCTCGTTACCATGGAAGCATCTCCATATATCATACAAGTCATATTTTTGAAGCAGGGATGAAAGAGAGCAAGTCGGTCTCCTAGCCGGGGCAGTAGAGTCCATGTTTGGATGCACAACAGTATTAAAGTCCCCTCCAACGATAAGCGTGCCTTGCACAGACCCATCTAGCAACTTAAAGAGGCGGGTGAGAAAGTATCTCTGCCGGACGTTGGGAGCGTACAAGTTCACCAGGGTGAAAAGGGAGCCGTTAATTTCACAAATCAGAACAATATACCTCCCCATCGGATCCTCAATGGTGCATTTGTGCAGGAAGGTAGCTGAGGCATTTATGGCTATAAAAACCCCGCATGCCTTTTTAGGAGCATTATTTTTCCCTTTTTAAATGTGCTTCTCATATCCCTGCAGTTTTTCCACCTTCACCCTTGTGGATTTCAGTTAATACATTTGGGCTGTGACTCCCACCACCTTTCCCCACTGCACTCACCTCCTGTTTAGACCTGTTTTTCCGTCTAAAATTGCTTTCCCCTGCTGGGGTTAATTCCAGGCTCCTCAGCTGTTCAATCTCCTATCAGTCTTACTCTCACTGAGCTGGCTTTGTCTGGACTTCCTTTACTCCATGTCACCTCAGTATAAAATATACACTCCCATTCTGTAGTATATAAAGGTTTCACATTTATTGCATAATATTCACCTATTTTAAAACTTGAGCCCGTGCACTCCACTGGGTGGAGTGTCACTTTGTGCTCTCTTACAGCATTTAAGGAACCGCACTGCTGTTGCTCAGGCTTGCATAGATTCATGTAACACTTAAAAATTTTAAACCGTTCTGCCTTACCCAATGGTCCCAGCTCACACTTTTCTAATGGCTACGGGACTGCTTGCACCATACTGTTGGTGCTGACATGTACACACTGTAATCATGTTGTCCCTTGCTCCTATAGTCAATGCTGTTACCAGAGTTCTCTTTAGCTATGTTGTGTGTTGATAGGTCCTCTAACCCCTCAACCAATGTTTTACTACGGTCATGCAAGACTTCATGGCCTAAATCATCCAATTATTTGTTGACTCTGAATACACAGGCCTTAATTGTGCTTCTGTGCCTTCTCATGCAATTTTTTTGATTTTACCTACAGTGAGAGAAAAAAGGATTTGATCCCCCTGCTGATTTTGTATGTTTGCCCACTGACAAATGTTATCAGTCTAAAATTGAAATGGTAGGTTTATTTTAACAGTGAGAGACAGAATAACAACAAAAATATCCAGAAAAACGCATTTCAAAAAAGTTATAAATTGATTTGCATTTTAATGAGTGAAATAAGTACTTGATCCCCTATCAATCAGCAAGATTTCTGGCTCCCATGTGTTTTCTTTTCTTTTAAACGGTTTTTATTGAAGGCAAAAGAAACATGGTACAGTAACATGCAGTAGAAAGCTTAGGTACATGCCGTGATATAACAGGTCACAGTAAATATAGAACTACAGCATATAACATTCAAGGAATAGGTAACAATGTGATACGCATAAGAGATCGACCTGGCATCCCGACTGAGAAGCAGTAATGGCACGTACAAATTGAAGGTGTGGCCGAGGTCACAATGCATAGATGGGCCCCCTCATAGAAGGGGTCTCAACCAAAACAAAGGTATAACACTTAATGAGATATGCCAGGGTCCATGTGTTTTCTACACAGGTTAGGAGCTGAGATTAGGAGCACTCTCTTAAAGGGAGTTGTCCTAATCTCCGCTTGTTACCTATATAAAGGACACTTGTCCACAGAAGCAATCAATCAGATTCCAATCTCTCAATCCTGGCCAAGATAAAAGAGCTGTCCGCCCCGGTTCACACTTATGCGAGTGCGGGGTTCGAATGTAATGTCGGAGTGCACTGCTCCTTCATTACATGCGATCGGCTGTGCGGTGCGAGTTTAGCCATACACTTTGTATGGCTAAATTCGCACCGCACCCACAGCAAACACGCACAGGACCCTTTTTTGCAGCCGCATCAGGATCGGATCGCACAGCGGTTCACACTTGTGAGATCCGATCCTGTGCGAACTGCAAGATCGCACTGCGATATGCGATCAAACTGGGGGTGTCGTTAAGATTACATTGACACCCCCAGCGTATCGCATATGGCAGTGTGAACTGCCGGGGGGTGCGTGTGCGATGCGGGAACAGGCTGCGGATTCGCAGCCTTCCCGCATCGCACAAGTGTGAACCGGACCTCCAAGGATGTCTGAGACAAATTGGAAACCTTCAGAAGGCTGGAATGTGCGACAAGACCATCGCCAAGCACCTCGGTGAGAGGGTGACGACAGTTGGTGCGATTATTCTCAAATAGAAGAAACACAAAATAACTGTCAGTCTCCCTCGGTCTGGGGCTCCATGCAAGATCTCACCTTGTGGAGTTTCAATTAACATGAGAACGGTGAGGAATCAGCCCAGAAATACATGGGAGGAATAATGTTAATGATCTCTAGGCAGCTGGAACCATAGTCACCAAGAAAACAATTGGTAAAACACTACGCCATGAAGGACTCAAACCCTGCAGCACCTGCAAGGCCCCCCTGCTCAAGAAAGCACATGTACAGGCCCGTCTGAAGTTTGCTAATGAACATCTGAATGATACAGAGGAGAACTGTGTGAAAGTGTTGTGGTCAGATGAGACCAATATCAATCTCTTTGGCATCAACTCAACTAGCCGTGTTTGCAGCAGGAGGAATGCTGCCTATGACCCCAAGAACACCATCCCCATCGTCAAACATGTATGTGGGGACAGGACAACTTCACTGCATCGAAGGGATGATAGATGGGGCCATGTACCATCAAATCTTGGGTAAGGACCTCCTTCCCTCAGCCATGGCGTTGAAAATGGGTTGTGGGTGGGTATTTCAGCATGACAATGACCCAAAACACACGGCCAAGGCAACAAAGAAGTGGCTCAAGAATAAGCACTTTAAGGTCCTGAAGTGGCCTAGCCAGTCTCCAGACCTTAATCCCATAAAAAATATGTTTCGGGAGTTGAAGGTTCAAGTTACCAAATGCCTCGAAACCTTTATGACTTGGAGAGGATCTGCAAACAGAAGTGGGACAAAATCCCTCCTGAGATGTATGAAAACCTGGTGGCCAACTACAAGAAACATTTGACCTCCGTAATTGCCAACAAGGGTTTTGCTACCAAGTACTAAGTCATGTTTTGCGAAGGGGTCAAATACATATTTCAAAATGCAAATCAATTTATAACTTTTTTGAAATAAGTTTTCTAGATTTTTTTTTTTTTGTTGTTCTGTTGCTCACTGTTAAACCTATTATTAAAATTATAAAATATAAATAAAACCCGCGCCCTTATAAGCAGCGAACTCATACAGCTGGATGTATGGTAGAAGTATTAAAATGGGAGTCGCGCTATATATAGAACAGTCAATGAAACACATAAATGGCTAAATAACAATAACTGAAAGTCCCATCTCAGCCAAGTTCAGCCTCAATGTGTACACAGTTCATGATGATACACCCTGGTGTTAGATATAGACGGACACTTGTGAAGACCTCCACCACATACAGCCTCTTACCAGAGAGGGATGGAACATACACAGTAAGTAGTTTGAGGACTACTTTGCCTGTATCCAGCACATCAGCTCCAATACGAATCCAATCATATAATATCCACCAGTGGAATAGATGAACTGCCAATTTCACAGGAACCACTCTGAGTGTAATATGGAAAAGAAGGCAAAAGCGGCCCATAGCGTGATACAGTCTTTTTACATTTATTTAGTGAAATCACATTACACTCACCAAAAAATCAATGAAATTGAGCCTGTAGCCACAGCATGGGCAGCAATACGAAGCAAGGCACTTCCCGGTTCCGGGTATGATGAAATGACGCTCGTTCGGCTCCTCCCCAAAGCTTTTCGTCGAATGGACGTTCTCAAGGGGGCGTGTGCGTGTTAAAATTATAGACTGATCATTTCTTTGTCAGTAGGCAAACATAGAAAATAAGCAGGGGATTAAATACTCCCCCCCCCCCCCCTCACTGTGGCCTTGACAGGGACTTATTCACTCCATTCCTTGACTTATTAGAATGCCCCTGATGAGTTGCAGTATATTGCTATTACTTTCAAATCAAGAGACTGTTTCAGCTCTAATTACATAGTTGGCTTGAAAAAAAAGACACTAGTCCATCTGTTTCCACCAATAAGGATCAGACTTTTGCTTCTATCAGGCAAATACTCTCCCATTTGTACTTGCTCTTCCCACTCTCTTTTTATGGAGATTGGAAACACAGATTAGCCATTTGCTGCCCTTAAGTGCTTATTGGCCTTGTACTCATTTGGAGAGGATTGGTACAAAAGTGGTCTGCCCCCACTGTGGATCTGGCAGTGTCCTGGTGCTCACAGCTTCAGTTGAAGACATCCCTTTTATGAATCTAACCGATAAGCCATTGGAAGTCCTCTCTAATTCTCACTGGCTTGCCCTCACTCCAATCTGGCTGTGACTCTACTTGATCAAACCATGGCTGACTGGGGAAAACCCCTTTTAATGATATATCTACAATACTGTGGTCGATCCCTTGGTTATAAGAGGGGAGCAAATAACTGTAGCTTTACATTTTAGTTGTGTTTGGTTTTCTGTAAGCTCCCTGCCTCATCTCTTTCACGGGTCTCATGTCCGTACACATGCAAAGGGCACTTTAGATAAACTGCTGGACTGCAGAACCCTTGTGTAAGCAGTTTTTGATCTGCAAGCTCCGTTGGACAATGTGGCTTTGACTTTTTAAACTTTACAGCAATCCAGGAGGTACCTTAACCCGTCAAAATGAGTTGCATTCAACAGTTATTTCTGAGTATCTGTGTCTAGTGCTGACGCACCTTAGGCCAGAGTGTTTCTTTAACAGGAGAATATCCTACTCTCTGATCTTCAAGGCAGTTTTCCCTCTGTTTGCCCATTTTTCTATCTAGACCTCTACAAGACAACATTCTGTTGTTGTGGGACAAGTTCATCAATTCCTCAGATGAGTTTGTTTGCTGTAGAGGTCAATGTTGTCCCTGTACTGGTGGCTTAGGATTCTGGCTGTGGAGATGGGAAAATTCTTCCTTCCTGTCTTTTGGAGGATCTTAATGACAGATGTCATCCAGTCTATCTGAAAGGGAGTTTTGGCCTCCCTGTCAGTGCAAGGGACTTAGTTGGAGAAAACTCTATTCTCAATAAACTTCCCAGAGCTTTGGGTGATTTGGCTATTTCTGCAACATTGAAACATCCTATTAAAACATCATCCAATACAGGTTCAGTCAGACAACACCATGGTACTGATGTACATTGTCTACCCGGGAGAAGCCAGATGTCTTGCTGCAGCAAGAGAGGTTGATTGGTTTTGTTCTGGGCAGAACTTCAGGTTCCAGCCTTGCACACTGTGTACATCCTAAGCGTAAACTATTGGCAGGCAGACTATATCACCTAGCAGAACCTACACAAGCTGGTGTTCCAGAACCTTTGTCACAGGTGGGCATGCTGATTGTGGACTTCCTGGCCTCCAGGTTCAATAACAAACTGGACAGATTTGTCTCCAGGTACAGAGATCCTCTTGCGCAAGTTTTGGTGCCTCCATAGGATCATTACACCCTGATGTTTGTCTTTCATCTCCTGAAAACTCTTTCTTGTCAAATTGAGGTGAATGGAATTTAGGTGGTCTTCATCACCCTGGACTGTCCCAGGCAGGTTTGTAACACCGACAGGCCCAATCTGCCATCCTGTTTAATGGATGCTGGCTTTAACAACATGGCTGTTTAAAGCCCATGTTTTGAGAAACAAGGGCATTTCCAAATCTGTAATTCCTACAATGCTGAAAGCTAGAAAGGCTAGTCCTTGCAATGTCCAACAATGGACATGGAGGGCATACTTCACTTGGTGTCTTTGAGCTTCTACCCCAGGAATTAGACAGCTGTGTCTGGATCAGCATTTGGCTCGCAACACTGTTAAAGGTTAGGTTTTTTTGTAATTTTATCATGTTTAAGGAGACCTTTGACTTTGTACAGAGCGTGTCCTATGCAGCTTTCCCTGGTAATTCCCCCTGTGCCTCAGTGGGATCTGAATCTGGTTCCCTCTGTGGTTCAGAGACAGCTGTTTTTAAACCCCTTTTTCTACTCACACCCATGGTGGTAGCCCTTGTATTCATCAGCTCTGCGACACAGACAGTGTGTCTAAACTGACCTCTATCTTACAAGGAACTGGAACTTTTTCAGCTTTTTCAAAAGAAAAAGGTGTTATCGAGGCCCAGGATTTTTTTCTTTCCAAAGGTACAGTTGTTTTTGCCTTTCACCTTAACCAGGACATCATTATTCTGTCCCTCTGTCCACCTCTTGTTAACCAATAGTAAATTTCCATCCATTGTCTGGGTGTGTTTCAGGCTGTGAGAGTTTCTTTTAGAATGACTGATTCCCTTTTTTTCATCCCAGGTGCTCCTTATAGGGGTAAATTAGCTTCTCATTCTTCCATCTCTAGGTAGCTCAGGCAGACCATCATCTAAGCTTATGGTCTCAGGTTTTACCCTTTTCCTGTCTCTGACTACTAGTTTCAGGGAATTTCGAGTGAGATTTGGTGATGTCACTACTGTGCTGCTCACAGTTCTCCTTACAGGAGGCTCTGACCTGAGGGAAGTGACACCCTGTCATTAAAGAAGAGCTCCAGGCATAGTATATATTTACATAGTTATTTTGGTCTAGCTTGGACCAGTGTGATTCTGTATATACCATACCTAGATGATGCCCCTGGAAGCTGGAAATCCCCTGTTACTTTAGCAGTCTTCACTTGATTTAGGTCCTATGCTAGGCAATCAGCCTGATGCCTTGTAAACACAGGAAGTCGGTCACTCGATACGGGAGCCATTCAGAGAATGCTTTGCATTGGAGTCATTCAGAGATTGCTTTGCATTATCTGAATAAATTCAAAGCGTTCTCTAATTGGGCGAGGTGGAGAGGCTGGACAGAGATGGGATGTGAAAAGTGATTTCCAGCTCCCAGGGGCAAGCTTGTGAGGCTAAAAATTTATTCTGTAAGAACAAGTTTCAGCTCTTACAGCATAGTCTGATATAGTTGTCCTTGAAGTTGTGTGTATTTTATGTTAATTTTACAACAGTCATGTTAAAGCTGCTATGTTGTACATATGGTGACCCCAGAATATAAATGCATGAGTATATACAGTATTTCACAAAAGTGAGTCACATTTTTGTAAATATTTTATTATATCTTTTCATGTGATAACACAAGAAATGACACTTTGCTATAATGTAAAGTAGTGAGTGTACTGCTTGTATAACAGTGCAAATTAGCTGTCCTCTCAAAATAAACACACAGCCATTAATTTCTAAACTCAAAAGTGAGTACACCCCTAAGTGTACATGTCCAAATTGGGCCCAAAGTGTCAATATTTTATGTGGCCACCATTATTGTACAGAACTTCCTTAACCCTCTTGGGTATGGAGTTCACCAGAGCTTCACAGGTGGCCGCTGGAGTCCTCTTCCCACTTCTCCATGATGATATTATGGAGCTGATGGATGTTAGCGATCTTGCGCTCCTCCATCTTCCGTTTGAGGATGCCCAATAGGGTTTAGGTCTGGAGACATGCTTGGCCAGTCCATCACATTTACTCTCAGCTTCTTTAATAAAGCAGTGGTCGTCTTGGAGGTGTGTTTGAGGTTGTTATGTTGGAATACTGACTTGTGGCCTTATCTGAAGGGAGGGGATCATGCTCAGCTTTAATATGTCACAGTACATGTTGGCATTCCTGGTTCCTTCAATGAACTGTAGCTCTCCAGTGCTGGCAGCACTCATGGAGCCCCAGACCATGACACTTCCACCACCATGCTTGACTGTAGGCAAGACACACTTGTCTTTGTACGCCTCACCTGGTTGCCGCCACATACGCTTGACACCATATGAACCAAATACGTTTATCTTGGTCTCATCAGACCACAGGACATGGTTCCAGTAATTCATGTGCTTAGTCTGCTTGTCTTCAGCAAACTAATTGCGGGCTTTCTTGTGTATCATCTTTAGAAGTGGCTTTCTTCTTGGAGGATAACCATGCAGACCAATTTGATGCAGTGTGCGGCGTATGGTCTAAGCACTGTTTCACCCCCCCCCTTCAACCTCTGCAGCAATGCTGGCAGCACTCATACGTCTATTTTGCAAAGACCACCTCTGGATATGAAGCTGAGCATGTGCACTCAACTTCTTTGGTCAACCATGGCGAGGCCTGTTCTGAGTGGAACCTGTCCTGTTAAACCACTATATGGTCTTCGCCACCATGATGCAGCTCAGTTTTAGGGTCTTGGCAATCTTCTCATAGCCTAGGCAATCTTTATGTAGAGCAAAAATTATTTTTTTTCAGATCCTCAGAGAGTTCTTTGCCATGAGGTGCCATGTTGATCTTCCAGTGACAGGTATGAGAGAGTGAGAGCGATAACACCAAATTTAACATACCTGCTCCCCATTTACATCTGAGACCTTGTAACATTAACAAGTCGCATGACACCGGGGAGGGAAAATGGCTAATTTGGACATGTTCACTTAGGGGTGTGCTCACTTTTGTTGCCAGCGGTTTAGACATTAATGGCTGTGTTTTGAGTTATTTTGAGGGGACAGCAAATTTACACTGTTATACAAGCTGTACACTCACTACTTTACATTGTAGCAAAGTGTCATTTCTTCAGTGTTGTCATATGAAAAGATGTAGTAAAATATTCACAAAAATGTGAGGGGTGTACTCCCTTTTGTTAGATACTGTAATTTAAAACAGACCGATCAATATGTCTGCATGAATCCATACCTGACAGTCATAATCTAAAACGAGTATAATTTTTTTGCAGTACTTAATCTCCAGCCATCTAAATGTGCCTAGGCAGGAAAGGTGCAGTGATGTCGCCAGGCTTATGCTTACTAAAGGAAACCAATCTCCAGTCTTCCCTTCCCCAGTTCATTTTTTGTACTGGGGAAGGTTTGAGGCTCTTGCAGGGAGCTAAACTGTGTGTATTTTTACCCTCAGCCATCTATACCATATGAAAACATTGTCAGGAAAAGCACAGTGTTTTTTGTGAGCTAATAAATCTATGAAAGTGTTGCAGCAAAACATCAATTGGCATGAATGTATTTTTAGCACAACAAAACATATCCCCAGTGTTTGTCAGTTTTAAAAAGGTATGGAAAAATAACTCTAGAAAATGACAGCGTTTGTGTTGTAATGTAGAAAGAATTGACATTCTGTGTATGAACAAATAGTGATTTAGAAGTATTCTGTGTCTTTAAATTGTTAGAAAAGTGTATTACAGCAGTGTTGTATACTGTCCTCCAGATGGCAGCATAGTACAGCCGATGAGCCTGTTATCAGCATCGATGGATAAAACCATGATCCTGTGGGAACCAGACGAGGAGTCTGGAGTATGGCTAGAACAGGTTTGTAGTATACATGTATTTCCTATTGTAATCATTTCCATCATCTACCTTGACGTTTTTGATAAAGTGATACATTCCTAATTCAAATGTGTTTTTTTTTTTTTAAACTGTTGATATCGTTGTGTGGGAAATTGATATTCATTTATTTATTGCCCTGTTTGTTACGATCGTACCAAGCAAAACTACCAGTCGGTGGCTAATTTTTGCAAAGTACACTGTAAATTATGTCTTGAACTGTGTTTATACTGAAGCTTTTCTATGTGCCTTACCCCTGTTGTGTCAGCCTAGTACAGGCAGACGTCTCTCATGCTACTGAATATGGCTTAAATTAGCTTTTGAAAGTGTGCCTCCTGTATGCATGGATGCTTCTGAATGCATTTTTATGCAAGAAAATATGAGTTTAAAAGTAAGCCTTATTCAGCATCACCTAAGAGTTCTGTTCTTGTGCCAGTAGAGTATACCCAAGGGCCTGTATATATACATACTACTATAGTTGGCATTTAAAATGTATCTAAACCAAAGAGAAAGAACCTAACATTTTTTTTTTCTTTATCTTCTTATCCAAGATGATAGTTCTATGAAACCTATATTAATAAACATTTCCCAAATAACTGTTTAAATAAACAGATGTGCAAACATATTTCATATCATAAAATAAGCCGTGCACTAATTACATGTCGAAAAAAGAGTGCAAAAAGTACGTGAAAAGTGTTGAGTCTATGCAAAAAATCCAGACTATATATGAGACCGTATGCAGACAGATGTTCCTCTACCATAAAACACTCAGCCTCTTACCGGAAAATGTTGATCATCTATGTTTAAAGAGTTTTAAAAATGCTGGATGTGTTTATGCCTTTAAGAGCCACCACTGCAAGCTGATGCGGTCCTCAGGAACTCCAACCAGCCAGACACTAAGGGTTTAATAGCATGGCAAGTGCTGTACATGTATCCTCAAAAAAAAAAGGTGGTGGAATTTCTGAAAACTCTGACAAATAGGATTTTGGGAAAGATGGTAGCCTACTTTTAAGGCAGTACCCTTTGCCCAGTTTTATTCCAGGTCTCTACTGCAAAATGTCTTCATGGCTTGGGACAATAGGATGGAATTATTGGCCTTCCAAATCCCGTTACACTCCAGTAAGATACTGTTCCTGGACTAATGGATCTCCTTGCAAATGCTGGAGATGGAAATGTCCGTTTTCTCTCTCTCCTGGAAGGTTCTGTTGGTCCAGGGAACTTGGTCACCGAAGAGGGTGAGGGTGATTCATCTTGTACTTCTGCAATGGTCCATGCAGCTGAAGGGTCCTCCTGTAAGGATCCAGTCGATTAACTCTACGGTTGTGATGTCCATAATTTGTCAAGGAGGCACCAAAAATTGGGAGCCCCAGGAGGAAAAGGGCCTCATTCTGTCGTGAGTGTCGAAGATTGGCATGCAGATATCCTCAGCCATCAACATCTGTCTGTGAGGGAGTGGCCTGGTCACCCAAAGGTCTTCAAGGAACTCAGTCGATAGTGCATCCTTTATGTGGATCTTCTGGCATCCAGCTTCAATGCGAAGCTGGAGAAGTTCGTCTCCAGGACCCGGGATCCACATGGGTTTACAGTGGATGCTCTGGTGACACCGTAGGACCTGTTTTCCCTAAAGTATACTTTTCTGCCGCTGTATCTTGTATCTCATCTGCTTCTCAAAAATCAAGTATTAGATGTTCTGGTGATTCTGATCACCCCGGCTTAGCTCAGGATAACGTGGTACTCTGACATTGTAAGCATGGCAGCCCTTGGATCCATCTAGATCAGCCCAACCTTCTGTCCCAATGTGTAATCTTCCTAAAGTTGCTGGCTTTAACGGCTGTTGATTCCAGAATCTTAAAAAAAGCTGAAAGCTCTGATTGATGGAGGTTAGAGGATGCTACCTTTTGTCTGCATATTTTGCAGGCTGCTTAAGTGAGATTCTAACCTGTTTTTGGTTTAGTTGTTTGGGGCCTGTTGGCTTGTTGCCCTCCCCTCATATTCAGTGCTTTGGGACCTCCCTATCATAATTTGATATGAAGGTGCTCTGTGTCCTGTGATGTACAGCAAAGACAATTAGATTTCTAGTTTACCTGTAAAATCTATTTTACAGAGATCCCGCCCCTCTGTCTTTTGTGGATTTTGGCTTGCTACTAAAAATTGGAATCTTTCCTTACTGGTAGGGGTTTTGCCTAGGAGGGGACTTCCTGCCTTTTTTAACCAGCGTCCAATCACTTGACGGTGGCAGCATAACCCTATAAAAATGGATATGATGCTCTCTGTTCCTTGATGTACTCCTCCAAGAAAAGGAGGTTACTGGTGAGCCAAAAATCCCATTATTACAGATTACTCTTTCTTTAGATGTGGCGACATTCGCTTTCCTTTTTCATTTCTTTTTCTTTACTTTCACCTTGAGATGACATTCTTCCTGTCCTGCTGTGACAACACTCATTCACTGTACGGTATCTAGGATAAGGAGTATCATCCCAAGCTGGTTACCTGATTTGACTAGAAACCTATCCCCCTCTTCTCTTCTCCATTGTGTAGGGGAAAGGTGTTGTGTAGTTCACAGTAGATGGCTAGAAATGGCTATGAAGCTTTTTGAGGTTTCATTTCAGTGCACAAGAAGATACAGAGACAGAGAAAATGTTTGGCAGGGTCAACAGATTCTTATTCTTCTCCCGCTCTCCACAGATCCTTATCAGATCAGGGATGTGGGGATAAAGCCCTTGTTTGCAGTAACATGGGAACAAGGTGAAATGCTGGGTATGTAGGGCAGCTTTGCACATCTCCGTACCCCCCCCCCTCCACGTCTTTCCTGGCAAGGTTCCCTCAATGGTGAGGATATGTGACCTGGTATGGGTCAGTAGGGGTGCTGTATCCATTCTGCCCCCTTCCTTCCTAGCCAGCCGGTATGCAGTATGTATGCTTAGATAAGGGTCTGCATCAATTTTGAGGGAGACCTCATGCACTGATCGGCCTTCAGTGATGGGACTCCCACTCTGATGAGACTCTCTCCATCCTCAGAGAAAAGTACGATCCAGATCCAGGTCCTCGCATTGAGGCAGACAATCTCAATCTCATGAGATCAGAACTTTTGCTGACCTTGCCACTGGGGTACCCTTCATAGGTTTCTTGATTATGCCACTGATAAAAATCATTTCATATTTCGTAAACGTCCTCTGTAAATTACTTACTAAGTTACTTCATCTCTTCTTCATTCTGTGGACTGTAATAGAAGCCATACCTTGCCTGAAGGCAAGGAGGGGGGGGGGGGGTAGTTGATTGGGGTGTGTTGTCTTTAAGTACCTGGCATAGACCTTTAGTCAGTAGTTTGACACAACCGTTTAAAACCATCAGACTGATGGGATTTATCTTCTATACAATTCATCCCATAAAACTGATGTCATATGATAATATCCTCAATACCAGCATGTTACACCCCCTTACTTTCCGTATGCATTTTTCAGTTTTCAATACTGTTGTTTTGACTGACACACACTTGTGCAGCACTTTACACAAATTTATTTTCTATAATTTTTGAGACAGATACAGCTTTCCTCCCTATTTGACAACTATACAAGCTAGAGATCGACCGATTATCGGCAAAGCCGATATTTCGAGGGCCGATCTGCACTTTCCCCGATCTATCCGAATCGGCCACCAAGGTGACTGATATTGCCGATATGCTTGTCCTGGAGTGATGCCTGCAGCTAGAGGCATCACCCCGGTACCGAGAAGCCGCTCGGCTGTCATTACAAGGAGCGGGAGGGGATGTCCCCCCCCCCCCTCCTGCCTCCTTCCGCGGCTCGCCCGGGTCTCCCGTCCCACCATCCTGCACGGCTGCCGAAGAGAAGACCCGATCAAAGCCGCATTCGACTCTGATCGGGTCTTCATGTAAAAACCCGGAAATGATGTCATGACATCACTTCCAGGTACTCTGCGCCAAATTAAAAAAAATTACAGCATTCAAAACAGCCAAACTTGGTGTTTTGAATGCTATTAAGTGCAGAGGAGGGGTTTGGGGTCTTTTAGACCCCCAGATCCCTCCACAAACGTACCTGTAAAAAAAATAAAAAATTTAATGTACGAAAATATCGGCCGATACCGATATGCGATGACCAAAATATCGCTATCGGCAATAAAAAAACGATATTGGTCGATCACTAATCCAAACTATATACAATACACTATCTACTATACAAAGGAAAAACATAGAAAACTTTTCTCTGTCGCTCATTGACAGACGTAGTCTTCTTGATTCACAAGAACTGGGTTATGTTGTCTCCGCAGGAGCAGGACTAGGCAGAAAGAAAAAACGTTCTGGCTCCACCTTAGGGGCAGTCCCTGAGGGTATATCCTCCCTATCTCTGCTACAAGGCATCAGTCCTCCAAAGCTCCTTCAGGAGGCTTCAGGGGACGTTGGTCGGGCAAGCAAAAGCCCGCCCCCTCCAGACCTGAAGATAAATCGTCCAAAGCCTGAAGGTGCGCCCCCACCCATAATTGGGGTGGGGGACGTCTTCGCCGGTTCCCGGATCCATGGCTTTCCAGAATCCCGGACAAGTGGGTTTGCAAAGTCATAAGGTCAGGGTACAAGATCGAGTTTCGATCTCTCCCACCGGCGCGATTCTTCCCTTCCAATATCCGACTATCCCCGGATCGTTTAGAAGATCTGCGGAGAGCAGTCACGGATTTACTACAACAAGGAGTGATAGTTCACGTTCCTTGGACAGAACGTTTTCAAAGGTTTTATTCAAACCTATTTACAATACCCAGGAAAGAGGGCAAAGTGCGTCCAATTCTGGACTTAAGGGCACTCAATTCCTTTCTCAACATAAGGAAATTCAAGATGGAATCCATTCGCACAGTAGCAGCCTTCCTGCATCCAGGGGATGTCCTAGCGTCCATAGACATCAAGGACGCCTATCTTCACATTCCCATTTTCGCAGGACATCAGCGGTTTCTACGCTTTTCCGTAGAAGAGAACCACTATCAGTTTGTGGCGTTACCTTTCGGTCTCGCCACGGATCCTCGGGTCTTCACGAAGGTGTTGGACCCAATGTTGGCACTACTGCGCCAAAGAGGCATATCGATTCTAGGTTACCTAGACGATCTCCTGCTTCATGCAGAGTCTCCTCAGACCCTGCTACAAAACATAGAAATTACTATAATTTCTTTACAGGAATTCGGGTGGCTGGTGAACCAGCAAAAGTCATTTCTGGTTTCCACCCAGAGGCTCGAATATCTGGGTCTAATTCTAGACACAGTCAGGTCAAGAGTTTTCCTTCCGGTAGGGAAACTCCGGAAGATTCAATCAGCAGTCCAGTTGTTACTATCCAACAGCTGGTCTTCTCTTCGAACTTGCATGAGGGTTCTGGGGTTGATGGTGGCTTCCTTCGAAGCAGTCCCATTTGCCCAGTCCCATACCCGAATTCTTCAGCAAGAGATTCTTCTCAGATGGAATCGGAATCCGGAATCCCTGGACCCGATTGAGCAAACAGACCAGAGAGTCTCTGGTCTGGTGGCTTCGGTCCCCGATGCTCAGCCAGGGAAAGTCATTTCTGCCAATATATTGGACGATAGTGACTACGGATGCCAGTCTCTCCGGATGGGGAGGAATTCTCGGTCAGTTATCTGTCCAGGGACTTTGGTCCCTGGAAGAATCCAGGTTGCCGATAAATGTATTGGAACTGAGAGCGATCAGACTTTGTCTGATTCACTGGACCGAGCAGCTCCAGGACAGCCCGGTTCGGATCCAGTCGGACAACGCCACGGCCGTGGCTTATGTCAATCACCAGGGGGGCACCAAGAGTGTCCGAGCGGCCAAAGAAGTGACTTGCATTCTTCGCTGGGCGGAACGATTTGTTCCAGCTATCTCTGCGATGTTCATTCCGGGGGTGGAGAATTGGCAGGCAGATTATCTCAGCCGTCAGACTCTGGATCAGGGGGAATGGTCCCTCCATCCAGAAGTTTTCCACCAGTTGTGCCTACGGTGGGGCACCCCGGATGTGGATCTGTTGGCATCACGATTCAACAGGAAAGTACAGAGATTCGTGGCTCGCTCCCGCGATCCTCTAGCAGAGACCGCAGACGCACTGATCGCCCCGTGGGGGCAATACCAGCTAATGTATGCCTTCCCTCCTCTCGGGTTACTGCCAAGACTTCTTCGCAGGATAGAGGAGGAAGGAATTCCAGTTATCCTGGTAGCTCCGGACTGGCCTCGCCGAGCTTGGTACGCCGACGTGGTCAGACTGGTGGCGGACGTCCCGTGGAGACTTCCTCTCAGGGAGGACCTACTGTCTCAGGGACCGATCTTCCATCCTGCTTTGCGATCGCTGGCTTTAACGGCCTGGCTATTGAGACCCAGGTGCTGAAGGACAAGGGATTGTCAGCTTCAGTTATTTCTACTCTAGTTAAAGCAAGGAAAGCGACTTCCAGAAAGATTTATCATCGTACATGGAAGTCCTACATTGCATGGTGTGAACCTCTGGGGTTCCGTCCACGGTCTTATTCGGTTAGTCGAATATTAGCTTTTCTGCAACAAGGGGTTGAGCAGAAACTGGCCTTGAGCACTATCAAGGGTCAGGTCTCAGCATTAGCTATCTTCTTTCAGAAGCCTTTGGCTACTCATTCCTTGGTGCGGAATTTCATCCAGGGGGTGCGACATCTGGCTCCGCCAGTGCGCGCGCCGTTACCACCCTGGGATCTTAATTTAGTATTGTCGGTTCTTCAGAAACCTCCCTTTGAAGATATTAGGGAGATTCCTCTACCTACGTTGTCCCAGAAGGTGGCCTTCTTGGTGGCTATCACTTCTGCACGCAGGGTGTCAGAACTGGCCGCTTTATCTTGTCGCTCCCCATATCTGGTGGTTCATAGAGATAAGGTGGTTCTTCGTCCGAATCCATCCTTCCTACCAAAAGTGGTTTCAGAATTTCATCTGAATGAAGAAATTGTATTACCTTCCCTGTGTCCTAAGCCCAGTCATCCTCGGGAGTTTGCTTTACACTCCTTGGATGTGGTCCGGGCGATCAGGGTATACTTGAAAACGACAGACTCGTTTCGCAAGACGGATTCACTTTTTGTGATCCCGGATGGACCCAAAAAGGGGTTGCCTGCATCTGCCGCGACTATTTCCAAATGGATCAGACAGACGGTGGTACAGGCTTATTCTATTAAGGGTCGGGAGCCCCCGTTCCCTGTTAAGGCGCACTCCACTCGAGCACTTAGTGCGTCATGGGCCTTTCGCCATCAGGCGTCAGTGGTCCAGGTGTGCAAGGCGGCTACCTGGTCGTCGGTGCATACCTTTACAAAACATTATAAAGTTGATGTAATGGCATCGTCTGATGCCTCGTTTGGCCGCAAGGTTTTGCAGGCCGCCATTTGAGGAGACCAGTGGTCTACCTCGAGGGTTTTTTTCCATTGGAATTTTTATTTGAGTCTCATTCTTTGTTTATAATGAGCCTTTAAAACTTCTAGTTTGGCACCGGTTGGGCCTTCTAGATTGGATTTTGATTTCTGTCAATCCCACCCCTCATTTGTGGCACTGCTTCTGGATGTCCCAGTTCTTGTGAATCAAGAAGACTACGTCTGTCAATGAGCGACAGAGAAAATCGGATTTTTGTAAGATCTTACCGTAAAATCCTTTTCTCTTAGCTCATTGACAGACGTAGTACCCGCCCCTCTATCATTGAGTTGGGTTGGGTTAAATTCTCTGTTGCTGCTTTGTGACAGAACTGATGCCTTGTAGCAGAGAGAGGGAGGATATACCCTCAGGGACTGCCCCTAAGGTGGAGCCAGAACGTTTTTTCTTTCTGCCTAGTCCTGCTCCTGCGGAGACAACATAACCCAGTTCTTGTGAATCAAGAAGACTACGTCTGTCAATGAGCTAAGAGAAAAGGATTTTACGGTAAGATCTTACAAAAATCCGCTTTTAAAAAACTCGTGTTCCCCTTACTTTCGGTTAAAATAAGACTTTACCAACACCCTCAAAATGACCCCTTGTTTGGAAAGTAGATGTTTTCAAGGATATCTAATTTCTTTTTATGTTTTTTTTGTCACAATTTTTGCGGAAATGAAGAAACATGCTGGTATTGAGGTGGTTAATAATGTGTGCTATTACAGTGTCCGGAATTTAAACAAACTTTCCACCCCAGAACAATATTTCAGTTAATAGAAGGAGATGCCTGGAAGACTTGCCTACCTGTGTTCTACCCTCCTGCTACAGTCTCACTCTTTTTGTATTTACTTCATAACATCAATCATGGTGGCAGCAGATTGGCTGAGCTTGAGCCTGAGGCCTTGGCACAAATGGCTCCCACCGCACGTTTGGGGAATATAAGGTGATTCAGCTTACATGCCTCCGTGCTAAACTTTAAATATTAGTGTTGGGTCCAGAAGCCTTTAAAACATGGAGCTTGGTAATGGTGCAGTAGATACAGTACGTCATGAATATACAGGTCATACACCGAGGAAAGAGGAGGTGAAGGGATTAAAGAACAGGTGACATACAGTGGGAGAATGGAAATTAGAGGGGGGCTAATGGACAGACATGCAGGATAAGGGAGGTGATAATGGTTAATATACAGATCACATACAGAGAAATGATAGCACTTGTACATCAGAGGGCAGGGTGTTGCTGTGATTCTCTTTTAATGATTGACTAATTTAATCAATACTTCCTTCGTCCTCCCATAACTCTGTTACAGGAAGGGGAGGACTTTCAGATCACAGATCACATTGTTTACATTTATGATCGCTAATCCACTCTGCATGGTCAAAGGCATCCCCTCTATTCCACAAACACACAGAAGACCTTCAACTGGATGAACTGATATTTCCTAAAAATTCCATTATTTTACATGGGATTGGAAGAAATCATGTATTTCTGGGTTGCAGGTCTGTACATCTCCCATGAGGCAGCAGTCAAAATTTATGAAACAAGGTCTCGCTAGTTCAATATATAAGTTCAATATATAAAATAATAGGCAACAAGGGTGCTATGTCATATTTTTTTTTTTCTTAACTCTAAAACCCTTCCTTTGTACAGTTAGGACCTAAGTATTTTAGGCCTAGCCCATAATGCACCATAAAGGTGTGGTCTATGCCGATAATCTCCTGTGTTTTTTTTTTTCTTTCTTTTTTTTCTGATCACACAACAAATTAAGAAACCTCTCTAATTTCAAAATTAATTACAATAAATTAAAAGCTCTTAACATCTTACATTCCTCAGAAAGAGTATTTGAACTGAAGGCAGATGCAGTGCATTAAAAATTGCCATTTTACCCAAGATCGTGTACTTGATCCAGTCCTTGCTAATTTTTGCTCCTTCGTCCTACATCACCCTTATCCCCGCTGCTTTTGTCCTATTTTATATTTCAATATTTTTATTGAGTTTTCATGAAAAGGTCCTAACAGTGCAAAATATACCGTCAGGCCACGGCCATAAAATGAAGGAATAATACAGCATCTTCAAAACAGTAGATATAAAAAATGTAAACAGTGGAATACTTGCTTAAACAGTAACATAGGTATAGCCCCCAAGCCTTCACATTCAATCTCGGCTGGCCCGGGCCCCCCCCCCCCAACGCCCCTATGGGAACTTACTGCGCCCAGGAGGGAAGGCGCCCCCCAACCCCAATGTCGCACACTAGACTGGGGGAGGCGTCTACCAACTGCCATCCCACAGGAAACATTTCTGTGTGCATAGCCAAGGCAGAGGCCACAGTCAACGGCAACTTCGGACCAACCATGGTCCCCTGACACTAGAATCTCTGTGACAAGCAATATAACATACAATCAAAGAAAGAAAAGAGGAAAAAGGGAAAACGGAGAGAAAAAAGAGGGAAAATTATAGAGAGGGGAGTGAAGAGGTATAGTGGGATCCAGAGATCATGGAAAGGAGAGCACTAGGAAATGGGTAATAAAGGGAGCAGTAGCGGTGAAGAAAGAGGGGTCGGTGTCCAGGCCCTTATCCCCCGAATCGGGGTGCACACCCAAGTCATGTGGTCCAAAAGGTCAACTGCTCCCCCTCTACCTAAGGGGGACCAGCCAAATACCTCATCCAGGGGTCCCAAGTTTTTTCAAATAAGCGCATTTTGTCATTCAGTAACGCCACCACCCTCTCATTTATCATGATGCAGGTCAGCTCTGCTTTTAGCAGCTCAATCGGCACTACCGGAGTCTGCCATGAACGGGCTATCGCAATTTTAGAGGCCGTGAATACAAAGGCTATGAGGCGTTTAGTGTGTTTAGGTACCCCCTCGACCGGTTTACCCAGAAGTGCCTGTTGGGGAGCTTTCACTAGGTTAACATGTGTCAGAGAATATATAAAATTGTACGCGCGGATCCAGAATCGTCGGACTTTCGAGCAAGTCCACTAGGTGTGGATGGCAGTGCCCATTTGTCCGCATCCCCTGAAGCAGTTGGGGGATGCAGTCCGAACCGCCGCCGCCAACCTGACCGGGACCATGTACCACCGTAAAAACACCTTATAGTTAGCTAGAGTGTTCCAGTCTGTGCGGTCTAGTTCCCCATCCAGATCCTCCTCCCAGCGCATCATATAAGGAAGTTTAGTGTCATTGTCATGCAGTATGTTTTATATCGTGGATATGTATTTTCCGGCGTATAAGACGACTGGGCGTATAAGACGACCCCCCCTAATTGTCATCTACCGGTAATACTTATACTCAGGTTACCTTGGAGATATTATACTCGGCGTATAAGACGACCCCCCATTTTTGGGGGATTTTTTTGAGGTTCAAAAGTAGTCTTATACGCCAGAAAATACAGTAGCTTTTTTGTTTATCCAGCGTACGGCATAAGTACTCCATTGGTGTGGAGTTTGTAATGTCACATTTGCGCTTGAGGGAGGTTACAAAGTGAGAAAGTTGGGTATAACGATAGTATTCCCTTACTGGGAGGGAATGTTTCTCTCACAGCTGGGCTCTGGTGAGCAATCCCCTGTGATCACACAGATCTGCCAACCTAAGAAAACCCTTGTTCGTCCACCACTCGAATACTGAGGGACAGAGGCCTGGAAGGAACAAGGGGTTGCCCAAGAGGGGTGCCAACGGAGCATGGGGGGACTTAGTTATGTATTTTCAACAATCTATCCCATATTCCCAAAGATAGGGACAGGGTGGGGCAAAGAACCCCCGGTCTGTCCTTGGCCCGTAGCCACAACATATGATGAATTGGGACATGCAGCAAATGTGCTGATTCCAATCGCATCCAAATGGGGTGAGGGTCCCGGGAGTGAAAGCGGATTAGGTGGGTAACCTGAGCGGCATAATAGTACTTCCCCCAAATCCTGGACCCCCAATCCCCCCCTCAGCCTCGGGGCAAAAAGAGTGCGTCTGTTCACTCTAGGCCTCTTGTCCCCCCATATGAATCGGATAACCGTCCCTTGAAATTCCCTAAGATCAGACCTTTTAATCATTACAGTTATAGGTAAAGTGCGAAATAAATCTAACAGTCTAGGCAATATGTTAATTTTCACCGAATTCAACCTACCGAACCACGATGGGGGACTAGCTGTCCATCTAGCGAGGTCCTCCTGCAACTTTTTGTAAAGAGGTGGATAATTGCGTGGTATGGTATCGAAAAGATATGGTATCGACTGTTCCTGCCATGTGAATGAAAAGTTGGTTTTGAGAGCAGACAGCGTCGTCCCATCCAAGGTCAAGTTTAGAGCCTGGGATTTAGAGGGGTTCACCTGAAGACCAGATATTGCCGTGAACGCCTCCAAATCCCTGAGTAGATTGGGGATGGATATCAGTGGGGTCGAGATGTACATCAAGATATCGTCTGCAAAGAGGGCACACTTATGCTCAGTACCCCCGCATGGTATGCCCTGAATGCTCGGGTTATGGCGAATCTTGATGGCCAACGGTTCCAAAGCCAGGATGAATAGGAGCGGGGACAGGGGGCACCTCTGACGCGTACCCCTACGGATATTCAAGTAGTCAGATCCATAACCTTTTATAGACAGTCTCGCAATAGGGTCGTTATACAAGGTTTTGATGATGGTGAGAAAATTGTGTCCAAAGCCAAATTTCCCCAATGTCTGCAGTAGATATTCCCAGGATAGGGAATCAAAAGCCTTGTGTAGGTCTAAAGACAATACCATGCCCTTCCTGTGTCCCATGCCATCCCAATCAGATTTAAGGGCCGATATCATATTGATCGCGTGTCTAGTTTGGTCGGGTGCTTGCCTACCCTGAACAAAGCTTGTTTGGTCTGGGTGTATGTAGTCTGCTAAAAAAAGAGTTTAGTCTGGTCGCCAACACTTTTGCCATGATTTTTAGATCTACATTTATAAGGGAGATCGGTCGATAGTTAAGGCAGTCCCCATGGTCTTTGCCTGGTTTAGGTATTACGTGTATAAATGCATTGTTTTCATATTTAGGGAATGGGACCCCTTTCCTGGTGGAATTAAAGTAAGAGCAGAGGTGAGTAATGAGGGTCTCACTAAATTATTTAGATATAGTGGCCAGAGAATCCGTCGGGACCCGACGCTTTAGCTGAATAAATAGTTTTGATAGCTGAGAGTATCTCAGGTTCCGAGAACTCCCTATCCATGATGTTTGTGTGAGAGGAGGAGAGTCGAGGGAGGGGATGTCGCAGAGAAAATCCTCAAATAAGGACTGTTGGAGTGGTTGTGGCTGGGAGTAAAATTTGGTATAAAATTGATAAAATTCATTAACTATCAATTGGGGGTTTTGTGACCGAAGTCCAGTCTGGAGCTTCAATTTCGGAAGCGCCGGGGAATGGAGTCTCAGGGCTAGTTTGCAAGCTAATAGTGTGTTATTTGTCACCCAGTATATAGTAACGGTTTCCGGACCAGCGAATAGATTTTTCTGCTTTGGTAGTTAAGCTGAGGTTAAGGGTCAATCGCGCAGCATCAATCTTATGTCTAATATCCACCCCTGGAGTTCTCCTCTGTTCCCGTAGGAGGTCTCCCAATTCTGTCCCTTGTCGCAATATGTCGCAGTCGCGTTCTTTTTCTTTCCGAGAGGCTATTTGAATTAGTTTACCCCTAATCGTCGCTTTGTGCGCAGCCCATACCATTGCCGGAGAAGTGTCTGTGCTAAGATTATCAGTAAAGTATTGTCGCAAACAGTCTTCCACTTCCCTGAAAACTAAGGGGTCTTCTGTCCTATTTTTATGGGACCTGAAGCTCTTGTGCATCAGATATCCTCTCCTCACTTCCCAAACAAAATTAAAGTGTGGGATTACCTGAACTGCCTATGTGCTACAAAGCCCAACACCATGCCATTAAAAATTGAGTTCAATTCAAATTCCCTAGCACACCACTACAGGTCCTTCCATGGCTCTCATTGTGCCCTACAAAGTCAAAAAAAGCACATCTAACAATCTGCACCACACTCCCAAGTTATCAACTTTTCTATCCTCGCCAAAGGTCTCCCCACATCCCTTAACATGGACACCTGTACTAGGGTACCTAGACTTCAGTTTGAACTCCACATCATTTAAATGCTTGACAGAAACCGGAAAATTATTTTCAACTTTTTCACTCACTGGGGTTGATTGCTTCAGAACCCAATCTCCCCACACTTAAATGTAAGGGCAGAACCCTAACTTAGATATTTTACAAAATTCAAACCTTTATACAGCTTATCCACCCATGTTTAGGACCTATGTGCAGGTTAGGATTAATTAGCTCACACTCTCACTCTGTATAAAGAGAGCGAGAACTAGCCAACAGGTTCCAAAAACAGGCATACAAATTGTTGGCCTGTTGACACCGTGTTCCTGCTCCTTCATAAAATCTACAAACAGGTCTCCCCTGAGTTTGGAACATAACACTCAGAACCTGGCATGCTCTGCAATAGTTTTGAAGTTGTGATATCATACGCCGTTTCTGGGACACATTGAGAGCTGTAGTCCTCTGTATATCTGGGTAGTGGCCCAGCAAAAAATCTTTTTACACCATTGTTGCAATGAAAATGTAGAGATCCTTACTTATGATTCACTCTTTTAATGTGGCTAAAAAATGCACCTCCATTTATTAAAAACGGCCTAAAAATCCTGGTGCCACCCTTATGGTTTGTAAAAATCAACAAAATAATGAAAACAATAAATCTTATTGCCTCTTTCAAAAGAAATGGGGAAAAATTCTGACACACATGGTTCCCATTGATCAATTTTACTTACACCCCTGTATATAAGAATTTGTTGGCCTATTCTCAGACAGATACTAGAGAGTCAGCTGATGGACACAAATCCCCATAAGAGACCCCTCCTGCTGCGGTTGTCCCTATATGAAACCTTTTTCATAACAAATGCTGCATACTAAACATTACTTTAGGGTCCTCAGCTGTGCTGTCCCCACAATCCCCCACCCCTTGCTCATCACACACCCCTATTTTTTTTCTCTTCCTTCCTTCCCTTCTTTTTTTTTTTTCTTCACTACATATATATCCATCTCACTGCAACATCATGCACACTTTATTGTTGGATGCATGAATATAACATAAATACTGGGACACTACATTTATTTTCAATCCTTTTCTTTTGTATTTTGTCTTTCTCCGAACAGTTACCTTTTGTTTGCTATGGTTTACATTGGGATTGGAGAAATACTGCTGTTCCTCTTCCTCGGACATTATAATGCAATTGTAACTCCATTCTGGTCCTTGCATAATTGTCTCAATTCTACAGTACCTCCTTATACTGTCAATGTATATGCACTGCTCTATCTTATTGCTGTAGAAGTGTCTTAAATAATTAAAACATTAAAGTGAATCTCCCAAAGGGGTCGCAGCATTCAAAACTCGACAGAGAGTCTAACCTTTTCCTTCCCTATCCAAGGCTAAAAAAAAGTTTTGCCTAAAAATTGCCTACAGATTCTTTAATTTAATAAAAAGAAAAATCTAAAAGAGCAAGCTTGATTAAGTCACATAAAAATGGCTTTATGTAAACACCACAATAAAAACTCAAAGTATGCTCAATAAAAAAAAAATTATTGTGAAAAAAAGAAACTATAGCCTGGATACCTTCATACTCGATCTCTTTTGATACAGAGGGGGTTTCTGGGTAACGACAATTTTTACTGGAAGAAATCAGCAGCTAATGAGACATACCCACTGCCTGTCTGTGTGCATTATGAAGTCTAAACCAGTAATGTCCATTAACTTGTGAGGTGAAGCATTTAATTGCATTAGCGTTAACCCAGTCATCGCCAAAGGGGTTTTATCATTTCTGTTTATTACTGTAAAATATATACTGTCAATAAGAAATTGCGTGATTGGCAAAGAGACAAATCCTGATCAAGTATTAAAGGCATATAGAAAACAACTAAACCCTTGAGGTGTTTGTATATCATAAAAATGTCATGTCAATGCATTAAACTTATGATTATTCTTGATTGTATAGGTAATAGAAATGCATTAATGGATATTTCTGCATAGCTAGTTTACGTTTTTAATTGTTGCTGCTATTGTGAATCGATATGTCTGAGTCTTTATGTGCTAAAACCTGCTATGCTGTATATATTCTTTCATGTTCTCAAAAGATTCTTTCCTTTTTGTCTGGAGCTCTGCTTTAAAGCAAATAATTTTACTTATGTTCCCTGCCATTGGGTTGCAGCTTATCTGCACTGAGCTTGCGTTGAAACCTATTTGTACTCTTCCCCTATATGTATACTAATGGTTCAGCACATAGTAATGCACATACAGTGGGTACGGAAAGTATTCAGACCCCCTTAAATTTTACACTCTTTGTTATATTGCAGCCATTTGCTAAAATCATTTAGGTTCATTCTTCTTCCTCATGAATGTACACATAGCACCCCACACTGACAGAAAAACACAGAATTGTTGACATTATTGCAGATTTATTAAAAAAGAAAAACTGAAATATCACATGGTCCTAAGTATTCAGACCCTTTGCTCAGTATTTAGTAGAAGCCCCCTTTTGATCTAATACAGCCAGGAGTCTTTTTGGGAAAGATGCAACAAGTCTTTCACACCTGGATTTGGGGATCCTCTGCCATTCCTCCTTGCAGATCCTCTCCAGTTCTGTCAGGTTGGATGGTAAATGTTGGTGGACAGCCATTTTTAGGTCTCTCCAGAGATGCTCAGTTGGGTTTAAGTCAGGGCTCTGGCTGGTCCATTCAAGAACAGTCACGGAGTTGTTGTGAAGCCACTCCTTCGTTATTTTAGCTGTGTGCTTAGGGTCATTGTCTTGTTGGAAGGTAAACCTTCGGCCCAGTCTGAGGTCCAGAGCACTCTGGAGAAGGTTTTTGTCCAGGATATCCCTGTACTTGGCCGCATTCATCTTTCCCTCGATTGCAACCAGTCGTCCTGTCCCTGCAGCTGAAAAACACCCCCACAGCATGATGCTGCCACCACCATGCTTCACTGTTGGGACTGTATTGGACAGGTAATGAGCAGTGCCTGGTTTTCTCCACACATACTGCTTAGAATTAAGGCCAAAAAGTTCTATTTTGGTCTCATCAGACCAGAGAATCTTATTTCTCACCATCTTGGAGTCCTTCAGGTGTTTTTTAGCAAACTCCATGCGGGCTTTCATGTGTCTTACACTGAGGAGAGGCTTCCGTCGGGCCACTCTGCCATAAAGCCCCGACTGGTGGAGGACTGCAGTGATGGTTGACTTTCTACAACTTTCTCCCATCTCCTGACTGCATCTCTGGAGCTCAGCCACAGTGATCTTTGGGTTCTTCTTTACCTCTCTCACCAAGGCTCTTCTCCCCCGATAGCTCAGTTTGGCCGGACGGCCAGCTCTAGGAAGGGTTCTGGTCGTCCCAAACGTCTTCCATTTGAGGATTATGGAGGCCACTGTGCTCTTAGGAACCTTAAGTGCAGCAGAAATCTTTTTGTAACCTTGGCCAGATCTGTGCCTTGCCACAATTCTGTCTCTGAGCTCTTCAGGCAGTTCCTTTGACCTCATGATTCTCATTTGCTCTGACATGCATTGTGATCTGGAAGGTCTTATATAGACAGGTGTGTGGCTTTCCTAATCAGGTCCAATCAGTATAATCAAACACAGCTGGACTCAAATGAAGGTGTAGAACCATCTCAAGGATGATCAGAAGAAATGGAAAGCACCTGAGTTAAATATATGAGTGTCACAGCAAAGGGTCTGAATACTTAGGACCATGTGATATTTCAGTTTTTCTTTTTTAATAAATCTGCAACAATGTCAACAATTCTGTGTTTTTCTGTCAGTATGGGGTGCTATGTGTACATTCATGAGGAAGAAGAATGAGCTTAAATGATTTTAGCAAATGGTTGCAATATAACAAAGAGTGAAAAATTTAAGGGGGGTCTGAATACTTTCCGTACCCACTGTAAATCTTGCATTGCAGCAGGGAGCTAACTTTTTGCTCTTTCAAACTTTGTCAATGGAGTTCTAGACCCCTGTAAAGTTTTAACAGAAAGAGATGCTATAATCCCAGCATCTGGTATGTCTCAACTTTGAATGTATTACAAATGTAAAGTAATATTTTGGCCCCTTTCACACAGGCTTTCTGATCTGATCCGCCTGTCAGTTTTTCAGATGCTCCATGCAGCCCTATGGAGCAGTGGATGTCAGCGGAGACATCTCCGCTGATACCCGCTGCTATCCGATCTGATCCTGTCCTTGAAATTCGGACGGATGGAAACCCTATTTTCCTTCCATCTGGAGGATCAGAATGGATGAGAACGGACATGCAGTCCGTTCTCATCTGATCTCCCCATAGAGGTGAGCGGGAATCTGACTGCTCCGTCTCTGCACACAGAGCGGAGACGGAGCTGTCATCCACCTGCTCAGCGGGGATCGGCAGATCGATCCCCCGCTGAGCAGAACGGATTTCGTCGGGCGCACCGCCCGTGTGAAAGGAGCCCAAGGCTCCGTTCACATCTAGGCGTTTTGGGGCATTTTTGGGGAGTTTTTCTGCTCTAGGATCAGCTCTCAAAACGCCCAACAAGACAAATACTATTCATTTCAATGGCCCCTGTTCACATCTGAGCGTTTTGACGCTGTTTACAAAACGCCCAACGCTCAAAAAAGTACATGAGCTTCTTTTTGGGCAGATTACAGGCGTTTTCCATTGGTATCTATTCAATCAAAAAACGCCTGCACAAAAAACGCCTGTAAATCGCGGTAAAATCGCGGTAAAAAATGCGCGAAAACGCTACGCTCAGGTGTGAATGTAGTCTAAAGGTTCATGGTTTGTTTATTTTTTTAAAAATAAACATGTTATACTTACCTGCTCTGTGCAGTGGTTTTGCATAGAGCAGCCCTGATCCTCCTCTTCTCGGGTCCTCTGCCGGTGTTCCGTGAGAATTACCTACCCGTGAGAAAAACCTACCGTCGTCACTTCCGGTTCACGGCAGTCTGTGTAACGCGAGCAGTTACATTAAAACAGCTGTGCTGCACCATGAGTCATCTCCGCTCCTGTCCCGGTCACTTCCTTGCTCTCGGCTACTAAATATAAAAGCGGCGGCGGCTGTATGAAAAGATAAATCACGGAGCCGCCAGCCGTTTTTATATTTACTAGCCAAGATCAGGGAAGTGACCGGGACAGGAGCGGAGATGACTCATAGTGCAGCACAGCTATTTTTAGGTCACCGCCGCGTCGGTAGGTTTTTTTAACGGACACCGAGATCGTTTGAGACTAGTGCGCATGCGCACTAGTCTGATCCTCAGCTCTTCCATTAGGTATCCGGGGCTGTAAGCATGCGCACTGCTGCGCTGCTAAGCTGTTCCTGGCCGGAAGTGACAAGAGGTAGGTTTTTCTCACGGGGTAGGTAATTCTCACGTTACACCGGCGCTCCTGGCTCCTCCCTCTTGAACAATGCCCCCAATAAACAGCCGTTTGTTATGGGGGCACTGGTGCATGCTCACTCCCAAACTCTCTATGCGTCCATAAGACATAGAGCCGTGGCTCGACCCCACCCTTTGCTCTCTCTTCATTGGCTCACTGTCTGTGATTGACAGCAGTGGGAGCCAATGGTAGCCAGTGAAGAGAGCGAGACTCGGGACAGCGAAGGCTCTTGTGCACATCCCCAAATCGAAAGGGGGCTCAGGTGAGTAATAGGGGGTAATGTGGAGGGAGCAGCACACAAAAGGTTTTTTTACCTTCATGCACAGAATGCATAAAGGTAAAAAACCTTCATCCTTTTTACAACCACTTTAAATAGAGATTTGCTTATCACAATTTTTCTTTACATTTTCTCACAAAGTAAGGCAATTTAAACTGTGAATATTGTCTAGGAGCTAATCTTGAAAAATCTGGGACAACAGCAGCACAGAGGCAGCTGGCTACTTTGCTATATTCAGTTTCCTGTCATTAGGCACATCAGACAGAACATGAATGTTCTTTCATAGGCAATGGTTGATTTTTGCAGTGGTGAGTTGCTAGACCTGTGCCCTCCATTCTCCATATTTTCTAGATGCTGTGATGAGTAAATTTCCAGATATGAGCAGTCTTTGAAATGCTGCAGCTAACGCCTTTGGCAGGGCCAGTCATTCCAAAGTCAAAGATGCTTAGTAAAGAGACCCTGCCAGATATCTTTACAAATTAAAATACCTGATCCTTGCAAAAAAATAGGCAAGTATAATCACCTCTGGTGACCGGTTTCTCCTTCCTCCTCTATGTTCGAGCACTGCAGCCTCTGTCCGTTTTTTTTTTTTTTTTTTTGCCATTATTAGAAGCACAGCACCGCTCCTGCATTTTGGGACAAGGTATTCTATAGTTCAGCAAAAGACAACTTCACTAGTCCAGTAAGTGCACTGTTGTCAGAAAATGATGATGAGTACATTATTGCCAGAATGAAAAGAAATGTTTCTGTACTTGCAGGGTTTCTAAATTGATCAACTATGGAGAAATCATTGTCTAGATGTACAGTGCTTTTTTTTTTTCTCCCCCAACATGCCCTTTGGGGCAGTGTTGCACATTTCAGGACACATTTTTTTATTGATAGGTTAGTGTTCTATCGGTAAAAAAAGAAAAAAAAATCCCAGATCTACATCATTGCACAAAAAAGGTTGTCATGCACCATTTTCAATTCCTTTTTCAGTGTTTCAGTCAGCTGCTTGCTTGTATATATTGTGCAGTCATGTCTGAGCAAACATACAAGGACAGTTGTTTAGTTTCTGTTGGACTCAATTTCTATTTGCTTGCAGGCTCCCTGTTGCAAAAGTGGGAGACCAAGGGATACCAGACAGAATTGCAGTGTAGTCTATACTCATACAGCTTTGTTTATGTGTTTATCCGCTCAAAACATGCCTTTGTGAGAGTACGGAAAGCTATATTTTCTGCTATCCTGCAAGCAATTCAATTTTGACATGGGAACTGAATTTAAAAAAAACTGTTCTGCAGAGAATCAAAATGAACTCTCTATCATATTTCAAACAATGTTGGTCATTCTTCTAGTGCTGTGGGTGGTGTAATTAAAATAAGCAAACATTTATGTATTTTGCTGCACTGTTGTTTGGGGTTCTTGTGCATATTCATTAATATTGTAGCTAATTTTCTTAAGAAGTAGCTTGAAAGATTGATGATCTAGTTTCTGAAGTGTATACCATGTTTAAGTGCTGCATTCCTGTCATTAATTACTTTATAACTTTTGGGTCCAGGACATTCTATCTTTAAGGGTGAGGGTCAAATTCTTCATCTGCAGTTCAGGGCCCTTCCTGATGGCCTTTCATCCACTTCACGGGTCTTTTCAAAAGAGGTGGCAGAGAACTTAGCCCCTCTTTGGCTGCAGGAGATCGCAGTGACCACTTATCTCGACAATCTCCTTCTTTATACCTTTGTAGGTGAAATTGCAGGATAATTTAATCAAGGCTTTCTGCCATTTAGAGTCATTGAAATGGATTGTAAACCTTCAGAAGTCAATTCTGAAACCTGCTCAGGAAGCGCTCCTTCTTGGATATCGGATCAATACAGTGAAACAGTAAATCTTACTGAAAAAACAAATTTAAACCCGCGCTACACAGTAGTGATATGTTATTCTGTGAAAAAACTGTGAAGGTGTGCAGCTGCTGCAACACTAAGAAATTCTTAGAATAAATGAATAAAACCAAATTAATGCAGCGCTAGCAACAAATTACTACAAAAAATTACAAATTATTTAAATTGAAACCAATCTATATCATGTGAATACAATATGTAATAATAAAATATATTAATCACATTAAGGTGCATAAATTTCTATAGAAATATTTTAAAGTGCATATTTAAACTAGAATATAAACATTCAAAATGTGAGATTTAAAGTGCAAAAATGGTGGGATAAAGTCCTTATTGATGATCCAAAAAGGTGCCAAAGTGCCAAGTAAATAAAGGTGCTTGTGAGGTGAAGGTGCCCTCTTGGTTCCCCACTCACCGGAATTAGATAGTATAAAAGCCCTTGGTTTTATTGCACATTTGCCCAGGATCAGGTATGGAATTCCTCCGATGTGTCCTCCGTATGGAAATCGTTCCCGATAACACCATTAAAAGAAAAGAGGGCCATACATCGTGAAGTACGTAGATATAATTTTATTCCCCAAAATACGATTGAATACTTACAAGATCAAAGGATAAAAATGGCATATAGCATACAAAGCAAGTGGCGCCGCTCTTGGCGTGCGTTCCACATACAGGAAGTTCCCGACCGGAAATGACGTTACGTCCGCAACCGGAAGTGCGTCAACGCGTTTCGCCGTCACACACAGCGTCTTCAAAGGACCTTTGAAGACGCTGTGTGTGACGGCGAAACGCGTTGACGCACTTCCGGTTGCGGACGTAACGTCATTTCCGGTCGGGAACTTCCTGTATGTGGAACGCACGCCAAGAGCGGCGCCACTTGCTTTGTATGCTATATGCCATTTTTATCCTTTGATCTTGTAAGTATTCAATCGTATTTTGGGGAATAAAATTATATCTACGTACTTCACGATGTATGGCCCTCTTTTCTTTTAATGGTGTTATCGGGAACGATTTCCATACGGAGGACACATCGGAGGAATTCCATACCTGATCCTGGGCAAATGTGCAATAAAACCAAGGGCTTTTATACTATCTAATTCCGGTGAGTGGGGAACCAAGAGGGCACCTTCACCTCACAAGCACCTTTATTTACTTGGCACTTTGGCACCTTTTTGGATCATCAATAAGGACTTTATCCCACCATTTTTGCACTTTAAATCTCACATTTTGAATGTTTATATTCTAGTTTAAATATGCACTTTAAAATATTTCTATAGAAATTTATGCACCTTAATGTGATTAATATATTTTATTATTACATATTGTATTCACATGATATAGATTGGTTTCAATTTAAATAATTTGTAATTTTTTGTAGTAATTTGTTGCTAGCGCTGCATTAATTTGGTTTTATTCAGTAAATCTTACTGCCAGAAGACCAGAGAGAGAAGGTGAAAATTGTGATGACTATGCTGTAGGCCAATCAGCCCTTGTTCAAAAGGAAGATATTCTTGGCTTTAGGAACTTTAAATTCAACCATGCCAATCATTCAATGGGCAAGACTGCAATTCAGATGGCTTCAACCTTTTCTTTTGAACCTTTGGGACCACCAGGGGAAGTCCCTGGATACCTTGGTAAAGATTCCCACCAGAGGAAAAAGAGAAGCATTGGGTGGTGGAGGAATCAAACCATTTTGTCGGTGGGCCTTGAATAGTCCTTTCCAATTGAAATGGGAATAATTACAGCTGTCGGTTCTTGGGGCTGGGGAGCTCACTGGATGGGAAAGATGCCACAGGGAAGCTCGTTCACAACAGAAGCTTCAAGATCCTCGAATTGGAGAAAGTTCAATGCGATTGTGTTGGCTTAGTCAGTATTCTTTTAAGACCCTCAAGGTCACCATGTGCAAGTCCTCTCATACAGTTGCAGGGGGGCACTTTAAGCCTTGGCAGCAGAGATCCTAGTCAGGGCAGAGTGCCATTTATGATCTCTATCCACCTCAAGGGCATGTTAAATGATTTTTTTTTTTTTTTTTTGAGCAGACACTGGTTTTAGGAGGTGGAATGGCGTTTTTCCAGTGATCACCAAAGAGTGGGGGCAGCTTCAAGGAAACCTATTGGCATTTTAGAAGAATGTGCAGGTTCCTCTATTCTTTTCTCTAAACAGAAAAAAATGTTCTCTGAGGAGGGATGCTCTAGCGCAACTCTGGATTTTTCACTTTTTTGTTATGCCTTTCCTTTATTCCAGTTGATTTTTTTGGTGTTGCGAAAGGAGCACTTCCGTTATTCTCATAAATCCTTTTTGGCCCAGGAGGACAGGGTTTTTGCACACTTCTGCAGCTGGCGGTCAAACCATTATGGCATCTCCCGCTCAGACAGGATTTACAAATTTAGGGGTCATTGCCCTATCTGGGTATAGCCAAGTTAACACTCAGGGTCTGGTTTCTGCAGAGCAGCTCCTGAAGAAAAAAGTGTTTTCGAAACCCCTGGTGTCAACCCTTCTGTCAAGCCAGAAAAAAATGACTAGAGCAATCTTTTCGGAAGTTTGGAAAGTTTACAATTCTTGTTGCAGTTCTTCAAAGGGTACCCTTCAAGATTCTTACTCTGTTGTAGACTTTTTACAGGAAGGGGCAGACAAGGACCTTGCATCAGTGCAGGTGGCTGCTTTAGGAGTATTCCTGGAGCAATCATTTCTGCAGAACCTTTTGTTGTCCAGACCAGCACCAACAAGTGTCTTCCTGCAGGCACTAATAAAAGAACTGTTTGAGCCATTGGATTCCGCATCTCCTAAATTTTATTATTTGTATAATACAGCGTTTCTCGTTGTGGTAACATCAGCACATAGAATCCACAAACTCCATGCCCTGTCCATCATAAGGGAGCCTTTTTTATCCATCTTGCTGGACAGAATTGTTTTAGGGACAGACCCTGGTTTTCTCTTAAAGGCTGCTTTGGTTCAGAACCGTTCACAGGATATTATACGATAAATTATGTACAAGTCCTTTCGCAGAAAAAGAAAATAATTTCCATACTTTGGATGTAAGAAGAATATGATTTTGTTACCTGTAGGTAACTGAAGATTTTAGATGTTCAGATTCTTCTGGCAACAAGAAAAGCCTACAAGCCAGTAGGGGAATCCATTACAAGATTAAGAGTAACTATCTTGGAAACTTACACCTTTATGGGTCTAACACCATTAGGAATTTGTGTACACTCCACTAGCTCTCACAGCCAGTTGAGTAGAAAAAGCTGGTTTAGTTATGCTTTAAAGTAGAACTAAAGGCAGAACTTTTTTCATTTTGGAGTGATTAGGGGAGGGTTAAACCTCTGTTGTTCAAAACAGGAAGCAAGAGGAAATTTGTGGTTGTCACCAGTACTAGTGTCCACCAATTTTCCTGTTCTGGTGACGACACAAAAATGTGGGATTTTCTTGCACTCTCAGCAATAATGGTAAACCGGATAAATAGAGAAAATCTCCCTAATTGGGGCACAGACAGTAGTAAAACCTGACAGGTGTTCTAGTCCCTTATCACTCAATCCAAAACTAAAGAAAAAGTTTTGCCATTATTTATACTAGGGATTGACCGATTTATCAGTGGGGCCGATATTAACATTTTTTGAAGTATCGGCCACAAACTTGCCGATATGATTGATATTTCTTCAAGTGGTTGTACCGGAGTAATGTCTGTAGCTTCAGACATTACCCCAATACCGTTGTTCAGAGCCGACAGTTGGCTTTCTTGTAAGCCGATTGATTGTCATTGCATAGAGCGGTAGGGGACGTCCCTCCCTCATGCCACCTTCCGGGCTTGCCCAGGTCTCCCACCCCACAGGGAGACCCCAGCGACCAGCCGACACATCCACCAGCTGGACGTAGACCCGAACAAAGCCGGATTTGGTTCTGATCGGGTCTCCAATGTAAAATCTCGGAAGTAATGTCACTTCCAGATACTGGAGCCTTAAAGGCACCCGGTTTAAAAAAAAAAAAGACTGCATACAAAACAGCCAAACTTGGCAATTTGAATGCTTTTAAGTGCAGAGGAGGGACCCCAAATCCCTCCATAAAGAGTACCTGTCACTGCCTATTACTGTCACAAGACCTGTTTACATTCCTTGTGGCAGCAATAAAAGTGTTAAATATTTTTTTTTAAAAGGATAGTGTAAAAATAAAAAAAATTAAACGTGCAGAATATCGGCACATATCAGCTATCGGCCTGAAGGGTGGCCGGAAAATTGGTATTGGCCCTGAAAAAACTATATTGGTCGATCCTGAATTTATTTCAAAAACAGTATCTCTCCTGCGCTCAAGTGGTATGCGAGAAGGTGAGTGATCTGAATGGTCTTATTGCACAAAACTAGTGGTCTTGCTGCCCCATCAGAACCAAGGGTATCCAATTACACTGAAAAACAACAAGAAGAGAAGGGCACACCAATCTTGCGCATTACCACTAAAAAAAGTTTATTAAAATCCAAAAAGGGACTTCCGGTTCCGGGGCCGTATGAAGCGGTAGTGTGTCACAGCGGCTCCACTACCTTCGGCATACAAAACCTATTACACCCAGCTCGCTGCCACCCGCTGCCACCTGGGTTGATACCACTGGGATCTGCGTCCTCCACCTGATCGCATGGATCGATTCCTGGTTCACGGAGCCGGCGGCGCTCCGCAGCAACAGCCGGACACTGTCTCCCTCATCTCCTCGCAACAACCAGACAATATGGCCGCTGCTCCCGCCACGGACACAGTGAGTTCTCCCTCCTCTGGGACAATCTCCTCTCCTGCTATGGACCCCCAGTACCAACTTATGGCACAAGCAGTGGCATCCATCCTTTCCCCCACCATAACTGAAGCGGTGTAGAGGGCAGTATCGGCGGGCCTCTCCCAGCTCAAGAAGGAGCTGGGGGATCAGGCCAAAAGGCTGACTGAGGTGGAGCATAGAATCTCTGACCTGGAAGATGAGATGCAGTCATCTTTTACCAATGATGCCAAAGCTATGCATACACAGCAGTACCTGCTAGATAAGATTGACGATTTAGAAAACCGGTCTCGCAGGAACAACTTGAGAATCGTAGGCCTCCCAGAGTCGTGCAGCACGGGCCTCCTCCCTGAGATCTGCTCCACTCGCATTCCACAGGCTCTGGGCATAACCTCATTGTGTGTTGTGGCAAGAGCGCACCACCTGGGAGCACCGTCCAACGACCGCAAATCCCCCCCGTCCAGTCATAGTCCTCTATCTCAACTATGCCGATAGACTCGCCATTTTGAAATCTTTCAAAAACGCCACGTCCTTGTTCCTGGACGGACAGAAATTGCTGCTCTTTGCGGACTACTCCCAGGAGGTAGCTCGCAGACGCAAAGCCTTCCAGCCGGCCTGCAATGCTTTATTCCAAAAGGGCCTGAAATTCACACTAGCATACCCTGCAACGCTTAGATTTTCTGACCAATTTGGCGAATCTAAATCGTTCACTCATCCAGAGGAAGCCATGGAGTATTTCCAGTCACATCTCCATCTGTCTATGGACACATCGTCTCCCGCTGCCCCCTCCGCCTCTCCCTCTCACGTGGATCTATGGAGTCCCCGCAAAGATTCTCCTAAAAGGGGCCGATACTCTGCCAATTCATCTACCAGAGACAGGCGTCCCTATATGATCGATTTTTTTTTTTTTTTCTACCTTCTTCTGTCTTCATCATGTGGTCCGTGGCAATGGTGTGGTAACATCATAAACACTCTCCTTGTTTTATGTGATGCTTGTCATCTATGTTACGCTGCATGATGGCGAGGCGTTGGGCCCGGTGTGGCTCATGACTAGTTGGTTATAAGAATGTTACTATGTATTGTTTGATTCACCCTTATTTGTTTCCCGCACAGCCTACTCACTGAATCTGATTGTTGTTCTTCACCGGCTGCCATGCCGGGAGGGCTCTTCCTCCTCGGCGGAGTCTATACCCGGATTCTCGGCGAGCAGACACAGCTGCAGTGCGGTAACGCTGTCGGTAGGGTTGCCACCTCATCCCTTTAAAACAGAACACATATTAATTACACAGGTTCTGTGGCTGATTAAGGTGGTAATTAAACTCACTTGGAGCCTTCTCTGCATTAAATTAGCCTCAGAACCTGTGTAACTAATTTGTGATCTGTTTTAAAGGGATGAGGTGGCAACTCTAGCTGTCGGAGGTATGGGCTTCATGCGGAAAAAAATGAAGTCCACCAATGTTCTGGTATGTTTTTTCATGCTTTTATTATGTTCTAGTGATTTTGCCCCCCTTCACTCTGGAACCCCAGGAGTGTAGGGGGCTCTAAATCCTCCCTTACCCTCTTTTTCCTTTCATGCCACCCCTGACTCCTGCTCCTTTCCCCTATTTTGTGCCGCCGAGTGCTGACACTTACCACTACCGCTTACACATACACCAGTGAGCCCTCATCCCTACTCTTTGAACCCCCTTGCTTTGAAAATTGTCTCGTGGAATGTGAAGGGTCTCCGCTCCCCGCACAAGAGAATGGCCATCCTGCGACACCTGTGCCGTTTGGGCGCATATGTTGCGCTGCTACAGGAGTCTCACCTCACCCAATCTGATCTTTTCCGCATGAAAAAGCTTTGGGTCCGTCAGGCTCTAGTGTCTGCCTCTCCCAAAGGTAAAGCGGGTGTCCTTGTACTGATCCATAAAAAGCTCACGCTAGATGTTTCCCCCATATACTCAGACACTGATGGTAGGGTCCATATAATCAAATTGTCATCTAACACGGATTCATTCATCTTAGCAAACGTGTATGCCCCCACTCCCACTTCTGTATCCTTTTTCCAGCATTTGACAGGCCTTCTAGCCCCGCACATTCATCTGCCGCTCTTTCTGGGGGGAGATTTTAACACCGTGTTAAGCCCCCATATAGACAGATCAGCCAAATCCCCCCCCTCACCCGCGGGCACCACACCACACCCCTCTCCTCTTCAAGCCTATGCGGACAGCCTCTAGCTGACAGATGTCTGGCGGCTGGCAAACCCCACTGATGCTTCCTACACATTCTACTCCCCTCCCCATGGCACCTTCTCGAGGATAGACTACCTCTTTACTAATGCCCCTTTGTTGCCCTCCGTACATACCCCTGATATCCATGCAATGGCCATATCGGACCACTCCCCGGTTTCGGCCCTGTTGATTATGTCAGAACCAAAGCCCAACTTCAAACCGTGGCGCTTCCCGTCATACTCGGCGACTAATGATGAACTACGCACCACTCTGGCAGCCACCTGGCGAGACTTCCTGGTAGATAATGCCCAACATGCTGGAGATCCGATCTTGCTCTGGGAAACAGGCAAGGCGGTTCTGAGAGGCCGCATTATTGCTTTTGCCTCGGCCTACAAAAAGAAAGCCGAGGCCAATTATACACGGGCCAGCGCTGCACTGCAATCTGCTCATGCCCGCCTTCGGCAACACCAAACGCCCCAGCATGTTGAGCAGTGGAAAACTGCCAAGCTAGATTTCGACAGGTGGGCCATGGCTCAGGAATCGTTCCACACCTCTGTTCAAGACATTCATTTCTAAAAATTCGGGAACAAAGCCGGTAAACTATTAGCCGTCTGTGCAAAGGCCCTTTCACGGCGACCCTGATACGCTCTCTAAAAGACACCTCGGGTATTCTACACTCCTCCCCGGAAATTGTTAATGAGATTATGGCACGGTTCTATGCAACCCTCTATGGCCCCAATCCCATCGACGAGACGGCGGCGCTTTCTTTTCTCCAAGAAACCTCCCTACCTCAGATCTCTGACTCGCAGCTGTGTCTTCTAAATGCCCCTATTTCTCATGATGAAATCCTCGCAGCCATTTCCTCATTATCTCTTGGCAAGGCCCCGAGCCTGGACGGGTTCACTTCAGAGTTTTTCAAATTGATGAAAGACAGCATATCACCCACTCTACTCTCCCTCTTCCAACATATTTTAGATGGCGGTCCCTATTTACCATCTGGTTCACAGGCATATATAAAACTCATCCCTAAGCCCGGCAAAGATCCAACAGAACCGGCCTCCTACCGCCCAATTTCCCTAATAAATTTGGATGCCAAACTCCTCTCTAAAATCATTGCGAATCGTCTCGCGCTCATAATGCCTTCACTTCTCCACCCCTCCCAATCTGGTTTCACTAAAGGATGCTCTGCTACCGCCAACATCAGAAAGGTCCTGGCGGTCCTAGCCCAGCATCAAGCCTGCCCCTCTTCCGACATTGCTATACTTACCCTAGACGCCGAGAAGGCCTTTGATAAGGTTCGTTTTCGTTGGCTCCAGCTTACCCTGCAAAAATTTGGCTTTTCTGGCCCGTTTCTACATCTCATTGCCTCCATGTACAAATCCCCCTCCGCTAAAGTGGTCACTTCCAACTCTGTCTCGGGACACCATCCCACTTCATAAAGGCACCCGCCAAGGCTGTCCCCTCTCTCCCTTACTCTTCAACATAGCTTTAGAACCTCTTTCCCGCTACCTAACGTACAAAGCCCCATTGACAGGTGTCCGTATAGGTCAAGAAGAATTGCGTTCAGTCCTTTTCGCTGACGACATCCTTCTGTTTACCGCAGACCCAGCACACGACGCAGCCATGGTCAAGTATTTTTGATTGGTTCCGTACATGCTTGGGGTTGCGGATCAACTATTCTAAGAGTGAAATTCTCCTTCTAGGTCCCCCACGCACTCCTTCTTGGTCCTCCCTATCTCCCTTCCCCCTGCAAAATCCCATATTAAATACCTAGGCATATTGATAGGCAAAATCCCGTCCTCCCTGTACCACCTAAACTATGCCCCACTCTTCGCTAAACTCTCTAAGGAGCTAGAGGGCTGGATAAAACTCCCCCTCCCCCTCATTGGTCGATGTCATCTATACAAAATGGTGACATTCCCTAAACGCCTTTATGTACTCCAAACATTACCCCTCCTCATTAAACACAAAGACCTCACAGCCTTCTACAAGGTTCTCACCACCTTTCTATGGTCTTCCAGGAAATCGCGCATAGCCTTGCGCAAACTTTTCATGCCAAGGTGCAGAGGTGGCATGAACCTCCCTGACATTCGATTGTACAACCTATGCAGTTTGGCGAGGATAGGTCTGGACTGGATTTAGGGCATTTCTATTTTTTCAAATTATTCGCTAGAAGCGCAGTTAGTTAAACCCTACATCAAAAAAGGAGCACTGGATCATTATCAGTGACAGCCGCCATGCCTGGGATCCTGCTCGGAGAAGTCTTCCCTAACATCGAAGCCGAAACAACCATCGGCCGGTTCAAACTACACGACTTCCTGCAAAATGATTGGGGTGTCCTTTTTTCACATCCAAGGGATTATACTCCAGTCTGTACCACAGAGCTTGGACGGGCAGTGAAGTTGGCGCCAGAATTCAAGAAACGCAATGTTCGCATGATTGCTCTGTCCATAGACAGTGTGGAAGACCATCTGGGATGGAGCAAGGACATAAATTCTTACAACTGTGATGAGCCAAAAGAGACTCTACCCTTTCCAATTATTGCAGATCCTAAAAGGGAACTTGCTGTACTGTTGGGTATGCTGGACCCCGATGAGAAGGACTCTCAGGGTATGCCAGTGACCGCCCGATGTGTCTATATTATTGGTCCAGATAAGAAAATGAAGCTTTCTATCCTATACCCAGCAACCACTGGTAGAAATTTTGATGAGATTTTGAGGGTTATAGACTCCCTGCAGCTGACAGCAAACCACAATGTTGCAACCCCTGTGGACTGGAAGCCTGGAGACAGAGTCATGGTTCCACCAAATGTATCAGATGCGGACGCTGGCAAGATCTTCACCTGTGGCGTTTTCTGGGAAGAAATACATGCGGTATACCGCTCAACCACATTAATCTTTCACGCTAAACCCTAAACCCTTCTGCTGGGTGGCTAAGAGATTGCGCCAGGTTTTACACAGATAATCATCAATTACATTTTTTGTATGATTGCCTCACTTTTCAATAATTCAGCCCACAAAAAACTACTTTCAATTATTCTGCTATTTTTGTATTAGTGACTTATCAACATTATGACTATCCTAAATGAATAGTTGCTTTAAGTAAGGCTTGCTATAGTTGGTATGTTTGCCTGCACCGAATCTCCAGTCCACATTGCACTACTGTTACTTCACAAATGTTGAGACTTAACGATCTTAATAGCAGGAGTTTTAAAGGGGTGTTTAAGCCCTTTGAAGGCCCATCCCAGCTGTTAAGTGCCTTTTGACCAAATTCAATGCACCTAAAGTAGTCTTTTTCTTCATTGTGCTAGAAGATATTTTTCCATTGAATTCCAAGAATAAAAATTTGCAGGAGCCTTTGTGAACAACCTAGTCAATGTACTCACTACAGAAAGTTTGCCTTTCAAATATCTGGGTTGCCTGTGAATCTTTTTATTTTTGTCCAATAAATTCTCCATGTGAACTGAAAAAAAAAAAAAAAGGAGCACTGGAAGGGCAAATGCAGATCAAAAACGAAGGGATTTCCAGTCACTACTTACCAACCAGCCAGCAACCAGCCAAATTAACCTGTCTAACAGTATGCGTTAAAAACAGGGGTTTAGTTGCACACATTTGCAAATACATGCGTAAGCTGCAGGCCACAATCCCTTCGTTTTTGATCTGAGTTTGCCCTTCCAGTGCTCCTTACTATCTAGACCAGTTATAGGTGGAGGAGGTGACCACTTTTTGCAATATCGTATAACGTTTATATTGGTCAGGCAACGCACTGACACCTTCGCTGCCATTGTGCTATGTGCTGGGTGTTTAGTGTGACCCTGCGCCTTTAAGGAGGGGTGGGCTCCCTCCAGTCACCTGTCCTCCATCTATCTCATCAGAATGCATGTGCTCCCATTGTGGAGAGTTAGGGACTGCAGATATCAGGGTGCCTTGGCGCGGCCTGCAGCTTACGCATGTATTTGCAAATGTGTGCAACTAAACCCCTGTTTTTAACGCATACTGTTAGACAGGTTAATTTGGCTGGTTGCTGGCTGGTTGGTAAGTAGTGACTGGAAATCCCTTCGTTTTAGTTAAACCCTATGCCTTGCCTGCTGTCTTACATTGTTCTCTGAAAGACTTACCATTGCCACTCCGCCAACACATTCTTCTCAGGGACACCCAGGCTGCCTGGAAAGAACTTTGAAAGAAATGTAATCTTCCCCAATCAATCTCTCCGCACCTCCCCATTAAGGGTCACCCAGCTAGGTCACACCTTCATATGGATAATATATATTCCTTCTGGTCATCTCTTGGTTTGAAATGTCTAGCACAGCTGTATGACCCCCTTACTGGATCCTCCCTCTCATTTTCCAAGACACGCTATGGCCTGCCCCCAACACATCTCCTATATGTGCACCAACTGCATGCATTTGCCAACCAGCTATGCTCTTCAAAGCTCTCCAGCTTCCAGGCCTCTCCTTTGGACTCTCTGAGGACTGACTCCCCTCTCAAGCTCTCCCAACTTTACCGTCCGCTGTAGGAGTTCTTCTACTCGGGATCCAAGGACTCCTAGAAGTCTTCTTGGGACGCTGCTCTCTCACTCCTTGGCACAAAACCACTTATATTGTCGGGATTCAACACCACATGTACCTTTATTTGTAATGAGTTCTGGAGGGAACAGCAACTAAGGATTCTTCATCACACTTATGCACCATTTTCTTCCTCGCCTCTACATTCTTCCATCCAGGGGTGTTCATGTTGCCTGACCCACCGACCCACCTTGGTACATAGATTGTGGACCTGCCCACACATATCAGCCTTCTGGAATGATGTTGAACGCCTTGCCCACAGAGTTACAGGCTTGCAACCTGCAAAGGATCCCTTCCCTCTTCTATTCGGATACATGGACAGCCTGCCCAAATCAGCTTCAGGCTCCTTCAATAAACAACGTTCCATGATCATAAGGGCTCACAAGCCTTGGCTAACCACTTGCTTCATGATAGCCAGGAGGGTCATCTTCCGACATTGGATCTCCCCTACTATTCCTTCAATTTCAGAAGTCAATTAGGATCGAAATGCTTTATTCCGCAAGGAACACCTGGACATGATTCTTACTAAAGCGGATCAACGAAAGTTCTGGGCGATCTTCAAAACCCTACCCATCTCCCACGCAGCCCGGATGGTCCTATGTCTCATCTTCTCCAACAGGGTGACCCCGATCCTTCCCCATCCGCACATTCCTAATCCGGTGTGTCAATGATATACTTGAATGATCATATGGTTTTCTATGATAATATTTGTCCTTACTGTTTGAACCTTGTCTTTTGTTTTTCGCCTACTCGGCACCTCAGCCCCCCCCCCCCTTCTCCCATCCTCAAATCACCCCTCACCTCCCCCCCCTCCTTTTCCTCTGTCCCTGCCTCTCTCCTGTGAGGGGTCTGAAGTATAATCATCTGCCACTGGTCCAGGGTGCGCATGTCGTGACCTCATGAATTCTTTCACCTCCCTACTCCTATACCCCCCCTTTCTTTCTTCATTCTTTCCTCTCTACTCTAACTCGATTTATGTTTTTGGTTTATGGATGCTGTTACACTTAAAATATGAGTATGGTACCGTCTTTATCGAATTCATGTAATTGCACCAATTTATTCGATATTCCATGTTTGTTATCTTTGAAAATCAAATAAAATATCTTTAAAAAAAACAAAAAACAAAAAGGTAGCATATATTATACTCACAAACGTAAGATATATATATATATATACACACATGTAGGAAATAGGGACCAATCACCTCCAGGACACTTTTATGCTGCTGGATGGCGTAATGGCGTCCACAATGACTTTGCTGATGCGTTTCGAGGGAGAACCCTCTTCTTCAGAGCCAAAATGGCAACTGACCCACCATCAATTATCAGAACCTTATATAGTCGGTCTACAACTTCCACATTACCCCGCTCCGCCCCACAAGGAGCAAAGGTCAGGAATGTGGGTCAACAAATTGGGTTATATATACCCTAGTGTGCAATATCCACGCAATAGTTTGCCCCTCAATGTCAGCTATTGTCACTTGACGTCAATGCCGGCCACAAAAAACTGCGAGTGGTGATAGTGACAGTGACGAGATAGAGATGATGAGAGAGAAAAGAAATGTAAATAACACAATATATATATATGATAGTAAAAAGAAATGATAAAAATGTTGAATAACACTAGAGACCTAAGAATCAAAGACCGGCATTAGAACTCCTTAATTATGCCAGCAGACAAACACAATGCCCCAGACTCATAAGCAGCCTCCAATAAGGTAATGGAAATGATGCACATAGACTGAAATGTACTATAACGATGATATATGCCCTCCTTATAGTGTATACTAAATTAATGGACATATAAATGTTTATTGGGAAATCACCATGAACTCCCACCTTTGTTTTGGTAAGGACTGTGTAGGATGATAGATGATCCCCCCCCCCAGGGAGGAGGACTGTTCGTTGGATCCGTGGGTACAGCCTGAGTGCCCCAAGCTGCATATAGCAGGCTTGGAATGCACGCCGTGCTTGTGCACCCGGAAGTGTGGGCGGTCTTGCATTTCAAGGCCCTGTGAGTCACTTCCAGGTGTACTGTGGCGTCAGTACCGGTTCCGCCCGAAGACGCCTTCATTGAAAGTGACAGCCCCGGCGGCCAACAGGTGTCTCGAACGTCCGCCCAAGGCAGCCTCCATCCACCCCAACCACAAGGGGGAGAGACGAGACAACTGGCATACACCGAACATCCCACAGTCAAACTAGGAGGGGGCTCATCATAGCAGATAAATAAATGGATGAATAATTAAATTAATAAATGACCAAGTCACACATCCTCTACTAACATAGCCCCAATAAGGAATACTTCAATAAAACAAAATAATATAAAAAGGTAATGAGGGACTGTGTCAGTTGTGACCCCATGCAATACGTATCTTCCTCAATTGGTTCATATTACGCAATGTCAAGCCCACCCCACCTCTATCACTGGAACCCAAAGTGACGAAATGGATAAACTGTCACTGCAGGGTTGCCCCTGAATGTCCCCTAGGGGAACAAAAATGATAATTACCTGGCAGTGTATTGCTAAACAGTTGTACCCAGACTTACATTGGCGCATATATGAGGACATAACGGTAATACGCACCTGATGAAGTTCTAAGGAAAAATAATGTGTATGATGCGCACCATTGGCAAGCGACTTGGCACTTAGTCTAATATGAGCGCAAGAATGTTGACATAATACAAAGTAAATGACAACGATATTTCAGCAATGAACAAGTCACATACAGTGCACTAAATAACCACTGGCGACCAGATCACACAAACTGTTGTGGAAAGGGCCCCCAAACTGTTGTGGAAAGGGCCCCCAATCTCTTAAATACGATCTAGTCACACAACATAGTCAAGCTCTTTCTCTTCTTATAAACCCTTGGGGTTGAGAGACCCCAGGGTGAAGATCCAATATGCCTCTCTTGTGCAAAGCCTTTGATATCTTTTACCACTATCCAAGTCATTACTTATGGCTTCTACCCCAAAAACTCTCAGTCCTTCTATACTACTACTACTATGCACCTCCAAAAAGAGACAGGGAACTGAATATTTCTCTTTCTGAAGGATGATGCTACTTTTATGCTCCCGTATTCTGACTCTTAGAGGACGTGTAGTCCATCCCACATATAATAGCCCACAAGGGCACAACAGGCCATAGACTTGTGGGCACAACAGGCCATAGACAACATGGGTGGTGCCACAGTTGATTAATTGTTGAATTATATAGACTCTACCATCTGTGTAAGTCACTTCCTTTTTTTGGTGACACATGGGTGCACAAGTACCACAATTGCTCACCCCACACCTGGTACTCCCCTTTTGATCACACACTGGGAGCCAAGTGTTCTTAAGCCCATTCCTCTTTACCTTTCTGACCCTACTAGGGGCCACTAAACTCCTAGGTTTTCTAAAATATGAGGTTTGGATGGGAAGGTAAATTACCTTTCAGGACAGGGTCTTGTTTCAGAATGTTCCAGTTCTTCTTCAAAGCTTTTTGGTTTAAAGGGGCTCTATTGTTACACCTAGTGCAGAATCTGATCTGCGTTCCTCCTCCTTCGCCCTGGGTGGCTCTCTTTTCTGGTGCTTAAAGTGGTTTCCTCATATAGGGACTGATGTTTATGGTAAGCTTCCTCTGTTTTCTTCCTCATAACCCTTCTCTTCAATCGTTTTTATAAGGACCGCACCCTGTTTCTCATAGTCACTTCTACGGGTACAAATCCATTTAAGCCTACAAAACTGGTCAAAGAGCACATTCCTTATCCACCTAGGATGATGGTGACTATTTGCATGGAGGTAAGAGTTCCCAGTACTAGGTTTGAAGTGGGTCCTTGATTACATATTATGACTTTCATCTACGTGCAACTTCAGGTCCAGAAATACTAGACCAGTTTCATCCACCACATACAT